>NC_073745.1:256365584-256965584 GCF_029784135.1 Toxorhynchites rutilus septentrionalis
CTAACAGAGACATCAAAACCAAGCTGCCTGGGGGATACCGGCATTGCAAACACATGAAAGTAGAAGGAACTTTTGTTCCTACCGAAATGTATTCCCTAACAGAGACATCAAAACCAAGCTGCCTGGGGGAACTCGACATTGCAAATACATCAAAGTACGAGGAGCTTTTGTTCCCACCGAAATATGTTCCCTAACAGAGGCATCAAAGTCAAGGTGCCCGAGGGAAATCGGCATTGCAGATATAGTCGGGGGCATTTTTATATTGCTAGTAGGATGAGTGTTACGATTAATTCTAGCAAATTTCATATCAATCACCGATTATGTATTGTGTAACTAGCACAAGTGTAATTTTAAAATTGTATATGGTAGCAGTTGTGTTGAAAATGACTTGATATATGAAACGAATTATTTCAATTTTCATAAATAAAAATCAAGGTGTGTTCCTGCTCGAGAACGAGTCGTTCGGTTTGAGCTGGCTGTTTTGTTATGTTCATTTTCACCCAAGGAAAATTCATGCGTCGAGAAAAAAATTGGAAAAGTGAAGAAATATTCGAAAAAGTGATTTCCCATATGCTCTACATATAGTAATTCGCATTGGGTTGCATAAACACTCAGAAAGTAAAAATTTTAAAACAAAACTACCTTTTCCATTTCAAATATGTTTTCTCTATATAAAAGAAACATATTTACTGATGAGAAAAAGTGATAATTGTGTTCGGTATCTTCTATTACACTGGTGAGTTTTTTTCTTTATTTCATCCATACATAACACAGGAGTCATCTCGTCTAGGCTCACAAAGGGCGGTTTTCATCATATCTCATTCCACTTCGGCATCTTCTATCTGATACGCACCATCCAACGACTGTTTACCATACTTCTGTCATCATCACTCGGTAAACACTGGTGGAGTGAACAAACAATACCCAACAACCAAACAAAATTGCCCTTTTCAGGGCCACCCAATCGGTACCGATAATCAAAGAGTTTAACGATGTAATTCTTCAAACATATCCGAAATCAACAGATAGCCTAACGGAATCCTACGTCAACTATGCGGTCGTGTCTCGGACACAACCCTCCTGTGACTTTTTGTTTTTATGATCTAACATTCTGTTCTTCCAGTATTGTGGTGAGTTATGATAATCGTCAATAAATGACGTAGTTGCTCCAATATTGTCGTACATGTTGAGCTTCATACGCCGCACCGATCCGCAGGCCATTGGATAAGGCCAACATTGCTCGACAAGACCAATTATGTCGTCAAAAGAGACTCTCCAATAAGCAAGAGCCATTGACTTGTAGCATGTTGAATAGATGGAATTTCGCCTTTAGGCAACCTGAGAAGGAAAATCAGTAAAACTAATGGGACCGGCTAAATATTCTATTAATGATTGGAACGCGCAACTTCAAATTTGTGTATTTCTGTTAAAAATGCATTAAGAAAATATGGAATGCTGCATTTTATTAGTTGAGTGTATATACAATGGTTGCTGTGATGAGTTTTCACCATTTGCTCTCCAGTTTCCAAAATTTCGTCCAAGCAAGAGATCAAGCGTTAGACGCGTGTCAAAATTTTATTCGCGCAGCAATAGAATTCGTGGTTCTCGCACGCCAGCTTGGCCAAATTGCTGGATGTGGCCAAATCTGCGTCTGTGATCAACGTTTTAAAAGTCTTCGGGGAGCGCCTGTCGACCGCCAGAAAGCCTGGAAGCGGCGGCAATCGAAATCCAGTCGTGGTAGCGACGTGAAAGAAGGTGGCGGCGAAATATAAGCGGAATCCTAACTTCTCCATCCGGCACGTCGCTGACAAGCTCAGTGTCTCCCATACTACTGTGCAGCGGGCCTAGAAACGAACCTGGTTATCCACGTTTAAGGAGTGAAGGAGGCGATCCGAGATTACAAACAAAACTCGTCAACAAAGCAGCGGTCCCGAAAGCTGTATATGAATCTGCTCCCAAAGTTCGATTGTGTCGTCATGGACGACGAAACATATGTGAAGGTGGATTTCAAGCAGTTTCAAGCGGGACAGGAGTTTTATACAGCATCAGGGAAAGGGAAGGTGGCCGAAATGTCCAAAACCATCAAACTATCGAAGTTCCCGAAAAAATACTTCGTCTCGCAGACCATATGCACGTGTGGTCTAAAAAGCGACATTTTCATCACAACGGGTTAAAATCAGTTTAAAAATCTACGTCCAGCATTGTCTGGAAACAACGACTGCTACCATTCCTAAAGCAACATAATGTACCTGTGCTGTTCTGGCCGGACTTGACGAGCTGCCATGAGAAAAAGCAATCGAGTGGTACGATGCAAACAACTTGGTTGTGGTACCCAAAGACCACCACCCTCCCAGCTGCCCAGAACTCTACTCTTCTTCTTCTTCTTCTTCTTCTTAAATGGCACTAACGTTCCTAAAGGAACTTCGCCGTCTCAATGTAGTATTACTTGCGTCATTTTTATTAGTACTTAGTTGAGTTTTCTATGCCAAAGTAACTCGCCTTGAATGCATTCTGAGTGGCAAGTTCTAGAATACGCGGGACCACAGTGCAAGTCGGAGAAAGTTCCTTTGACGAAAAATTCTCCCGACCAGAACGGGAATCGAACCCGAACCCCCGGCATGTTAGGTGTGACGCTAACCACTCGGCCACGGGAACTCTACCCTATCGAACGGTATTGGACCTTGGTTAAACGGAATCTCAAAAAAACAAATAAATCCATGGAAAACGAGCAGCAGCAAAAATCTAACTGGCGTTCGGCGGCGAATAAGGTCGATGAGACCACTGTGCTTCCGGATACACGATTTTAGGGGTGAGGAATGAACCAAATTAATATGAATAAATTGAAAAACTATGATTGATTCCGGAAGGTGGGGATGCAAATCTACTCAAAAATCGAAGATGAACCAAAACACGTGTAAGAAAAGCAGTTGTCAAAAATTAACTGTTCATTCAAAATAGCCGTACGTGTCAGCATAAGTGAGAGACATGAGTACCAATATAATGCCACAAAAAAAAAACTAGAATCGAATATACGTAGCCCCCGTAAATTCGAAAGTCGCGATACTTTTTGAACAGACCTCGTGTATAAGTGGCCGACGGTATAAATTCCAATTGTGTGGTACCTCTTTTCTCGTGTTTAGATTTTCTCCTCATTCGAAAATTTGGCTGAAACTTTGACAAGTGTATCGCAAACCATATTTAAAAATCCAAGGAACCTCATTATTGAACAATTGGGATACCGCAAAGTCGGTTTACGACGGATATCTGGGTTCTCCACAGACGAGAACAAACAACATCGTTTGGAATGATGTGAGCAGCTTCTGAAGCGTAACTGTGAGGAAGCAGGCGATTTTCTTTTGAATATTATGACAGGGAACGGATCATTGGTTCATCATTACAACCCTCAACAGAAAAAAAGGACTGAATATCAATATGTGTCTTCTCCTCTTGAGTGAATGTTCAAAACACAAACGTCTACAACTCTTTTTTGGGATACACCATATTTCCGTGGCCAATTTTTGGAACGAGGGGCAACGATAAATTGTTGGTAGGTATAGACTCTACGAATCTTGTGATGAGACTGTCGTGTTCGAGGCAACATTGCACCGATGATCTTGCAACATGACAAAGACAACCCCATCAGCATCGTCAATGGAAAAACTGAAGCTTGAACCAATTCCACCCCTTCCTTATTGCTATTTCTCCTTAGGATTTTATGTATTAGGCAGTCGAAAAAGTCCTGTGGTATTTTTTTTTTAATTTTCATTTGTTCATAAAATTAGTTACAATCATCTGTTTTAAGTCAAATATGCGCCGTTTTGTTCGATGACTTGTTCCCAACGAGATGCCAACTTCATAATACCCCTGTTATAGAAGCTCGCTTCCTTATTGGCAAAAAACTCAACAGGTGGTAGTCACTTGGTGCAAGGTTCGGACTATACGGCGGATGCAAAAGAACCTCCCATCCGAGCTCCCGGAGCTTCTGGCGCGTCACCAAAGAAGTGTGTGGCCTGGCGTTGTCCTGATGGAAGACAATGCGGCCTCTGTTTATCAAAGATGGCCTCTTCTTCATGAGTGTTACCTTCAAGCGGTCCAGTTGTTGGCAGTACAGGTCCGAATTGAGCGTTTGGCCATAGGGAAGCAGCTCATAATAGATTATTCCTTGACAATCCCACCAAACACACAGCAGAGCCTTCCTGGCCGTTAATGAGGGCTTGGCCACCGTCTGAGCCGCTTCAGCGGGCTTCGACCACGATCGTTTGCGCTTCACGTTGTCGTAAGTGACCCACTTTTCATCGCCAGTCACCATCCGCTTCGGAAACGGGTCGATTTTGTTGCGATTCAGCAGCGATTCACATGCGTCGATACGGTCAAAGATGTTTTTTGCGTCAATGTGTGTGGCACCCATACATCGAGCTTCTTTGTGAATCCAAGCTTCTTCAAATGGTTAGAAACGGTTTGATGACTTATCCCCAGCTCTTGACCGATGCTACGGCTGCTACTATGCCGGTCTTTCTCGGCTAATTCAGCGATTTTGTCGCAATTTTCGACGACAGGCCTTCCGGAGCGAACCATCGTTGTGCGGTGGAAATGGAAACTGTATCGGGTCCATAAACTGCACAAATTTTATTGGCAGCTTGAGATGCATTTTTGCCTTTGTCATAGTAGTACTGTAAAATATGTCGGATTTTCTCTTTATTTTGCTCCATATTTGCGACACTATAACTCACGAACGACTTAACCAAACAAAAAACTGACATGGACTATATTATAGCGCGCAAAAATACCTTTCCAACAATCTATAGTATGACTCGATACAATGAATACAACTAGAACTACGCGCTTACAACGACACCTCGCGGAAATACCGCAGGACTTTTTTGACAGCCTAATATGTTACTCAAGAGACACAGTTATTAGTCCAGGATTCAACGAAAGCCAAAAACAATTCTTCAGTATAAAATCATGTTTCACATCGGAGAACTATATCAGCCCTCATGGTGACTAAATTGAAAAATAATACCTGATTATGAAGGTTAAGAATTGTACTTTTTGTCCGAACTTGACAACTCTGTTTCCCCTTTCCTAGAATGTGTGTAATAGTTTTAGCCAACCATCGTATGTTTAGCTTATGTAAAGCGAAACGAAAATATTTCCCAATATTTTAGTTAGGTAATGAAGTATACGTCAAAATGATCGTGCTTAAGGGATTAGTGGTGGCATAGCTAATCACAACTCGTGGGAACTTTGATTTCGATACATGTTTGTGCTGGGAATTTTTCCTTAAAAGTAACTCGAACACTTTCACTGGTGACTGTAAACAGGTTCATTTTTTCCTTGTCAATTTTTACAAGTCATTTTAGATGGATTCAGAGACATTATCTCCACACTAACATTGAATTTAATAAGTAACAACAGGATGTGAACCATAAAAATGGTATGGAACATAAAACGGTAAGAAACTCAAATTGGACCGCTTTGAACACCTGATTCACATCTTTCCATCTGAAGCAGACAATTGTGTTACATATGTGATTTCACGTACCAATTCTTCACCTGTCTACAATGCCTCCCACTCGGGGCAATAATCACGGGTTCGATCGAATCTGGAAATACAAGTAGCTACGTGCGATTACACGTTCGTGGGGGCAGACACTACCTGCCTCCATTAGTCCGACACAGTTATTGTCCACTTCATGATGTCATTTGGGACACCAAATGCTGCGTGACTTGCATATGTTGGATAACAACATTTTTTAACCGGTAGTAAGCGCGTAAGGTGTGGTCCCATTGTTTCCGTCCGAGAGTAACAAGTCCTTGGCTTTCTCTTTCTGATAGATTGGGATAATAAATTACTTTTGATTTGCAAGCGATGCATTTCAATTCAACACGTTCCTTTTCGGTTGTGAATTTCTTTCCTTGTAACTTATTACATAAAGTTCCGCGTTGTGGAGGGTTTAAAATTATTCATTTTGATGAAACCATGCATTTTTTTTTCTTTCCAGCAAAAATACATATGGACCAGCGGACGTTTGTGCGACTTCAAGGGATGTGATCGCCCTGACCTGCAGCCAGTCTCAGTGAACGGATGGTTCTGGACAGCGGAGTTGCAAAAGTTGGCTCCATCGACAGTTCGTAACCAGAATGATTGGTCCGAAAATGGAGGCATTGGCAAACCTCAACCCGATAACCGTGAGCTATTGCAGGGTGGAGCTCCCGAAAATTGTTTGGCTATCTTGAACAATTTCTACAACGATGGAGTCCACTGGCACGACGTTGCGTGTCATCATGTGAAACCATGGGTGTGCGAAGAGAACGACGCTCTGCTGAAGTACGTCAAGTACACCAATCCCGGGCTGCGCATCTAAGAGGATCGTAGCTTGTAATCCCAAATATAATGTTATTTTATAAACTCCCAAATCATCTTCATCCGTTCAATATTCTGTGTTGTTTATTTTTGTTTCAACCTGCTGGTTTGGAAAATACAAACACCTTTAAGTTATGTTAGATCTAGAATGTTTAGACTAAGATTTGGACTATCGATTCAAATATGAAACACAGTTTTTGCTGCCAGGTTAGGTGGAAATCAGACGTAATAGTTCTTAAAATGTTGATCGGTAATGATTATAGTTGTAGTGTTTTTCGTATTTATTGAATAAAAGGATACAAAACAATAGTGTATCTTGATGCTTCTTAGTATGATGACCGAAAAATCGATATTTATTACCATTCTTTTTCGAACCGATGAATCCATATTTTTGCTCGCTGATCATTTGACCAATGATGTCCATATGTTCTGTGTAGCGAAGAGAAACTTGAATTCACTCACCTTCTCCGTCATCCTCTTTGGTCTAGAACAGGGTTTCTCAAAGTGGTTTCTCAGGGGTCGACATGAACGAAGATTGATGTCGACAAGGTCTAAAAATTGACCCCCATTAATTAACACAAGTTCTTGTTTGAAACTTTCAAGATACAGTTTAAGTTGTGTTACGTGATACAACTTGATTTTTAGTAGAAAGTATTATTGTTGTACTTTAAAAAAACTAAACAAATAGATAAGCGCGCATAAGTTCGTATAGGATGGTAATTGGCAAGTGAATTTGGCGTTTGCGTTCTGAAATTTCTTGGAACTTGAATACTCTGATTTACTCATTTAATTCAAGAGATTACATTAGTAGAAACAAAAAGGAAATCACCAGGTTCATATCTCATCTCATAAAAATATATTGACGCGCAATTTTTATATTTTTTTTTCAAAAATTGATTGCCTATTCTAGTATTTGTGAGTAACTTGTAATAACATATTTACAATTAAATAAAGGTTACCGAAAAGGATTCTAGAACGTTGTATGACGAGATGGTTTCGTTGTTTCGTTGTCAGTTTATAGAAACATTATAGAAAAGAGGAAATCTATCATTCGGTACGAACAATAGCAAACAAAGACAAGTGCTCGAAGTAAAAACTCTAATATTCTGTATTTCAATATTGCTGGGTTGCCTACACACTTCACTGAATTGAAACTAATTGTAGATAACGAACGTCCATCGTTGGTATTTCTCACAGAAACTCATATAGTAGATGCGGAAGCTTACGACCAATACTATATTTTGGGTTATAGAGCTGTTTTTTGCTTGTCGCACTCCAAACATACTGGAGGGGTTGCTATGTATGTCCAGGAATCAATATGTTTCAACATTCGGTTCAACGAAGCGATTGATAACAATTGGTTTTTGGGTATAGTTATCGAGAGATTCAGATTGGAAATTACGGACTATTATACCACTCTCCCAGTTCTAGTGACCAGCGTTTTATTGAACTTTTAGATAACTGGTTAGTGTGGAGTCATGCCTCTTGACGAAATAAATGAAATAGCACAGCTCTATCATAGTGACAGCACTGGACGGAATGGCAGCACGGCGAGAGAGATAGACAGAATAGAAACACGCGACGTTGAGCGTGGAGGTGGAAAATAGGGAGAGTGAATGAACCAGTGAAAATTGATTGAGTAGTTATTATTGAATCTCGTGCAAACCCTACAGTTAGAGCATTTTTTAAATTTCAGTGAAATTAATATTATCGCTGGTGATTTCAATATTATTTTGTTTGATGACTTAAACTCTTCTCAATTGAAATGCCTGATGAATTATTTCGGATTAAAACAAACGGTTTTTGAAGCTACACGAATTACCCAGTACAGCAAAACACTGATTGATCATGTTTATACAAATTTCGACACGGTTCAATCATTTACCGTTGATGAACTGAAAATAACCGATCATGAAACTATATTTATTAATTTCCATGATACTAACTGTGAAACAAATGATAGAGTTTTGACAAAGTGCTGGAAGAATTATTCGAAGGAGGTTCTGTGTGCTCTTGTAACTAGAAGCTTGGATTCTTATCCGGTATCGGGTGATTTAGAAACCAGGGCATCTTTTCTTACAGATTCTCTGCGAACATGTACTAAAAAACTAGTCAAACTTAAGTTGGTCGAGACTGAAAACACGAGCTTTTGGTATTGTCTTGACTTAGTGCGAATGAAACGTACGAGGGATAGATGTTACAAAAAGTTTCGTAGAACTAATAGTGCTATCGATTGGCGTTATTATACAGTTGCTCGCAATAATTATTCGAGATCGTTGAAAAAAACCAGAACAGATCATATCCAGAGAAAGATCGATCAGAACAAAAATAATAGCAAACAGTTGTGGAAAATTTTAAAAAGGTTGATGAAATCTAAAAACAGTTGCCCGCGATCCATAACTTTCGAGAATTCAGTTATAACATCAGAAAACCTAATAGCCAATAAGTTCAATTCATATTTCGTTGACAGTGTTTCACTTATTAATGAAAGTATCGATTTGGTATGTGAACCTGACGAAATAGTACAGCCGACGGCCAGTGGATGTAAACTGGATTGTTTTCACCCAATAACTTTTGCGGACCTTAAAAGAATTTGTTTTGCACTAGAAAAGTCGGCTGGTATTGATGACGTCAATGCAAAAATTGTTCAAGATTGGCTTCATGTTATTGGACATTCCCTGCTGGACCTGATAAATGATTCATTAAGAACTAGGCACGTGCCCAAAGTTTGGAAGAATCGTTAGTGGTTCCAATACAAAAAAGACGGGTGGGTAATGTCGGGGACATAACCGGAGTGACGTAGGACTATACAAAGGGGACAGCTTTTGTTAAATATATATTTTAAATATATTGTTTTATTTTCTTCTCCTACGTGAATACCTACCTATCTACCTGAAAAATGGATTAGTTTACTGTTTACTCTTTATGAATATTTGGTGTTGTGTTTTTGTTATCACTCGATATTCCCATCTTGTTCGATTAAACCTTCCTGTTTAGCTATTGTGTTTGCCACTCGCCACAGCTTTCACAGTTGGAAAATTTCTTCCCATCCAGCTTGTGACATGTTGTTCAGTAAATTACATTTAATGCGACGTGCCGGAGAAACACTTTGCCACTCACTGAAACTAATTGTTGCCTTGATGAGCGCCGAACCGAAGCTGCTCTGTTCTTGATGCGGGTTTTCTGATTGTCGTGAGCAGCTTTGCAAGCCAACTCGAGCACTCCGACGGCCGAAGCTCTATAATCGCTGTTAGGTATACTTGTGCTCCGGCACCAATCCGTTCGGCATAGTTACCCTTGCGGAGCAATCAGTGAATGCGACCAACAGGGAACTGGAGACCTACACGGTTCGAGTGAGACTTTACCTTTCCCTTAACTTGTCCTCCTTTGTTACGTCCACGATGCCGATGCCGTACAACCACACGGGTTTACGGTTTGAAAGAAAATAAGATATTTTTTTGGGGTCCGCGTGTTTTATACTCTAGCGGTACACACTCACAGGATAGAGACAAATCGGCAGACTCGGCCAGAGGGGCGAGTCCAACGAGACGAACGAATGAGCGTTAAAAGGGAGCGATGGCAAAAAAATACATTCATTACGATTTGTTCGCTCGTTGGATTCACATGCAGGCTAAAAAGGGTCCTTT
The DNA here is from genome assembly GCF_029784135.1 of Toxorhynchites rutilus septentrionalis. Lineage (NCBI taxonomy): Eukaryota > Metazoa > Arthropoda > Insecta > Diptera > Culicidae > Toxorhynchites > Toxorhynchites rutilus. The sequence goes on from NC_073745.1 coordinate 256,375,599, forward strand.
TCAGGATCACAAAATTATCTTCAATCTAAAGAGTTTATTGTTCGGCTAAACCTTCCTGTTTAGCGATTTGTTGCCACTCGCCACAGCTTTCACAGTCGGAAAATTTCTTCCCATCCAGCTTTGTGACATGTTGTACAGTAAATTACATTCAATGCGACGTGCCGAAGCGCCACTCAGTGTCGCATTGGAGGCGATTTTAACCTGTAATTGAACATTTGCGATGACAGTGGTACAGTGTCGACTTTCAATGTGGGGTCATAATTTGGATCTCTATGTTTACAAAAATGTCCAACTAAATAAGTCGCATTACATGTCCGTCCAATTAGCTAAATGTCGAACTAATTGTAAATTACTGTACGTTCAATCTGGAAACAATTTAAGAATTGGTGAAAATTGAATAATCAGGAAAGTCCCCAACTATCAATAAGCTCAGAACAACTGCCAAATTCACATACTCATCAGATCCTGGCAAACAAATTATGAAAAAATCAATTTGTGTTTTATTATTATTTTGGATAATGTTCTAGAAAGCATTGAACTGTATTTCCTAAACTCTTTTATGGAAGGTTTAATGGCCCTGATAAGCGCCGTGTTTTATGGAATGGTGCCAATTTAGAAAACTTAGTACTCGTGGTTTTGAAAAAAACCATTTTGAACGCCCTCGATGCCACCTTGTTCTGGATTTGCCACCAAAGCAGTTTGTATAAAGAAAAAACTTTTTTCTTCTGCTACCTGATGCCATTTTGCGATTGCGTTTGCCACTCGCCACTCGCTGCAACTGCCTGTTGTCTTGATGTCCACCGAACCGAATGTGTTCTGTTCCGAATGCGGGTTTTCTTATCGTCGCCAGCAGCTTTGCCAGCTAAGTCGAATACTTCGGCGGCCGAAATTATATAACGCCGGCTAGGTGGACTGGTGCACTAGTACTAACGCGCTCGACCTAGCTACCCTTGCGGGGAACTCCAGATCAACACGGTTCGAGCGGGATTTTGCCTTTCCCTTCACTTTTCCTCCTTTACCATGTCCAGACATGGCTGCTTGGGTTGGTTTGTTGATGTGTTGTGATGCGAACCGATGTGGTGTACGGTTTGAATGAGAATGATCGTTACGGAAGGAAGGAAGGTATTGTATTATAGAGACTTTAAACTTTTGCAGTTCATTCGTCTCTAGCCTTGAGAAAGGCCCTTTGAAAACTCTACTCTACTCTACTCCAGCGCTACCACCTCCACCCTCTTGCCTTGAGAAAGGCACTCGATCCCTCGCCGTCCAGCTCGGCCAGCAACGATGTTGTCCAGTCGGTGTCCACACAAAGAATGCTGATCGTTATGGCAGCGGAGCGGGGATATTTAAGCTGACTGGCTGGCTCGAGAATTACGCATGTGTGAGACTGCGACCAATGTTTCCCTCATTTTTTTTCTTTTTCCTTTCTAATCGTGCTTCATTCTATTTCGCTGCTGCTCTGGTTGCCCGTTTTGGTCGGTACGATTTGAGGAGCACAAAATGGACCAATCAAAAATGGGCACATAGGGCATTTTGACAATGCTTGATATTTCACAGCTATTCAATTATTTATCTCATGAAAAATGAAATGTTATTCGTTATGATAGATGCGTAGATATATTTCCTATCAATTGATGCAAAAACCTTTGCGATCTATTGAGAAATGCTCGAGTTATAAGCGTTCCAAATCTTGCATTTTTTCCTACTTGTTCAGTGCCTAGATTTCCATTTAACCCCCTATATCTTCCGGTTAGACGTAGTCCTACGTCAAAATTGCTGGGACGATTAAATCCGAAGAGTTTCGTCCTATCAATATGTTGCACACTATAGAAAAACTGCTAGAATTAGTCGTTAAAGGCCAGCTGGTGAACTATTTGAATAATAACTCATTACTAGCACCAGAGCAATCGGGATATCGGGAATCACATTCCTGTGAAACCGCCTTGAATTTGGTGTTAGCTAAGTGGAAGGAATATGTCGAGAACAAAGAAGCGGTCATTGCAGTGTTTTTGGATTTGAAACGCGCGTTTGAAACTATTTCCAGGCCCTTGTTGTTACAGACTCTGCGGCGCTTTGGTTTAGAGGGTTCGGCATTCAAATGGTTTGAAAGTTATTTGAGTAATCGAATACAGAGAACTGTTTTTGCTAATTCTGTTTCTGAACCAATAGCTAGTACGTTCGGTGTTCCACAAGGAAGCGTGTTGGGGCCTATTTTATTCATAATGTACATACATGACATGAAACGAGCCTTACGTTTTTGCGATATAAATTTATTTGCGGACGATACAGTTCTGTTCATAGCAGCTAGAAAATTGGAATCCGCAGCATTGCACTTAAATGGAGATTTGCATTGGAAAAGTACACAATATCACTTGGCTATTGTGGATCGCGTTCGCTCGGGATGCTCAAAATGATTTCGGCACGAGCAGAATGTATTCCGAGGGGCAAGTTCTAGAATACGCGTGACCACAGTGCAAGTCGAAGGAGATTTCTTTGACGAAAATCCCCCGGCCAGAACGGGAATCGAACCCGAACACCCGGCATGATAATGTGAGACGCTAACCACTCGGCCACTGGTGCATAACCCGTTACTAGTGGACCGCCGTAAAGAACGCCTTCGTCGATACCAGTGAGTACAGCTTGGGTAAACTGCGCAACCGGAGGAAAGAATGGATCTCGGAGGATACCTGAAAGAAGATAGATGATCAAAAGGATGCCAAAGTGGCGATAGAGCGACAAAGAATCAGGAGCGGAAAAGATACAGCCCGTCGTCTGTATCGTACGCTCGACCTGGAAGTAAAGCGCTCGCGACGACGGGACAAGCGAGCGTGGGCTGACTCACTTGCTAACGAAAGGGAGAGAGCCGCTGTAACCGGTAACTTTCGCCTCCTCTACGATGTATCACGACGCCTGAACGGAGCAACAATGAATACCAAGACGCATGTAAAAGACGCGACTAGTTAGTTGATAACCGACCCCAATGGAATGCTGGTTCGAACACTTTGAGCGCCCGCGAGTTCATCCATTTCGAGAAAGCTTCCGACCACATCAACCGATAATCTCTGCAAACACGTATCAGCAGAGAACGCGTGGAAGCTTCAGGTCTTCGTGAACCGATGCCTGAGGGATATAATTTGGGCCTGGCGGTCAGACAACTGGATCTCGAATGACGAGCTCCATCATCGTTGCCAACAGACGCCGATATTAACAGAGATCCAGTAGCGAAAGTGGCGGTGAGTTAGCTACTCATTTCGGATGAGTGAAATGTTAGAGGCGAATGAACTGAAAAGTTTAAACCCTCTTAAAGGAGGGGGGAAGAGGAGATCGAGGTTGCGTTACTTATTGTGTATTAGAGTTAGAAAATTGCATTACGTAGGGGGGAGCGGGTCCAAAATCCGGATTTTTAGTGTTACGTAATTCGTGCACGACGCCCTGAGTAGGTAAGTTGTAGGATAGGATTCCATTTCCACACATTTCCACACACACATTTCCCGCTTAAATTTTTGAGTTTCTCTTGATGTGACTAGTTACTGCTTATTGTATATTTTTGGGTTGTTGTTACTAGTTCAATAATTAATAGTTTTGAAGGCGATGATCAATTTTCCAATTTTTTTTTTAATTGAAACAAATATATTTTTTTTATAAAAACACTTTTATTTAATAATATAGCTTTCACAATTTAAACAAAACGACATTCTGTCAATAAAATGTACATTTTATCATTTTTGTTACGTTTTTCACGCATCACTTGTGTGTATGTGTTAGAAATATTGGCTCATTGGTAGTGTTCGTGACTCACTCAACTGAACCGTCTCATCATATCATTATTTATTATGCCATATGTTTAATCTGTTTAATTTAATATTTTTACCATCCTATTTTAAAGTTTTCCTTGTGATTTACATTTCGAAATGTTAATCTCTAGTCTCTGCATTTAAAATAATTTATAACTTCTACTATTAGAATTGATCCATATCTAAAAGCTTGCCAACTGTTGTCGCTTAATTGTTAGCACAATTTTGTGTGCATTCTTCTTTCCGGATCGTGATTTTTTATAACAATGTTATGCTTATGCTTAACTCCTAATTGAAGTGTATTCGAAGTTATTCCCAGCACACGCACACACTGAACTCTGTGCACTGTCAAGTATCTATTGTGTATGTGTGTGCGTGTGGCTTACTTTCAACTCATATCACCGAACGATAATATGTTCAATTGTATTTCATTCGATTTTTCGCACAATATTTTTCCAATCGAAATACATTTGTGAGAGTGCGGGCTTCTTTTGCTCGCAATGCAAGCTGCGCTTGAAATATTATTTTTCATCTTCATATATGCATTTGTATGTATTCATATGTCTTAATGTAATAGATAAACTTATAGCGAAATTATTATTGCAACGAGTGTTCTTTTTTTTCGAAAAGTTGTGTCCTTTAATTCTTCGAGTGCTACATCTTTTTCAATCACTTGTAGTTTTCCTTTGATTTGTTCTTCCGAACATTCCCGGTAAAGCTAACCTAGCAATAAACTATAATGTGTCTGACGTGTGCGAAGAAATCCGAATCGCATTGTAAGCTACTAACAATGAGTAAAGAATGATGCTACACAGGTAATATTTGGTTAGCATATAGTGGCGCTCTATTTTCGGTACGGATTCAAACGTATTTGTACGTAGAGGGTTGATGAAATTTTTCTATCGTAGGACTACGTCTAACAGAGAAGTATGGGTTGTCAAATAAGAATCTAGAAATTGAACAAGTGACGAAAAAATTAAGATTCCAAATGTTTGTAAATTCAATCCAATATTCGATAGATCACAGAGATGTTGATCGATTGGAAATATCCCTACGCATTTCGAAACATACATGGTCTTTCAGATTGAACGCGCAGGCAAAAAATCGAATAGTTCCTTATAAAAATTTTTTTTCGCCCCGTCGATGGTAACACTGCATTCCCCACCTTGGGACGATAATATTCGGTTACTCGTTTAGTCTGATCGGATGGTTTTTAGTGTCAAGATGTACAATTTACAAGAACGTGTATTTTTAGTGAAATCGTATTACTCGAGCAACCGAAGCCTTAATGAAACTTTGTCCTCTTATGGTAAGAACTTCAACATCGTCGTCGATTACTTCTTCTTTGGGTACGTGAAGGACCGTTGCTATGTTGATAAGCCACAAAATTTGGAGGAACTTAAAGAAGAAATAACTCGTATTTTCAACAGCATCGAAGTCGCAATGTTAGAGTTGTGCATGAAGTATTTTGTTCACCGTTTAAAACGTGTCATCGAAAAAAGGGGTGGTTACATCGAAAATGTCCTAAAATAAGCTTTATTTTGTTTTTTAGAAATAAAGATCGGTTCTCTTTTGTAGAAGTTGACAAAATTTGTTGCGTGAGCGTTTAATCTGAAAGACCCTGTGTGCGAACGGGCCATTTATCAGGAGTCACTCAATGCGCGATAACTGCTACCACGACTTACCTCAAGAACACTGGCTTCGCAAATGATGACACCCACCATACAAACGATGTGTAGCAACGAAGTAGACTGGTTGGGAACCGAACGGAAAGCCGACGGTTGAGGGGAGAGTGGATGGTGTGTCGTTACTCACACATCATTATGATGCATGTTGAGTAATTATATGATTGGCAGTTTAATGCCACACATCCTGTACTATTGAACAATGAAAAAATGTCATGCATTATCTGATGAAAGATCCCACATTTTCACTGTTCCTTTGGCACGAGCAATCTGCGCTCCCCGAACAGATCCGTTAGAACCTTCATTATTGCTCTTGTAATGTTGCGAATAAGTCACGTTCAAATCGTTCGCATCGGAATGCATACTCAAAACACATCCAATGCATGCTCAGTGGATAATGTCTACAAACATTTTTAGTCTCTTCTTCCGTTGTTGTTTTTCTAATCGGAACTAGATGGGACAAAAGCTAAGGAAAGGAATACATTTTTGGTTTTATTTCAACTTATTCCAGCATAACCACAACTTACGTTGTCCCAGAATAAGTCTGGGTGTGGGGTCTTCATTGACGTAGGACTACGTCTTTCATTCCGGGGTGAAAGTTAAAAATTTCGAAAATGAGAGCGTTCATTCGGAGTACAAGGTTTTGAACGCTAATAACTCTTTGCCGGTTGAACGGAGTGGTATGATAATCACTTCATTCGAAATATAAAATGTCCAAGAGTTATATGCCTGTTAATTATTGACCCGTAAACTTGTTTCGGAAATCCGAAAATACAAACTCGCTCGGAAATGCTTGACACTTCACAATTACTCGATTGTTTATCTCAAGAAAAATAAAATGTTATGCATTGTGATTGATGTGTAAGAATATTTCCTATCAACTGATGTAAACATCTTTGCTATCTATTAAGAAATGCTCGAGTTATAAGCGTTCGAAATTTTTCATTTTTTCCTCCATGTTCGGTGCCTAGATTTTCATTTTATCCGCTATATCCCGGTTAGACCTAATCCTACGTCAAAAGCCTGGGGAAATGCAAAATAGATGTACTTTTGTACCCGCAGCCACTTCTGCAGGCCGGAACGTGTTTCTCCAACACAGATTTCAAAACTGATGAGCCTGGGGAAATCAGCATTGCAAATACATGCAAGCCTATAGTACTTTTGTACTCACATGCATTTTTGCAGACCAGAATGTGTTTCCCTAACAGATTTCGAAATCAAAGAGCCTGGGAAAATCGGCATTACTAATACATGCCAGCCGGTAGTACTTTTGAGAAAACAATTCGCAATGCAGTAATAGCTGGGACCGACATCTGGGCGAAGAACTCTTCATATGTTCGAGATTCTTTGGTTGAAAATATGGAAAAAGCACTGAAACTGTGAATTGAAGACAAAACTCAGAAAAGGCTTCATCTGGAAGGTCCAACCATCACGGAGGAGGCATCACGTCTATATAATGCCCTTGTTGAACAAGGACCGACTTCGAGCTAGACTGACGGGAAAGGTTGTTAAGAAGTATCCGATGGAATGGCTGAGATTATGCAGAAGAAGAACTCATCTCGCTTCACGTGTCATCTCGCACGTATCTGGTCGAAATGATAAAACGGTGGGTAGATACAAATCTGCAAAACAGAGAATCACGGTTTAACTAAATGTTCATCGCAGAGATCAAGGCCTATTTTCAAGAGAGGTTTTGACATTCAAACTCTTCTGCTCTTCGATAATGCCCTAAGACAGTCGATAATCGATCACCTTGATGTAAAAATAATCTACTTGTCTACAAACACGACGTTCTTAGAACACCTCCTATACCAGGGCATCATTTCTAACTTTAAGAAGTATTAGATAGGCTGGACAATTCACTGTATTTCGAAAAAGGGTGTTCCGATCGCACGGAAGGCCTTCATGATTGAAGAGTGCGTCAATCATATCGGTGCAGCCGTCGCAAATATTTAGCCCCTATACTCAATGCTTGTTGGAGGCCGATCTGGCGTGGGAACATGGTCCACATGCTGATGAGACGAATGACATCTCTTAAATTATTCTTCTTGCTCAAGGTATTGACGGGACTTCGATGATATGACTGACAATTATGTTGAGAACATGCTACAATACTCAGAGCAGGAAACAGTTTGTGACGAGGTCCATGAAATAACCGTTGGTCACGTTTTTATGGAATGATGTTAGCGTTAACGTCATTTGGGAGAATATCCACTAAGGAGTAAGGAGTAACTGCGAATACCACTGCGAATCAGTCGCTCGTAGTGCTGCCACAGTAACAATTATTACATCATCATATGTCCAATCAGGTCAATCAGTAGATGATAATCTTTGTTTCATCCACGAAAAATTGGTGGCTGCTATGGTTTAGGCATTCGTTTCTGAGAATCCGGGTAGACTTCAATATGATCTACGACTATTAAAAAATTATAGGAGGTAGTGTTCAAGACACGACCGCATTGTTGACGTAGAACTACGCTGTAGTTTAATTCAAGTCGCTTGTTTATAACTGCGGATATTATTTTATAATGCTACGAACATTTTGAAATAACCATTCTACCAGTTTGGTCGCCCTGAAATGTTTTTTTTATTGTAGAACCATTTGATGATGATTGTTTGATGATTCGTTCCTGCGCTCGCAGAACAATACATGCTCGAGATAAGAGCAGCTGTCATTTTTAGTGGAAAAAGTTTTGCTACTGGCAAGCGAAACCAAATCACATACAAAAAATCCGGAACGCCATTTACTTTCTTGGTGACTAAATAAACGAAATGAACTCTATCTGTTCATTTCAACAACCTCGAAAAGAGTAGCACAGCTTCATTATGATCAAGGTTAGCGCAAATGCAATCCTAGTTGAAAGCAGTTTTGCGACTGGCACGCGGGCCCAAATAAATCAATAACTAAATATAACTTATTGAATAACTTGGTATTCCCCAAATCATTTTTTGGTGCACAACCTTAACACCTGCTCCACCATAGCGTCAATGCATTGCATTGATGGCAGAAAACAAACAATGTTAACTGCTTGGAAAAAAGCTGAATATTTGCCTCAGCAGAGATTCATTACTAATACCCTAGCGTAAATATTTACCTCCCGCTATCTCCCCTTCTTGTTTATATATAAAATTACGACTGCATAATTTGCAACACCAAACAATCGTCAATCATAGCATAAAAAATTAGGCGAGCAGATACAAATGAGCGTAGCGAAGATGCACTATTTTTACGATGGCTTGAAGCAATTAAATATTCACACACTTATCTCCGTTTTGCGCTCTTCTCAACAGAAGCCCTTTCTGTTAATATTGCCAGTCTAGATTAGCTTAGCTGTCATCCTTTGTGGGGAGAATTTTCCTACCGTCTTGCGAAACCAAATCACTGACAAAATTCCAGAACATTTTTTTTCTTGGTGAGCTGACGATAGCCTAGCTTGATGATTTCCCATAAAATTGTGTAGCTCAAAACATTAATGCAATGGCGTCAGCTTGATGCAATGATTGCAATGCCAGAGACATCAGCGAGTCAGTAATTTGGTCGCGTCCACAGCTCAATCCGAAACGAAGACATGTGATTGCGCAAAACAAGGAAGAACAAGCGATATTCATTGCTTTGAATACAGAACGATTCTGAAAGTTTGCCTTCCTTCCTTACTTGAGACTTTAAACTCCTTCAGTTCATTCGTCTCTAACCTTCAAAAACACCTTTGGAAAACTTTACTTTATCCATCATATTACTCCTCCACCCCATTGTCTTAAGAAAGGCATTCGATCTCTCGGTATTCCATGGCAGACCTGTATATATTTAAGGTTGCACTGAAGTACCTACAGTAGGGTGGCAGCGAAAATGGTCATGGCAAATTTCAAAACCCGACCATGTACATTTCGCTTATTGGCCCAAAAAAATGACCTATGCAAAGTTTCAGCTCAATCGGACATGATTTAGGGGTGCCTCAAATCGCTCAAAGTTTTGATTTTTTGATCCTCGAAAATCTTCCAAGGGGGGAGTAAAGGAAATTTGGAAAATATAAATTTTTTTTTAAGCCAAATGACTTAAAAATGTTTAAAACGTCGAGATCTGGGACCATCTCGAAGAAATAAATTTGACCAAAAATCGACATTTTGGGACTTAGCCTGAGTGGCCAAAAAATCAAAACTTTGAGTGCTTTGAGGCACCCCTAAATCATTTCCGATTGAGCTGAGATTTTGCACAGGTTATTTTTTTGGGCCAATAAACAAAATATACATGGTCGGTTCTTTAAATTCGATAATTATTTTTTTCCCATACCTTCATTGCCACAACATTGAACAATAGTGTTACGAAATCTTTTGTTCTCTCACTCTAGAATCTTATTTCAAGGATGACGGATTCAGAGACATTTGGGAGAAATGGAAAGATGGCGAAAGATTATCGATTAGGCAATGTTTCATAGAGCTCAGATTCATTCATATGGAACAACGCAAATCATCATTATGTAGCTCATTTTATCACGGCCTAGTAGGACCGTAGAAGGAAGTCCGCAAAAGCGAATCGAAGGAAGTTGGCAGCTTGTTTGCCATTTTGCAGAGAACAACACATCCTGACTTAGTATCGATTTGTTTCAACCTTTCAACCAAATGCTTGGAGCGAGGGTTTCATTGAATCATTGAAATAATTGAAAATCTAATCGGCTCATATGGTAATTATTCCCTGATTAGTGACGAAATTCTTTGATATTCCCTGACATCGTTTGAATTCTCCGATTTTCGAGGTTTTTCCCTGATTGATGCACACTTTAAAAAGCTGAAACAGGACTTGGTTGACAAAACCCGTGCAAGGAAACTGTATGACCAAATCCTGACCAAGTACAACGAATTTATTTTAATACATTGACTGGTACTGTTGAATTTCCATAGGTTTTCCACAGGTTTCTGAGTTCATCGGTGAACTCATGGCAGTCAATGGGTTAATGGACGATGAAAACTATATGTGAAATTGGGCTTCCCGTTCCAGGTCAAAAACATTATCTTGCTAAAAGTAATCCCCCTTGCTCCGAGTATGCTCAATTTTGTCTTCGCAGATAAATTCACTCGCTTCACATGATTTAGAAAAACATTTGTAGGTTTTTATCACTGGAGCGCATAGGTCTGACAGAATAATAAAATATAAATTGATGGAGCAAACATATAATCATCTGTGACCACGTATGTCAACTGGAAAAAGACTGTCATGATAATTGTTATAGCTATACTTCCGTTCTACGCCCAGTTGTCCTAGGTTCCAAAATCAGTAACTGAGAAAAACGCATTCAAAGTTTTCTAGCATATTTGTCTACCAGAAGCTTCAAGCATTTCGATTTAGCAATACACTGGATTTTTTAAAAGCAGAAAACTAATGTTTAATGAAATGTGAAAAGATCCCCTCATTTGAATCAATCAATCTTGGTTACAGGCCAAAAAATTCATGCTGGGACAGTTATGCCTACAATATCAACATGGGAAACTGAACTTGATGTTGTTTTTTGAAATACTGGCAACAAACAATATTTTATTTTTGTTTTTCCGAAAGATTATGCATAAAACCATCGTTTTGTGAAGAAGGGAGTGATCTACAATACTTTGCAGAATATAAATCTCGTTGTTATTAGACATTCACTTGTTCTGTTAAACTTTTTGTTTATTTGTTTGAGAATTTGTTCGTTCTTCCAAACCAGAAATGAGTACATTAGCCCTGCTGAAAGCGTGACATAAAATTCTTGTACTTGAACCGATTTATTTGATATGGTTCTACAAAAAATGTATGGTGGGACAGTTATGAATAGAATATCAACAGGGGGCAAATGAGCTTGATGTTGTTTTTTTAACACCGGGTAGAAATAAGTAAGACATACGCCTGGGACCGCACGTTTTGACTTGTGTGAAGTTGCTTGCTTTGCTTGCAAATTTTTAAGAGGCTTTAAACTTTGCAGTTCATTCGCCTCTATATGTGAAAGTTCAGCGGATAAAAGTTTTTGTTGCGTGTAAGTTTCTGTTCAACGTCTTGCTGGATTTAATGAATGATTAATTATTTCAGGTGAAATAAATTGATTGTTTATCAAGTAACAACCTTCAAGATCATGCTCATTAGATAGAGAATAGAATCATTCGTCTTTCCACATAATTCATTTTTTTCTTGATCGTGACAGAGAAAAGTTATGGACTGAAAATATAGGAAAATATACAGAATTTTGAAAATCAAAGAAAGTTGTTCGAATAGAATTATCGATGTTATTCGATAAAGAATAATTCACCTATCTTCCAGCCACAATTTGATTAACCGGAAAAGGGTCTGAGGAAAGTTATAGGCCATGTTGTATAGGAGAGAAATTGGAAAGGAAATTGTTTATATATAGTTATAAAAATATAGTTCAGAATTCCGCTCCTTAAACTTATGTAACTGAGCCTGTAAAAATAAACGAATTAATAAAAAATAAGTTGTATGGGAGAAATTGATTATTTTGAAGAAAATTGAAAAAAGTTATTTGAAAGGACCGAAAACGCATTTTCGAGATAGGATAGTATTCATTCGATAAAGACTATTTTTATTTATCTTTAGCCAAATTTTCATTGGTCCGAAAAGGGTGTGAGAAAAGTTATTGGCCAAAACGTTCACGAGTTGTACGGGGGAAAGGGTCTGGCTGGGTAAGGAACTAAAAAGTAAAAAGGCAGTAAAAATTTTTATTCTATAGAAATTTTGACTATTTTTCGAATCCCTACCCAAAGGATCTATGGTGAAAAACGTACCTTTCAATTTTTAGCACACCATTCTCAATAGCTTTGAAATAAAAAATTGAAAAAAATACTGAAAGTGCAAAAAATCCTGGGTGTATAGAGTTTATTAGAGTTTTCAAACTGTTTTTCGATGATTATTTATTGAACTATTTATTATCAAATACGAATTCGATTTTTTTCGTTCATACAATAATATCTCAGTACTCAATGGTCCACAACAAAGTTACAGAAATCATATGAAAGATATTTGATAACGTTTATTGGATTTGCTATATTTGAAAAAGCAGAAAGAAATTAATTTCTCATTTTTTCCCGATATTTTTATCCATTACATCTACAAATCGAAATACAAATTTCTCTGTAAAATATTCCGTGTAAATCCATGTAAATTATGCTTTGAAGCAATTTATATCCCATCTTCATGCGTTGATATTTCACGATTTTGAAGCATTTCAAAAATCTCCTAAAATAATCGACTTCGCACTCTGTTTCTTAATTTTTTTTTCGAGTGTGAAAAAGTTTTAATTTATTAATTTCCCTCCTACAACTTGTATACTCTTGTATTCTCTATCCAATGAATATTATATCAAAAATGTGTTTTGGGTCCTTTCAAATAACTTTTTTCAATTTTCTTTAACATAATTAATTTTTTACATACAACTTGGCTTATACCCTTTTTCGATCACTAAAATTGTGGCTGGAAGATAGGTAAAAAAAAACTTCGATAACTCTATTCGAACAACTTTTTTTTATTTTCAAAATTTTCCTATATTGGCCCATGCTCACGTTTCAGTCTATATCATTTCTCTGTCACGATCAAGAAAAAAACGAATTATGTGGAAAGATAAATGATTCAATTATCTATCTAATGAGCATGAATTTGAAGGTTGTTACTTGATGAATGATCAATTTATTTCAATAGAAATAATTCTTTATTCATTAAATCCAGCAAGACGTTGAACAGAAACTTGCACGCAACAAAAACTTTTATCCGCTAATTTCACACAAGTCCGTAAAGAAGGAACGCGAAAACGAGAAATCTCGTGAGCGGTCCGCAACGGATGGTACGCAAAATACGAGAAATCTCGTGAGCAAGGTGTTAAAAGCTGGGAACAAACAATAAGTTTATTAGTGTTTTTCCTAAAGACTAGGCCTAAAAACATTGTTTTATGAAAAAAGTGAAAATTGTCAAAAAGTAACATGGGGAAACTATGCGTAGAACGGCAGTATAACACCAAGAAAAAAATGACGTTTGCAATGCTTACTCATTATTCTTGAACGGGAATGAATGAATCATGACTCAGGCAGCTACAGCTGATTCTGCAAAATCACGGCTATTTCCACACCATTTAAATTTTCTACCAATGAGTTATTTCAGACGCGTTCTACCCAAAGTGTTGATAAACAACCGGAATGAATGAAATAATTTCGTAGTCCTACGTCCAAAATGCGATCGCTACCTATACACAAACCCCTCTATTTCTTGTCAGTAAAATTGTAAAATCAAAATTCTAAAGTGTATAACACTTCATAATGCAATCGATTGATGCGAACTGAACAGAAATTGCAACCCAGATTGTTCACTATACCATAAGTGTTGAGGAAGTTCCGAGCGAAATACATAGCAGTTATTTTCAATTTAATATGACACCACGCTATAAAATGGAAACGCGCATGTTAATTTCCAAGCCGACTTGGAAGACATCTAAACAAAGGAAAAGAAGAAGATAACGATGATCAAACCTTAGCAAAACACTGTTTGTCAGAGAAGTGCAACCTAGATATGCGTATGTGTAGAATCATCCTTTAAAACAATCTCTAGATTTTTGAGTTCCTTCGTTTTCCTTCACCCAATAGAGAAAAATATCACAAAAAAGTCTTTTTGTAAAACACACGTTTTACCAGACGGTTGCCATATGTTTGCAATGTTATCAGTTGAAGTTTGTACAACCCAACAACTCTTCATCCATATGCCGTCCTTTTCAACCGAAGTACGATGATATATTGGCAGGAAATTTGTTCACTTCCGAAATTTTTATATTTCCGCAGATTTGGAAAGTTTGAGGGTCACTCCGAGATTCTCTCGCAGTTCGGCGATCTCCGTTGGTCCTTGCAGGAGTCGCTTGACGCCTCGGGGAAGACCGCGGCAGGAAGAGAGGTTAATCGAATTGATGTGGGGACAGTTGGTGAGCACTTCTTTGACAGCTTCCAGCGAAACTGATGAGCCACACAGATTGAGGTGACTGCGAAGATAGAAGGGTATGGATAAATTATTTGTAGATCAAATTCACGTTTGATACATACTTGAGTGGTGACTCAAAACCCTTATCGGCCAATGCTTTTAGCGCATCATCCAATGGTTTTGTTGCATTGGCCCAGGCCAAATCGAACTCTATGAGGCTGTGTGCCCATTTGGAAGCTATGAGCTCCAAACCCGAGCTGTGGACAAAAAAAAATCAAACATGAAAATATTAAATACAAAGTTAGAGGCGAATGAACTGAAAAGTTTAAACCCTCTTAAAGCCAAATAGAAGAAGAAGAAGAAATACAAAGCATTCCTTCTTAGGTCTTACCCCAGATCTCGGGTAATCGAACACCCGGACAGGAACAGATGCTTCAGGTCCCACGTTGGCAATCGAATTAGGCTGTCATGGGTCAACCTCGAGCATCCTCTTAAATCCAACAGCTTCAGTTGGGTGCTTGTCTTGAGAATTCGCTGGAGAAATTCGTCGTTGAATAGACGGGATTCGTCTGCCAGTGAGGCCACCGACAATTCTTCAAGCTCCGGGAAGCCGGGAGACTCCATCTGGGTTACATATTCGTATTAGTTTATTTTCAAACCATATAGTGATTGTAACAAACCTGCTCCTGGAGGGTTGCCGAGCTGAGATTGATATGAGAGTTCGTTATCCGCAGTACCTTCAGTTTTTTGCAGCCACCTTGAAGCTGCTCGATATTAAGGATACCGTGCGAGACGGCAATTGTGCTCACGTTGGACAGATCGAGTAGAGCCAGGTTTGGACATTGTGTCTGGAAAAAATAATAATTTATTACCACTAACTGGATTGGTATCAATTTATATTACCGATAGCGCTTTAACGATCTGAGGAATGCCACTGAGACGGTTGTGGGCCAGATATAGATGAGTAAGTCTTTCGCCCATTTCGGTGATTGCGCTGCATAATGAAACTTGTCCAACGGCGGTTTTGTTGGCGTTGACTTCGGCCTTCGATTAAACAACAACAAAAAATGAGCTGTAGCGAGTAATTTTTTTTAATATAATGTACTTACGTTAACAGAACTTAAGTCAATTCTTCGTAAACTTTTGAACTCTTGCACCAGAAACATAAGGTGGTCGGATGTGAGTTGCTTCCAGCCTGTCAGCGTGATTCCAACTAGCTTGGGAGAGGCTGCCAGCAGCTTTTCAAGTACACAATGCACGTTGGTGATCTTCCAGTTGCCTGTTCAAGAATAAAACCGTGAAAGTTTGCACCAATTATCTTATCCCGAAAAACCCATACCAAAACTAACGTCGATACTGTTGCGAAGACGGTTCTCGATAAGCCACTTGAGCTTGAGTTCGGTTTTGAATCGTTCCTTGGTCCAGTTGCCGAGATCTACTGTTCGCCAGAGTGAAGGCACCAGTGAGGCTTTGTGCCAAGCGGAGCACACCTTGCCGAATCGAATCAGCGAGGGAATACACCCATCGTCTTGGATCGCGTGTTGGAATATCTGAAAAATTGAAAAAAATGGGATTATGATTTAATCTAATTCGACAGCAGCAAACTAGAGCTCACCAAGCACAACACATGCTCTGGCACCTGATCCGCCCAGACGCTTTGATCCTCCGGCCGTTTGTATTCCTCCTGGGCTACTTTTTCTGTGTTGTTATTTGTTTTCCTGGACGAATCCCCCCGAGTTTTGCGACTGCGTTTTTCCGGTAATACTCCTCCGCCTCCTAGCTCCTCGTCACTGTCTTCGTTGAGGCTCTTGGGCTTCCGCGTGCGTTTGCGGGTTATCTTCTTTGGTTGTTGTACTATCGCATCAGATGCTTTTTTTATACACAGCTTAATGCCAATTTTATTCTCGCTTATCTGGAAAAAAGAAACATTTGTGAGAGAAACACTAACAGGAGCATTGAATAGAAGAATTATTGAGAACCAATGCACAATGGTCCCGGAGATGCAATTAAGTGGAAATTAGCATTTAGAGCTCGACAGTTATTTTCTAGACAAAAACTGTCTTTGACAAAGTTGTTACATATGATAGAGCGCTTATTTTCATGCTGCAAAAAATAGGGTGACCAAAATTTCCGATGATATAAAAATTCTAACTTTCTTATCTCTACAGATAGAGGTAAACATAGTTCGACAATGTTATAATCTCAGCTATTTGAGACATCTTTGTAGAACGAAGTTTTTTTCCTATCTCTTAAAATAACCAACATAGCGCCTTTTTTCTAAGTTGCGTTAGGGTCACCATGAAAAAAACTGTTTTTATGCTTTTTATTTCAAATTCTACATACAAACTAGCTTCGGAAGACTTTTAGAACATACTAATACAAACATTTTGCGATGCAGAACTCGTCAATATCTCGACTTCACTCAAAGTTATTGATATTTCTTCCCATAAAATACGCTCTCTTCAATTGCTTGCCATCCTTTCTGGGGCAAACATAAAAAATGTTTGTTGACGGAATTTGAAAGAACAAATTTCACTCTATATAATGTGTGAGTTTTAAAGATATGTCATTTTTTGTACTTGAGTTAATTAAAATTGAAATCATTAGTTTTTGGGTGAAAACCCATAAATAACTTTGAGCAGGACTAAGATATTGACAAAATGTTGGTATCGATAAGCTCTAAAAGTCGTACGAAGACATTTTTGATGTAGAATTTCAAGTATAAAAGTTAGAGTAAAATAATCGGGTTTTTCATGGTTACCCTAATGCAGCTTAGTTAAAAACAATTTTGTGGAAAATATTTATTCTTCTGAATATAAGTTCGTGATTCATTGTGGATGTTTGTCTCTAATAAGTATTGTCAAATTTTATCGCTGGTCTATCTTTGTTTCAGTTATCTGTTGTATTTTTGAGAATAACTGTGATTCATTTGTGTATTCTTTCCGAAGGCTCATGGAAATCAGATTTTAGATTCAGTTTTTCTATTGTATTTGAATGGTTTTGGACGCTTTGTTAGATAATGTACTATGTCTGTCTGTAGTTTGTATTTATATTGATAAGAATATGTACTTCTATGCTTCAAAAAGCGATCTTAGGTAGCTCATTAACACGTTGAGCCCCGTGTTGGTCCCTAGGGATTGACGTTGAGCTTTTCGTCGGAAAAACTTTGATCACTGGAACATTGTTTATCTTCGGATGTTTTACGATATGTGATTACCTTATAATCGAACTTGTGACTTTTTTTAGTTGTACAATAAATATCTATGGAAAGCAGGGACCGAAACTGATAGTGTGTAAATGCTCACTGATAGTGAGGCGGACTGAACGGAAACTAGAGCAAGAAAAATTCGGGGCTTAACGTGTTAATAACCCTCCAGCGCGCGCTCTAAATCTCTGATATAGTACTACACCCGAAAACACACAGAACATAGCACCGATTCGATCTATAGTTGAGGAGATATTTCGATTACCTTCTCAAGTAGCCCATCGATAATCTCCGACATCGCGATTTGAAAATAAAATAGAGTACTTGGCGTGAAAGGTCATAGAATATATCGCCGATTTGATCCATTGTAGAGAAGTTCTTTCGGTTACCTTCTAAAGTAGCTTAATAATAATCTCCGGTGTAACAATTTCAGAATACAAGATAGTACTATGCGCGAAAATCATATAAGTCGTCGATACGCGAATCGAATCAGGAGGAGTTCTTCCGGTTACCTTCTCAGGTAGCCCATTCAGAACCTTCAGGGATTACAATAGATCACTGGGCGCGAACGATCTCATAATATATCGTCGATTCGAGCCATCATAGAGAAAATTTTTCGATAACCTTTTCAGGTAACCTAATATTAAAAATCTCCGGCGTCAGGGTCCGTGTTAACATAATCACATCACTCACCCCAGTGAATCCTGAATCTTGATCTTTCCCACTAACAACTATCCCTTCCATGATAAACGCTAGGGAACCACGCTATAGAGGCGACCCTTCTGGCCTTCGGGCGGCGAATATTATACTAACATTCCTTCCCTTTCTCTGGTGACTGTAAGGACGTGGCCGGCGTCGTTATTGATAATTTAAAGCTCGAATCACCGAAAATTGCACAACGAGAATGATTTGCTAGTCCCAAGCGTCATTCTGTGTGTTCTTTGTGCAATTTGGTTGGTTCAGGTCAATCACGGAGAGCAACTACGAATTGTACAGTCTACCCAAGCTCAAGCTCAAGCTCAACTTTGTGGGAAATATTTATTCTTTAGACAAAAACATATGATAGAGCGCTCATTTTCATTTTGCCTAAAATAGGGTGACCAAAATTCTCGATGATATAGAAAATATAACTTTCTTATCTCTATAGATAGAGATAAACATAGTTCGACAATATTGTAGCCCCAATTATTTTATTCAAGTTAGTAAGCGACGGTGACTATCATTTTCACTTGCCGTCTCGTTGAAACTGTCCTAAAAAGTGTCTGTTAGCTTCGAGGCTTCGGAGCTTGCCGGATATCCGATATCCGGTATCCGGCCAATCTACTATCCGTTTCATCACTAATATTCTCTTTAGAATGCTGTCAATAAATATTTTTTTTATGATTGCCCCAGGAAAATCGACGAACAAATGAAAAAGGCGTATTTTTAGGTAAAAATATCGATAACTTTGAGTAGGATTAAGATATTGACAAGTTTTGCATCGCAAAACGTTTATTTTGGTAACCTCTAAAAGTCGTCCGAAGACAGTTTGCATATAGATTCTGAAATATAACAGTTAGTATAAGAAACCCGTTTTTTCACGGTGACGTGGCTTAGAGGAAAAGCGCGAAATCGGTTGTATTGAAAAATAGAAAAAATCTTTGTTCCTCAAAGTTGCTCAAACCAACTGGGGCTTCGAACTAAGTTTACCTATATCTATACATTTAAGAAAGTTAGATTTTTGATTTCATATCAAATTTTGGTCACCCTATTTTTGATAACATGAAAATGAGCGCAATTTTTGTCTAGAGAACAACTGTCGTGTTCTAGATGCAAATTTCGCAAGCGTAGTGCGCAATGTACGTAATACATCACCTATTCTAGAACCACTGAATGCAGTTATTCTACATCTGTACCATCATCACTGTTTGCAGGATTAGGTTACGGTTCTGCTCCGGATGCCAGGGAAATTGAAGCATGTTAGATCGACTCGCAACGAATTAAATGCATACTGACTGGAGGAAAATCACACATGGGCTTACGACGCAATGTTTCGCTTCTCCATTTGTCTTATTCCCCATTCAATAGAATGATATGCACTGTGGATAGCTACGATTGTTTTCGCAGTGGTATTGATGTATTCAAATTGTTTTTCACTGTTACTCTAGTTGTCTTTTTGGGCGGTACAATTTGAGAGGTGTGAATTGGGCCAACCTAAACGTGGAATTTAGCGCATTTAGATAATGCTTGACTTTTCACAATTATTGAATTATTTATCTAAAAAAAAAAAATATTTATTATGATAGATCCGTTAAAAATATTTATAATCAGTTGATGCAGACATTTTTGCGTTCGATATTTTCCAGTATTAATATTTTCCGGTCGCTGATCTCGTAGTAAGCCCCTTCTTTGCAAACCTATGGACCTTGAAAGCCTTGGAAGATGTGACGTTACAAGTGTTTGAGAGGAGGTCCGTTAATAGCATTTTACCTTTTAGCTTTTCCATTTACTAGCCTTTCAACAGAGAACGAAGATCTGAGATTCTCTTCTTAAGGCCCGTCATAAGTTTGACTTTATCGGGATTGTTAGTGATGTGTGTGCTGATGCATATTCTCTTGAAAGATGCAGGGATCGTATCGTTTTTCCCCTGGCGAAAGATTCTCGGATTTGAGTGGTGGTGCATCAGGGCAGTCGACTTCACGTACAAAATTGGATTATTACGCTAGTATATAGCTCTTCCAAAAGATTAACTGTACCCAAATAAGACAGAGTTACTTAGAGTTTTGAAGACGAACTTTAATCCTCTCATTAGCCACTTTCAGATGTTCTTCTTCGAAAAGAATGGCAAACCGCAATTCAATGGTTTGAAAAAATAACTGGTAACTTCTTCGTAGAATGGCGATCGAAGTTACAAATTCTACCGCAAGTCGAAAACGTTCAAATTCCTAGGTATATCAAATCTCAGAATACCGTTCAGTCGAGGCCAGCACAAGTGCAATATTGGAATTATTTGAAACGAATAACTCGCGTTGGTTACCGACGAAGTTAAACGTTGCTAACGACGGAACCAATAATTTAGCCCATGGGAGTAGAAGGTTCAATGCTCCAATTCTTCATTCCACTCGGTTCGTGTGCATCCCTTTCCAATTTCGCGGGCTCCCCATGCTTACCAGGACCCGCTCCACTTGATCTAACCACCTCGCTACGCTCTTCGTCCTGCTTTTTTTTTTGCAGTATAGTTGTGTAGTTGTCGCGTAGATCCAATTCGAGCATCCACGTCTCGTGCCAGTAGAGACCATCCGCTCTTATGAGCATTTTGTATAGGGAACAATTCGCACGATTACTGAGTCTTTTCGACCTCAAGTGTTTGTGGAGACTTTTGTAGACCGACTCCCATTGATAATTCTTCTTTGAATTCTGTGGCTGGTATCATTGTTAATCGGTACATTACCTTACCTATTTCCTTGCTGTCGATCGCCACACCACTATCTAGTCGAGCCTTGTCGTTCTTGGATCCGGAAGCCAGCATGTGATTGGTTTTATACGCAAGCATTCTCCGTTCAACTCTCTCTGTTTTATGCTCAAGTCTGGTGTAATGTTTTGCTACTATCTCAAATGTGCTGCTGATATACTTCATCAGCAAAGTAGATGAATCGACTGGATCTGTTGCGAATCGTACCACGCAAGTTAACACCGCTAGTCTCATAACGCGCTCTACCGCAGTAATAACAAGCGAGAGAGATCATCACCTTAACGAAGCCGTTAAGGACTCAAATGAATCAGATAGTCCACCCGAAATTCGCACACGCTCTGTATTCTATCCATCGTAACCTCAACAGTCTCAATCAATTAAACAATCAGAAGCCTTTTTCGTCCATTCCATCCCATAGTTTTTCTCGTGTTGTTGTATCATATGCGGCTTTGAAGTCGATGAATAAATGAGGACTGGAGGACTTGCCGCAAGACGAAGATTTGGTCAGTAGTAGACCGACCTGATAATTTGCCACGAATCTGTTCGTTAGTGCCAAACCATTATGATCATTACATATCACAGTGGAACCTATTATGTAAATCGATTCGACAATTCCTTCACTATTCAGCATTCAGCGAAAACCGAGGTGTCAATGATAATTCATTATGTTCTGCATTATGTTCTTTTTTTGCAATACCATTTCTCTTCGGCAGTTGGACCGAAGGGAGCCGCCGACTCGCCGTCGGAAGCATGGCTTTTCGTAAGCAAACCTATGTTCCACTGATTGCTCGGTTAGTTTGAAACATATCATAATTTATTTATTATTTTAATTCAACAAATCAACAGTTATACTTAACCTTAATGACGCTTACGTACTTTTTTACGTAGGACTACGTCTAACCGGAAGATATAGGGGGTGAAATGGAAATCTAGGCACTGAACAAGTAGGAAAAAATGCAAGATTTGGAACGCTTATAACTCGAGCATGTCTCAATAGATCGCAAAGATTTTTGCATCAATTGATAGGAAATATATCTACGCATCTATCATAACGAATAACATTTCATTTTTCTTGAGATAAATAATTGAACAATTGTGAAATATCAAGCATTGTCCAAATGCTCTATGTGCTCATTTTTGATTGGTCCATTTTGTGCTCCTCAAATCGTACCGACCAAAACGGGCAACCAGAGCAGCAGCGAAATAGAATGAAGCACGATTGGAAAGGAAAAAGAAAAAAATGAACGAAACATTGGTCGCAGTCTCACACATGCGTAATTCTCGAGCCAGCCAGTCAGCTTAAAAATCCCCGCTCCGCTGCCGTAACGATCATTCTCATTCAACACCACACCACATCGGTTCGCATCACAACACATAAACAAACCAAACCAAGCAGCCATGTCTGGAAATGGTAAAGGAGGAAAAGTGAAGGGAAAGGCAAAATTCGAACCGTGCGAAAGGCTCGAACCGTGTTGATCTGGAGTTCCCCGCAAGGGTAGCTAGGACGAGCGCGTTAGTACCAGTGCACCAGTCCACCTAGCCGGCGTTATATAGTTTCGGCCGCCATCAAGTGGACATCAAGACAACAGGCAGTTGCAGCGAGTGGCGAGTGGCAAACGCAATCGCAAAACGGCATCAGGTAGCAGAAGAAAAAAATTTGTTCTTTATACAAACTGCTTTGGTGGCAAATCCAGAACAAGGCGGCATCGAGGGCGTTCGAAATGGTTTTTTTCAAAACCACGAGTACTAAGTTTTCTAAATTGGAACCATTCCATAAAACAAGGCGCTTTTCAGGGCCACTAAACCTTCCAAAAAAGAGTTAGGAAATACAGTTCAATGCTTTCTAAAACATTATCCTTATTTATGTTATCATTATCCATTAGCTTATTGATAGTTGGGGACTTTCCTGATTATTAAATTTTCACCAATTCTTAAATTGTTTCCAGATTGAAAGTACAGTAATTTACAATTAGTTCGACATTTAGCTAATTGGACGGACATGTAATGCGACTTATTTAGTTGGACATTTTTGTAAACATAGAGATCCAAATTAGGACCCCACATTGAAAGTCGACACTGTACCACTGTCATCGCAAATGTTCAATTACAGGTTAAAATCGCCTCCAATGCGACACTGAGTGGCCCCAAAAAAAATATCTTATTTTCTTTCAAACCGTAAACCCGTGTGGTTGTACGGCATCGGCATCGTGGACGTAACAAAGGAGGACAAGTTAAGGGAAAGACAAAGTCTCACTCGAACCGTGCAGGTCTCTAGTTCCCTGTTGGTCGCATTCACTGATTGCTCCGCAAGGGTAACTAGGCCGAACGGATTGGTGCCGGAGCACCAGTATACCTAACAGCGATTATAAAGTTTCGGCCGTCGGAGTGCTCGAGTTGGCTTGCAAAGCTGCTCACGACAAACAGAAAACCCGCATCAAGAACAGAGCAGCTTCGGTTCGGCGCTCATCAAGGCAACAATTAGTTTCAGTGAGTGGCAAAGTGTTTCTCCGGCACGTCGTATCAAATGTAATTTACTGAACAACATGTCACAAGCTGGATGGGAAGAAATTTTCCAACTGTGAAAGCTGTGGCGAGTGGCAAACGCAATAGCTAAACAGGAAGGTTTAACCGAACAAGATGGGAATATCGAGTGATAACAAAAACACAACACCAAAGGTTCATATATATCAACATATTCATAAAGAGTAAACAGTAAACTAATCCATTTTTCAGGTAGATAGATAGATATTCACGTAGGAGAAGAAAATAAAACAATATATTTAAAATATATATATTTAACAAAAGCTGTCCCCTTTGTATAGTCCTTCGTCACTCCGGTTATGTCCCCGACATTACCCACCCGTCTTTTTTTTCATACATACTTTTATTGAATCTTCCATAATGTGGAAGTAACAATAATTGGTTATACATTTAGTTCTAACATAATAAAGTATTACGTTTGTTGTCAATTCTTACAGTTAAAATTTCACATGTGTGCTGGAGCACAACACTAACGTTTGACCACGTTCAAATAATTAAGGTTTTTTTCTTCAGACGTGTTACCATAGGTTGACCGAGTCGCCTTGCTAGTGGATTTGGATGATTCTTCACCTTTTCCGCATATTTCCTCCTCGTTTTATGAAGTTCTTCTTTAACCGTCGCCATCCCTAAGTCTCGATGTATGACACTATTGCGGATGTACCAAGGGGCGCCAGTAATTTGTCTTAGCAGTTTATTTTGTACTCTTTCGATGATTTCGATATTATATGCTGAAGCTGTTTGCCATAGTTGACAGCCGTAATGCCAAATAGCTATTTATTTATATTTATATATTTATATATACGTACTAATTATAATTATAAACTTATTAGCTGATAGGAGTGTTTGCTATAGAAGTGATGTATCGCTTCTTAAGTACTGTACGAGATACACAGAAATACTGTGCCTATTGAATATTCGACACATACCCGACAATGGTTCATGATAACCGTAGTTCGTGCGTGACAACGGTATTTGAAGAAAGTTGTGAGACCTCAAATTTCTTTGCTGAATGTTGAAATTCATAAGCTGTAAAAGTTCTGAGCAATCAATGTGCGACAGTAACAGGTCAGAGATTGAGCAAATTTTGGCCACGTATCGACGATTAGACAAAGAATCCAGTCCGATGCGTTTGCAGCGATCTTGTTGGGATCACTCCAAGGTAGACGCCGTAGAGCAAATTTGACAAATTTGCGTTGGATAGTTTCTAAACGCAGGATGCTGTTTTGGTAGTATGGTGACCAAACAATCGATGCGTATTCGAGTATCGAACGGACCAGGGAACAATATACGGCTTTTATACAGTATATGTCCCTGAAATGTTTTGTTGTACAAAACATCAATCCTTTTATAATAATTTATTTGCATTGTTCGAAGAGAATTATAACATCTGTAGTTAAAACAATAGTCATTCATTAAAAAAAATTATAGGAGGTTGTGTCCAAGATACGACCGCATTGTTGACGTAGAACTACGCTGTTATTTTATATAAGTCGTTTGTTTATACCTTCGGATATTATTCTATAATGCTGTGAAATTTTAGAAACAACTGCTTAGTAGAATAATCTCTGAAATGATTTTTTCATTGTAGAATCAGTTGACGATAATTGATTGATGATTCATTCTTGCCCTCGCAAAACAATCGTATGTCGCAATTTATTTCATGTCAATGCATTGAAAATTTACCTCGAAGGCTATTCCGGTGACCTTTTTCGAAATTGACATAGACTCGGCTACAGTCGATTATATACATGTTGCACCAGCACCATTATTCCACCGCATGTAAATACTCTAGTTTATACTCTAGGCAAGTATTCCCCTTCATTCTTCTTCTTTTCCTTTGTTCACGGAGACTTTAAATCCTACGATTTCCCCTCCGTTGGTCGTCGATAAGTTGCTCGTTATTGATATCTCTGTTCGGGAAAGCACTCAAATAGACAGAACAAATGTATGGGAAAATAGAAACACTTAAAGTTTTCATGAATTTTAACCATTTACAAACCAGGAGATTCTAGTGTATAGCATATTAAACAAATCTTACGGAATTTCCTATTCGTTTAGTATGTAAATCGCCAAAATCCGTTCGCGGCAAAAATAGTTATTAACGTTAACTTTATTTCATAAAAACGTGACCTGTTTTCTGATTTGACACCCTTAATGAAAGATGTAGTTCTACGTCAAAATGTAAGTGGTTGTATCTTGCATCGGATATTATCATAGAATGCATCGAAATTTTTGAAATAACTTATTAGTTATGTTGTGGTCAGAACCGCAGGGCAGATGAAGATGTCCCTGTCGCAATGTGAGGCAGTTAATTTGTCTTGACAGACGGCGAGAAACAAAGAGAAGGTGTAAATAAAAACATCACAAAGCGAACAGAATCAAAGGTAGAGGTGAAAATACAAGGTACAAGAATTATAAAAAAAATAGATTGAATTAGGGATTATTTCCATTGCTATTTGTAAGTAGTAAATGAGTTGATTACTTGAAAATATGTTTAACTGTGAAATTCCCTATAGGAAACATTATAATTGTATCAACAAAACCGAATCATATTTGCAAGAGGTGTCACACGGATTCAGAAACTAAATTTGTAGTTTATAAAAATAATTCAAGTTTGAACTGTAAAAAAAACAAATATAATTTCAGCTTTGATCAGGCTAAAAACTAGCTGATTTGCATCGAATTGGTGGAAGAAATCCGAACAAAATCAAAGAAATTTAACCTCAAAAGATGGATTCGGAAAAAAGAGATTGCCTGATGTGCAATGCTCCCAACGAAATCTGCGATATGGTGCAGTGCGATACGTGCGAGCTGTGGGCTCATTACTCGTGTGCTGGCGTTACGGAAGCAGTGAAGGAGAAGGAGTGGAACTGCAGCAAATGCGTTAACACGCTGCAGGCTCCGAAAATTCGGAAAACTACAAGGAGCGATGCCAAAAAGACGACAGGACTGAAAACGAAGAGCGATTGTGGATCGTCCGTTGGGTCTGTTTCGGAGAGCGTCGGAACGCTTGAAGATTCGTTGAGAAAATTGGAGAAGGAGCAGCGTGCGAAAGAAAAAGCCTTAGAGGAGGAAATGATCCTGCGTGAAAAGCGACTCGAAATGGAAAGAGCTCTGCAGGAAAAACGTCGACAAAGAGAGAAAGAGTTTATGGAGAAGCAACTGCAGCAGGACAGGGAATTAAAAGAGCGTCAGCTGCAAGAGGAGCGCGAGATACTGGAAAATGAATTGGCTGAGGAAAAATCCTTTCAAGATCGACGCAAAAGGATGTTCGACGACTTCTTGAAGGCGAAAAAGGCCGTCTCAGAACCGGCTCTTGACGACGAAAGCGCTGTCGGTGATGCAAAGGAGGAAAATGAAACGTTCACCGAGAAAAAGGTGAAATTTTGGTTGAAAAAACAGTCTGTCACGAAAAACTATCCACCGACTGCATCGAAGCAGGAGGATCAGATAGCTGGCCCGTCCAAACAACAGGATCAGATAGCTGGTCCGTCCAAGCAACAGGATCAGATAGCAGGTCCGTCCAAGAATGTTCCAGTTACACGTGAAGAGAATAAAGAAGATGTAGCCGAAAGTGAGGATGAAGACGATGATGACACCGAAGATGATAGCGAGGAAGAGGTGGGTGAAGCAGAGTTGCAGCTGTCTCGAGAGGAAAGGGAGTTACTTGCTCGTCTGCTGACCGGAAAAAAGCAAAAGCAACCGTCGGTGAAGAAGCAACAATCGTCGACGAAGAAGCAGCAACAAAGGCGTTCGCAGCAAATGGATGTATGTGTCCAGAAGTTGTCCAGAGAACAGATAGCCGCTCGACAAGCCTTCTCCAAAAACCTGCCAGTTTTTAGGGGTGAACCAGAGTTGTGGCCTATTTTTATTAGTAGTTACGAGTACACCACGCAGGCGTGTGGGTTCTCAAATTTGGACAACCTGAAGCGGTTGCAGGATAGTCTGCAGGGGAGTGCATTAGAGGCTGTAAGGAGCCGACTTGTTCTACCCGACTCTGTTCCTGACGTTATCGATGATCTTCGACGTCTTTTCGGCAAACCAGAAATACTTCTCAAGATGTTGTTAACAAAGGTGCGCGGCGCTCAAGCTCCGAAAGCCGATCGTCTGGAGTCGTTCATCCAGTTCGGAATCACGGTGAAGCAACTATGTGATCACCTTGAGGCAGCTCACCTGTCGGACCATCTTAATAATCCGATGTTGGTGAACGAACTAGTCGACAAACTTCCGTCCAATTATAAACTGGAATGGGTCCGGTATAAGAGACAGAATAGAGGAACGCCGCTACGCGTTTTCACTGATTTTATGAACGACATCGTTTCCGATGTGTCGGAAGTGTCCGAGTTCTCGGCGCTCAGTCTGAGCGAAGTTTCCCAAAGAAACCCAAAGAAAAAAGAGTTCCTTCATGTTCACGGTTCAATCCCGAATGAATCCGAGGTTTTGACGATGTCAAAGACGCTCAAGCCTTGTTGGGTTTGCAAGAGAACAGATCACAAGTTGCGATTCTGTGACGATTTTAAAAAACTCAGTTTCATAGATCGACTGAAAACAGTGGAGCAACATAAACTCTGCGCGCTGTGCCTAAATAACCACGGCAAAAGTCGATGCAACTTCAAAGTTCGATGTAATGTCGTCGGATGTCAAGGAGAACATCATCCTTTGCTGCATCGAGCCGAGGGAACCGTCCAGCTGCTTAATGTTGAGTGTCATGCCCACGGACTATTAAATCGTGCCGTTATCTTTCGTATGGTGCCAATTACACTCTATTTCGGAAACTACGCGATAGATGTTCTGGCCTTTTTGGACGAAGGTTCATCCACAACACTTGTAGAGGAGTTCGTAATCAACGAATTGAATGCGGAAGGAGTTATTGAACCGTTGGTCGTTACGTGGACGGGCAATGTAAAGCGCTACGAGAATCAGTCGAAGAAGATGGATCTCAAGCTCTCGGCTAGAGGATCCCGTGAAATATTCCCGTTAAAGAATGTACGTACGGTGGAAGTGTTAAAGATGCCGAATCAAGCGATGCAGTTTGAGAAGATCGGAAGTCGTTATCCACATTTGAAGGGGTTGCCAGTATTGAGTTACGCTTTGGAAGAACCTCGTATTATAATCGGTCTAGACAACTTGTACGTATTCGCTCCTTTAGAAACGCGCGTCGGCGAGCCTGGTCAGCCGATCGCCGTTAGGTCTAAGTTAGGGTGGACCATCTATGGGCCAGAAACTCCTGCAGCAGTTGTCGTTGCGGAAAATTATGTGAACGTTCATTCCATTGAACCGATCAGCAACGAGGATCTCCATGAGATGCTGCGGACCCAGTACTTGCTGGAGGACACCGGTTCTCTTTGCATCGCAGTCCCAGAGTCCATTGACAACCTTCGCGCACGTAAAATTCTCGAATCAACGACGCTACGGATCGGCAATAGATTCGAAACGGGTCTACTGTGGCGTGAAGACAAGAGAAGATTCCCGGACAGTTATCCGATGGCGGTCCGACGGATGAAGGCGCTAGAGAAAAAAATGGAGAGAAATCCGGAGCTTCAACAAAATATCCACCAACAGATAGAGGAGTATGAGGCGAAGGGTTACGCGCATAAAGTAACGAAGAAGGAGTTAGCTGGAACAGAGAAGAATGCGGTGTGGTATCTTCCCTTGAATGTGGTGCTCAACCCACGAAAACCTGGCAAAGTTCGTCTAGTGTGGGACGCAGCAGCCTCGGTGGATGGCATTTCGCTCAACACCGAGCGACATGTTGCAGTCTCTGCCGTCGGTGATCAACCAGTTTCGCGAACGGCGAATCGCGTTCGGTGGGGACATACAAGAAATGTACCATCAGATACGCATACGGGCGGAAGATAAACAGGCTCAGCGGTTTCTGTTTCGGTCTAATCCTGCCGATGTTCCGACAGTGTATGTCATGGACGTGGCTACGTTTGGGGCTTCCTGCTCCCCCTGTTCGGCGCAGTTTATCAAAAATTTCAACGCATTGGAATTTGCGACTGAGTTTCCACGAGCCTCGGATGCGATCGTTCAAAAGCACTACGTGGACGATTATTATGATAGTGTGGACACCATCGAAGATGCTATAGATCTAGCGAAACAGGTGAAACATATTCACTCTCAAGGTGGTTTCAGGATCAGGAACTGGGTGTCCAACTCCAAGCAGTTTCTGAAAGCGATGGGTGAACAGAGAGTGAATCCTACTGTCCACTTCAGCCGGGACAAAAACACGCACACTGAGCGAGTTCTGGGAATCGTGTGGGAGCCCAACGAGGATGTTTTTTTGTTTTCGACCGCCGAACGAGAAGAGTATCAACCAGTTCTGCAAGGGGTTAAACGACCAACCAAAAGGATCGTGTTGAGCTGTGTCATGGCGATGTTCGACCCTCAAGGTCTGCTTTCTCCGTTTACCGTATTTGGTCGCATGTTAGTTCAAGACCTGTGGAGAACTGGCTGCGGATGGGATGACGAAATCGACGAGGAGTCATTTCAGAAGTGGGTTCGCTGGACAAAAGTGCTGCCGATGATAGAAGCGATCCGAATTCCCCGAAGTTACTTCGGAGACGTCAGAAGGGACCAACTCGAAGATCTTCAACTGCACGTGGTGTCTGACGCTAGTAAAGGTGCGTACGGGTGTGCGGCCTATTTCCGAGCTGTGATTGGTGGAACGATCCGGTGTGTGTTGGTGACTAGTCGGGTGAAGGTGGCACCATTAAAGCCAATATCCGTTCCTCGACTCGAACTACAAGCGGCAGTATTGGCAGCTAGGGTGGCCTTTGCGGTGAGAAACGGTCATTCATTCAGTATTAGGCAGCAGTTTTTCTGGACGGACTCAACGACCGTGCTTTCGTGGATCAGATCTGATCAACGCAATTACAAGGAGTTTGTTGGTCTTCGCATTGGAGAAATTCTAACCCGGACAAACCTCTCGGAATGGCGTTGGGTTCCTACGAAGATGAACGTCGCAGACCAGCTAACTAAGTGGACGAGAGATCCTGAAGTAAATTCTACGAGCAGTTGGTTTACCGGGCCTAGATTCCTGTATCTGCCAGAAGCAGATTGGCCGAAGCAGAAGCTGCCGCGTCCAGATACCGAGGAAGAATTGAAAGCACATTTACATGTCCATGACGTACAGCTTCCCGCCTCTGTTATAGATGTAAATCGTATTTCGAAGTGGACGGTCCTGGTAAGAACGATGGCTTGCGTGTTTCGGTTTGTATCAAATTGCCGGAAAAAGGTGAAGGGGTTGCCGCTAGAAACGCTGAAACCGACAGAAAAGCAGATGAAGAAGATTATTCCGATTGCCCATGCGGTGTCACGGACGCCACTGAAACAGGAAGAGTTCCAGCAGGCGGAAATTTGGCTAATGCGGATGGCACAATCGGATGAGTTTAGCGACGAACTGAAAATTCTTATAAAAAACTCGAAGCTTCCAATCGAGGCGTGGTTGGAAATCGAGAAAACCAGTTTCCTCTACAAGATAACTCCTCTCATCGATGAAAACAACCTTCTGCGCATGGATGGCCGAGCGGGACCAGCTGATTTCCTGCCGTTCGATCTTCGATTCCCGGTGGTGCTGCCGAAGGACCATGCCGTCACCTGGAAAATCGTGCAGCATTATCACGAACGGTTCGCCCACGGTTACAGAGAAACCGTGAAAAATGAATTGAGACAACGATTTGTGATCCCGCAAATGGGTAGTATTGTGGCGAAAGTAGCCAAAGCTTGTATCCAGTGCAAGGTCACCAAGAGCCGTCCAAGATGTCCTCGGATGGCTGCGTTACCAGTGCAGCGAGTAACTCCTTTCCAGCGACCGTTCAGCTTCGTGGGGCTCGACTACTTTGGGCCGATAACAGTGTCGCTCGGTCGCCGAAGTGAGAAAAGGTGGGTCGTTTTGTTCACGTGCTTGGTAATTAGGGCCGTTCACCTCGAAATAGCATATTCTCTGACAACGCAGTCGTGCCTGATGGCCATTACACGCTTCGTCTCTCTTCGAGGGCCGCCGTTGGAAATATTTTCGGACAATGGCACTAATTTCAAAGGGGCCAGTAGGGAGTTGTTGGACCAATTACACAGCATCAACGAAGAATGTGCAGGAGAATTGACATCGGCTCAGACGAAGTGGAGTTTCAACCCTCCAGCCTCACCCCACATGGGAGGAGTTTGGGAGAGACTCGTCCGTTCAACGAAAACAGTACTCGAAACAATTGACGATGGAAAGCGATTGACGGATGAAATCCTGGCAACTGTGATAGCCGAAGCGGCGGAAATTATAAACAGCCGCCCGCTTACATATGTTACGCAGGAATCGGAAAACTTGGAAGCCCTTTGTCCCAAAAATTTCCTTCGCGGTATGGCTCCAAACGAACCGGGGCTCAATGCACCTCCTGTGAATCCAGCAGTAGCCCTGCGGGATTCATATCAGCGATCACAGGAGATAGTCGAAAACTTATGGAAGAGGTGGATAAAAGAATATATTCCATCTATAAATCAGCATACCAAGTGGTTTGGTGAAGCAACGAATTTGAAGCGAGGTGACTTGGTGTACATTGTTGAGGGGGAAAAACGAAAATGCTGGGTGCGCGGAATCGTTGAGGAACCGATAGTAGCTGGAGATGGAAGAGTACGTCAGGCCTGGATCCGTACAAACAGTGGTGTACTGAAGCGAGCGACAGCGAAGCTTGCAGTGTTAGAGATTAATGAGGGTGACGCTGGACCGGATGTGGCCATCGGACCAGGTTCACGGGCCGGGGCATGTTGTGGTCAGAACCGCAGGGCAGATGAAGATGTCCCTGTCGCAATGTGAGGCAGTTAATTTGTCTTGACAGACGGCGAGAAACAAAGAGAAGGTGTAAATAAAAACATCACAAAGCGAACAGAATCAAAGGTAGAGGTGAAAATACAAGGTACAAGAATTATAAAAAAAATAGATTGAATTAGGGATTATTTCCATTGCTATTTGTAAGTAGTAAATGAGTTGATTACTTGAAAATATGTTTAACTGTGAAATTCCCTATAGGAAACATTATAATTGTATCAACAAAACCGAATCATATTTGCAAGAGGTGTCACACGGATTCAGAAACTAAATTTGTAGTTTATAAAAATAATTCAAGTTTGAACTGTAAAAAAAACAAATATAATTTCAGCTTTGATCAGGCTAAAAACTAGCTGATTTGCATCGAATTGGTGGAAGAAATCCGAACAAGTTATTTAGTTGCTTTTAATACTGAAGTAGCAAACTTTTTTTTTTATCCCATTCGTTTATTTCAGGCTCATTAGCATTTCAGCTGTAACAGAGCCGAATTTGAATAGTGCACTTGTCACATGTTGATCATATTTATAAATAGCACATTACACAGTTGCCATTTTTTTTTTGGCGTTATAGTATTCCTTCTATACCATTGCATATGGTACATTACATTTCACAGTAGCGATTTAGGCGTAAGAGAATTCGTTCTGTTCTTCCATTGTCCAGTTAGACCGGACAGCGGAGACAGTTGATATGATCATTGTTGAGTTATTAATAGAATAATAGCAGCCCGATGTTTCTTGCAGAGCAGAACAGTTGTATGGATGAATCGATCTTGTTTCGACCGTGGATCGATCTCCATCGCTGATGATTGTTGCGTGGACGTAGTTATTCTGTAACAACACAAAGATGGTCAATGAGGGCCCTGAGTTTTGAACTCACGATCGATCGCTTACTAAGCGAACGCGCAACCAATGTGGCTACGAAGACCCCCTGCAGCAGTAAACATTATCATTTAAAATTTGAACAATTTAAAATTGGCTTCGGGGCTGGTAAACTGATAGAGAATAATATGCCTCTCTAGATGAATATGTATTTAGAACAGATATCGATACCAGACTTCGACATTGTAGATATTAGATAGATACATATTAGATGTAGAACATATTAGACATATTTGATACCTACATTACATATTAGATACGGAAAAAGTTATTTCTCATTCATAATTTTCATCTTGAAAGTGCGTTCATTCCAACTGGAAATCCATATAGTTTTTGTCGCTTTCCCAACTAGTGATAGAAAGTTCAACGTCGACAACGCGAATTTGACTTTTCGCTTCAAAAACAAATGTCTGCACTGCATCTGTACTGCCGGTCCGTACTGAGAACCCGCTATGTCTGACAATATAAATATATCATGTATTGGTCTGTTCGTGCCGATACGTGTCCGATAAAATCGTGTTTGTTCTCTGTGCACAACATACTTCATAGCGGACCTTTATTCCAGTCAACAACTATCAATTTTTGCACAGAATGTTTGCACTGGGAATAAACGATCTTTAAAAAAATATCGATCTTGTCGTATCGATTTCCCAAATTGCTTGGGGTCGATCCACTGATTAAATCGGAAACGAAGAATCGTTTTTTGCCAAATCGATCATTGAAAAATTAAAAGAATTTTTTCGATTTATCTGCTTGTTCTATATGAATGTTGTCTTTTCTTTAAACATTACTACTGAAGTAGTTAAAATAACTAAAAAGTTTTTTCAAAAGATTCGATGCATTCTTTCATAATTTTCGAAGCGATAAACAAGTGGAATGAATAAAATATTTCGGTAGTTCTACGTCGAAAATGATGTCGTGTCCTAGATACAACTCCTTACAAATTTTGCATGAGCAGTGGTCTTAATGTCTTGTCCGACACTGTAAGTAGGTGCCCATATATTTTTAGGAAAATTATAACCTAACTTGTACATAAAAGAATACGTTTGATTATAATTTTGGGAAATCCATTTGCAAACGTAATAACACTATTGGAAAACTAGAATTATTCTTCTACCATCTTCTTAGATGGCACTTACGTTTCCAATGGAACTTTTGCCTTCTCAACTTAAGTATTACTTGCGTCATTTTTATTAGTAGTACTTAGTTGAGATTTCTATGCCGAATAACGC
Source organism: Toxorhynchites rutilus septentrionalis (assembly GCF_029784135.1). Taxonomy (NCBI): domain Eukaryota; kingdom Metazoa; phylum Arthropoda; class Insecta; order Diptera; family Culicidae; genus Toxorhynchites; species Toxorhynchites rutilus. The sequence continues at coordinate 256,410,135 of NC_073745.1, forward strand.
GCCTTGAATGTATTCTGGAGTGACAAGTTCTAGAATTCGCGTGACCAGGAATTTAATGAACGGATATTTCTTTTCAAATTTCGCTATGATGGTTCCCGGAATAAATCGCCACAGAAAACGACTGCAACAGAAACCACCGCTTATAAAATGTGTAGTAGGCTATAAATATTGTGGCGCGGTATTGTATTTCAAAACAAGAATTAACCGGGCAAACGTATCGCCCCAGGCAAACGTAACGCCCCGGGCAGACGTATACCGTCCGACGCTCGCTAGAGCTCGGTCGGACATTGCTAAAGGATCGTATCCTATGTTTCAAACTAACCGGGCAATCAGTGGATCCCAGGTTTGCGTGCGAGACACCGCCGCTTCCGACGGCGGGTCGGCGGTGGACTCGGATTGCGTCATCTTGGCGGCATGGGCCGCCTCGATTCCTTATCCTCGCCAAATGGGGACTTCGTCCCCATTACATTGTCCTCAGAATAAATTTCGAAAAACGAGAACAAGAGAATAAATTTATAATAGAAATGTGAGGCACATGATGTTTTTCCCGCGCCAAATATTTCTAGCCTACTACACTTTTTCTAAGCGGTTGTTTCTGTTGCAGTTGTTTACTGTGGCGATTTATTCCGGTCACCCGCTATGATAGAGATTTTTGGAATCATATTTGAGTGATAAGGAACTGCCATCATTAATTTTCAACAGATCCAAAGAATCGAATGATACCGTATACCCAGAAAATTCTCCGCAATTCGTGAGTTATTATCATGACAATTGCTTAGAGCGTTCTTGACACTCGAGTACTATGATAAATATAGAGATCGAGTAAATGCATTTCAATTAAATACGTATCAATCAATGCTTATTTTTTTAAAAAATATCTGTTTTTAACACCCTACCGAAATAGAGAGAAGCTCTCGTAACGAACATGATCAACATCGGACGAAGAATACCCAAACTTACCTCACTTTGATACAGAGCCACCATCGCGCGCCTCTTGGGCCGTCCCCGGGATTTGTTCATCTTACGGTCAAGATCACGCATTGTGGTAGGCTTTCCGCCCGATTTGGGCAACAATAGCCCACCGTTCGAAATGGGCGCAATGTGAATCTTGGGTGTGGAAGCAGCCATTATCGCTCCCGCCGCTTCCAAATTAACCTCCATTGAGGGTGAATCGGTGCCGGCGGCTTCGGGATTTTCCGGCGGTGGTATACTGCTTGAATCAGTATTTTCGATTGCATCCGGTTCCGGCTGCGAGTCTGTTGTCGCATCGTTGTAATTGTTATCCGAGCAACTGTTTTGCAGTTCCTTGGCAATGTTCTCGACAGTTTCATCCAGCGCCGCACCGGTGCCTGGCGGAGGTGAGCCCAGATCCCTACTTTCCTGAGAAGATTGCGATTGTTCTTCCAGGAGATTGCTAGGGTGGATAACGTTCCTCAGGACGTCATCTTCATCGTTATTATTATTGTGGTGATGACGATGGATACGTTCATCGTCCGGAGATGTCGACATGAGCGATTCGCTCCGGAGTTCCGGAGCGATACTACTCTCGGTTAATGTTTCCATGCTTTGTCTATGACTATGAAACACGAATTCGTGGGTGTTATGTTTTTCAATGTTGAAAGTCCATTTGCGTGTCGAACGGCATATGCACTAGTGAAATTCGTACATGATAAGCTCGTACCGTAAGAGATGAGCTATTGTGTAAACTATATTTTTCATTTAACTGCCAAACTGGTCCGTTGTGTTAGTTGATATCCACAAACAGCGCATAATTTTTCATAGTTCTTTTCCAAATAACAGATTCGCGCTTGTGTGATCCATGTTTACATTAAAAACAAACCAATACACACACGAGCGTTGGTTCATTCGCAATTTATCACTCCAGCGCTCTGATAATGCTGTGGTGTTTGTGTCCATCTATGACCATTAATAATGATTTACGTTGACAACTTTTTCTCCCTAACGGGTTTTGCTTAATCAATTTTTGTTTTTCAATATCAACCACTCAACACAGTATTTCGATTTTGCACCACATACATCTTTTGCGATGTAAACAAACATCACTTGTTTTCTCGAATCGTTTGCGCACAAGACAATTCCTGTTTATAGACAAGTGCCAGTTAGACCGATTCCCACTTTCCAACACTCTTTCGTTCGGAAAAAACGCACACACTCAAGTATTCGCCTTCGCGTATATCTCTTATTTCGTTAAATTGTACGCACACTTATGTATATTCCTCACTAGTGTCATAAATTGTAAACAAGAGAATTTTCCGACAGCATCCGTTGGATAATTCATTAATTTTCCAATAACTGCATAGCTGAAATCCAATTGAATTTGATTTGGTGAGCAGTTCTTCTGTTTCGGGCTAAGACACAAACACTTTTTGATCGTTTACAACCGCTTTGTTTCTTGTAACATCTTCCGAAATGTTGATAACCAAACAACCATTGGATCACTTTGGCGATCTATCAGTTAAGTGAGAATGGGAAACACCGTTTATTTGAATCAGTTGAATGCAAAAATGTCTTATATGCCGTTAGGTTTGATTTCATGCTTTTTTCAACATTTATTGATCTAGAATTCACCGCCACCGAAAACTCCAACGACTTTATCAGTTGAACAGTAGAGTCATTTCGTTTTACACTTCAGTCACTAATGGGGAAGAAATATTTTCATACATCGAAAGTAACATTCTCCAGAATGGAATATTTGCATTCAATCAGAGTGCAGCACTCTCTGGATTCTCTCTCATTGGATAGCAGCATCCATTCAATGGTTCTGTATTCGTTTGTACACAGCGTCCCACACACGAAAACGATACGTGCAAAACATAACTTTGACCCTTCCAAAGCGGCGATCTCTCAATGTGTTGGACAACGCTCCGACGAGTCTAGAGAAGAGAAAAAGGGTGCCAACATTTGTTCCTCTCTTTCTCTTTCACGCACACATATAGCACATACACATTCGTTTCAAGAGCAGAACTGTTGTGTTGAATTATTTTTAGGTCAAAAACTGGAGTTTCTTCATTCGGACTTTTCTGCCAGCTCGACAGCGAAAAAACACTTTTTCCGGCAGGAACTAATAGCAAATAATGCACACTGCGGATAACCGGGACTGTTAGGAAACTGGATGCGTATGCTAAACTCGTATCACTGCAAAGTTACCAGGCACAAAAACGAACGTACCGACAGCTCCACAATTTGCGTTCGACCCGAAACCGACAAGATGCTTGTATTCGATGGCTTCTCTCAGCGGGTTGACTCTTATTCTTCGTACACTCGGCAGTTGCCACTTGGTGATATGCGTACGGTGTGAATGCAGGGGTAAAGTGGTAAATTTTGTACGTGAAAATGAGACAAATTTTACTGATTTAGCGGAGACACCCTTTGTTTTGAATGGCTTTCTGTACTCATTTGCAGTGGGTTCGTATGTAGTTCCGATCAAAACCGGTAGGTTCATTATTAAATTTATTGAATTGTTTGTTTTGAAACAGTGGTTTTCAAATAAAAGTAGTTATTGAAAATCTGATCAACGGATTTTCTAACTCTGTTTCCCTGGCAGTATAAAATTATTATCAAAATCAGCATAAATTATCTACAACTAAACAGATTTGAACCTGAATCATGTGTATTTTTTTATTGAGTCCTTTTTAGTGTTTTTGATTTTGGAAAGTATGATAGTTGATCAATAGTTGCTTCAATCATGTCGAGCAAGATAGTTTAAAAATCCCCTTTTTTGTAATGATAAAATATAACAAAAATTTGCAAAATATTAAAATTAACCAAATTTATTATGACTTAATTCAAAATAATAATCAGCCATTCCATGTCAAACCGATATAGTGATTCTCAGATTTTCATGAAAAGCGGAAGATTTGTTCTGTTTCGCAAGCAATTAGACCCGTTTTTTTATTTTTTCGTTAGGGTGACCATTTCCGTTTAAGGGTGGTCCAAAAATCACCTTTTATTCACTTTTTTTTGACAGAGGACTATGTCTTTGATTTCTATATAGGGTGGTCACTTTACGAAAAATATAACGATTTCTTAAGAGTTTTCAAACGCATATTTCTCAAAATCCTTGTTGCGACATATGTTGTGTTGTATACCATTAGACAGGAAATTTATTCAGCTTTTTTTTTACATAAAACATGAATAGTGAATATAGTAAAAAAAAATTATAGGTGGTTGTGTTCAAGACACGACCGCATTGTTGACGTAGAACTACGCTGTAGTTTAATTCAAGTCGCTTGTTTATAACTGCGAATATTATTTTATAATGCTACGAAAATTTTGAAATAACCATTCTACCAGTTTGGTCGCCCTGAAATGTTTTTTTGACGTAGGACTACGTCTAACCGGAAGATATAGGGGGTGAAATGGAAATCTAGGCACTGAACAAGTAGGAAAACATGCAAGATTTTGAACGCTTATAACTCGAGCATTTCTCAATAGATCGCAAAGGTTTTTGCATCAATTGATAGGAAATATATCTACGCATCTATCATAACGAATAACATTTCATTTTTCTTGAGATAAAGAATTAAATAATTGTGAAATATCAAGCATTGTCCAAATGCACTATGTGCCCATTTTTGATTGGTCCATTTTGTGCTCCTCAAATCGTACCGACCAAAACGGGCAACCAGAGCAGCAGCGAAATAGAATGAAGCACGATTGGAAAGGAAAAAGAAAAAAAAATGAACGAAACATTGGTCGCAGTCTCACACATGCGTAATTCTCGAGCCAGCCAGTCAGCTTAAAAATCCCCGCTCCGCTGCCGTAACGATCATTCTCATTCAAACCGTACACCACATCGGTTCGCATCACAACACATCAACAAACCAACCCAAGCAGCCATGTCTGGACATGGTAAAGAAGGAAAAGTGAAGGGAAAGGCAAAATCCCGCTCGAACCGTGTTGATCTGAAGTCCTCGCAATGGTAGCTAGGCCGGGCGCGTTAGTACCAGTGCACCAGTCCACCTAGCCGGCGTTATATAGTTTCGGCCGCCGAAGTGATCGAGTTGGCTGGTAAAGCTGCTCGCGACGATAAGAAAACCCGCATTCGGAACAGAACACATTCGGTTCGGTGAACATCAAGACAACAACAGGCAGTCGCAGCGAGTGGCGAGTGGCAAACGCAATCGCAAAACGGCAGCTGGTAGCAGAAGAAAAAAGTTTGTTCTTTATACAAACTGCTTTGGTGGCAAATCCAGAACAAGGCGGCATCGAGGGCGTTCGAAATGGTTTTTTTCAAAACCACGAGTACAAAGTTTTCTAAATTGGAACCATTCCATAAAACACGGCGCTTATCAGGGCCATTAAACCTTTCAAAAAAGAGTTTACGAAATACAGTTCAATGCATTCTAAAATAATATCCAAAATAATAATAAAACACAAATTGATTTTTTCATAATTTGTTTGCCAAGATCTGATGAGTATGTGAATTTGGCAGTTGTTCTGAGCTTATTGATAGTTGGGGACTTTCCTGATTATTCAATTTTCACCAATTCTTAAATTGTTTCCAGATTGAAAGTACAGTAATTTACAATTAGTTCGACATTTAGCTAATTGGACGGACATGTAATGCGACATATTTAGTTGGACATTTTTGTAAACATAGAGTTCGGGGTCCAAATTATGACCCCACATTGAAAGTCGACACTGTACCACTGTCATCGCAAATGTTCAATTACAGGTTAAAATTACCTCCAATCCGACACTGAGTGGTGGTAATGCGACGTGCCATTGAATGTAATTTACTGTAAAATATGTCACAAGCTGGATGGGAAGAAATTTTCCAACTGTGAAAGCTGTGGCGAGTGGCAAACGCAATCGCTAAACAGAAAGGTTTAGCCGAACAAGATGGGGATATCGAGTGATAACAAAACAATAAACTCTTCAGATTGGAGATAATTTTGTGATCCTGAAAAGGACCCTTTTTAGCCTGCATGTGAATCCAACGAGCGAACAAATCGTAATGAATGTATTTTTTTGCCATCGCTGCCTTTTAACGCTCATTCGTTCGTCTCGTTAGACCCGCCCCTTTGGCTGAGTCTGCCGATTGGTCTCTATCCTGTGAGTGTGTACCGCTAGAGTACAAAACGCGCGGACCCCAAAAAATATCTCATTTTCTTTCAAGCCGTAAATCAGTGTGGTTGTATGGCATCGTTTCACATCACATCGCATCAACGGATTGATGCCGGAGCTCCAGTATACCTAATAGCGGTTATAGAATTTCGGTCGCCGGAGTGCTCGAGTTGGCTTGCGAAGCTGCTCACGACAATAAGAAAACCAGCCTACAGAACAGAGCACATTCGGTTCGGTGGCAACAACTAGTTTCAGCGAGTGGCAAACGCAATCGCAAAACAGCAGCAGGTAGAAGAAGGAAAAAGTTTGTTTATACAGACTGCTTTGGTGGCAAAACCAGCCACCGTAAAACACGGCGCTTTTCAGGGCCATTAAACCTTTCAAAGCAGAGTTATTAAAAGTTTTTCACAATACCAATGCATTCTAAAGTGACATAATATGACATATAATATAAACTGATTTATTTTGGTTATGCTTGTTCTTGAACTTATTGGTGGTTGGGGTCTTTTAAATTGATCATTCAGTTTTCACAAACCCATGCATGGTTTCCGAATTAAAAGTGGCTTCACATTGTATGCAGGATGGCATTAACGAATTTTCTCGGTAGCAAGAACTGCTTTCTTTGGTTGATAACTGATGTTGAAAATTGACTGACGTTACATCTGCATTGTATAGAAAAATAACTAAGGAGCAACATGATGAGCTATGTATTTCCTGCTGCTCTGTTCTTATTTTAAAGGACTTTAATCCGAAGGTCATACGTCCCTGTATTTACTGTTGGTTTTTCAGAACGCTTATAGCTCGTTTATTTCTCGACAGATCGTAGAGTTCGTCTCCAAAACCTCAGTTCTTTTTCATTTTTATTTACTTTGTTTGCGGAGACTACAAATCTTACAATTCATTCGTCTCCGAAACCACAGTTTAAGGTACGGTAATGTGCTCAATAGTGAAATATATAATAGTGAATAAGCTGATGACCACCTATGCATTCCCTATCACAGCCATCATTTTGATTGTACGATATGTTCATACGCCGAAAGATGCTCGGCGTTGAACATTTAATAAGTACAAAGCCTTCAGAAAAAAATCAAAAATCAATTTTGTAAAAAAAAAACGCAAAAACACAACACCAAAGGTTCTTTTCAGAACCCCCAACATGTTCATAAAAAGTAAACAGTAAAGTAATCCATTTTTTCAGGTAGATAGGTAGGTATTCACGTAGGAGAAGAAAATAAAACAATATATTTAAAATATATATTTAGCAAAAGCTGTCCCCTTTTGTATAGTCCTACGTCACTCCGGTTATGTCCCCGACATTACCCACCCGTCTTTTTTATTCTAGGATCATTTGACGATACAGGGAAACTTCGATATAACGTACCCTCGTTATAACGTACCCTCGATATAACGTCACTCGATATAACGTACATTTTACTTCGATATAACGTACACATTTCCAAAGTGTTAAGGAAAAAAAAATTAAATATTTTTTTTCTGTTAGAATAATAAATTATCTGTATTGTGATGCTAAAACAAGTTTTGTACCTTCAATCAATACCGAAATACAGATGGTTTTGTGATTCCGGATTCTAAATGAATCAAGCTTTAATCAACAACACTAAGGGAAACATCATGAGAAAGGCTGGCTTCGTCTTCTGATTGAAGTTATTCATTAGCTTTACTAAAACAGCAACACAATAATGTATTATAGACTACGTGTGTGGGCACTTTATTTTGCTTCGATATAACGTACAATTCGATACAACGTACAATTTTGAAAGTGAAATGTACGTTATATCGAAGCGTAGCGAAGATGCACTATTTTTACGTACGGATTCTGAAGCACGCACCTACGCATACAAATATCCATATATCGGTGGCTTGAAGCAACCAAATATACACACACTTATCCCCGTTTTGCGCTCTTCTCAACAGAAGACTTTTCTGTTAATATTGCCAGTCTAAATTAGCACAGCTGTCATCCTTTGTGGATAGAGTGACTAAATTCCAGAACATTTATTTTCTCGGTGAGCTGACCATAGCCTAGCTTAATGATTCCCCACACAATTGTGTAGTTCAGAATCTTAATGCAATGGCGTCAGTTTGATGCAATGATTGCAATGCCAGAGACATTAGCGAGTGAGAAATTTGGTCGCGTCCACAGCTCCATCCAAAACGAAGACATGTGATGACGCAAAACAAGGAAGAACAAGCGATATTCATTGCTTTGAATACAGAACGATACTGAAAGTTTGTCTTCCTTCCTTGCTAGAGACTTTATACTTGTTCAGTTCATTCAACCTTCAAAAAGGCCCTTGGAAAACTTTACTTTATCCATTATATTACTCCTCCACCCCCATTGCCTTGAGAAAGGCATTCGATCCCTCGCCGTCCAGCAACGATGTTGTTCAGTCGATTTCCTCACGAAGAATGAAAGTTTGCCTCAGCGAGATCCACTGTTTGTACTCTAGTTCACGGAGGTTTTACATCTTACGATTAGAGACGTCGGTTAATCGTTCGATTAATTCAAATAATCGAATATCTTAAATTATAATCGAGTAATTTTGTTTCGAATAATTTGAAATCAAAATATGAATACATCGAATAATTGTCACTGTAATCGCGATTAATGAAAGAAGGCATTCTTCTCAAAGTTAATGCATTTTTAGGTTAAGAATTAGGCTATATATTTTTTTATTCAACATTTTTTTATCCAATAATGGGACATCGACAACCTGATAGACCACGCGACTAGAATGACAACATGATACGTGATTATTACAAGAAAAAAATATTCGCTCGATTAATCGAATATTGAAAGACAATTATTCGAATGAATCGAATATTGAAAAATTCCCCAACGATTAATCGATAATCGAATAAATGAAAAATTTAGACATCACCACTTACGATTTCTCCTTCGTTTGCTCGTCGATAAGTTGCTCGTTATTAACAGCTCTGTTCGGGTTTTTTTGAGAAAATGATTTTGTTTTCGTAATTATTGATTGTATTTGTTTTTTATAGTTTTAATGGTCTCGGGACCAAAGGCGCTATATTTTTTTTAATATTTTTTTCTGGAAAGCTGAGAATTTTTCACATAACATATCTCGAAACCAGAGAGGCGTTTTTTTTTCTTTTTTAGTTATAATTTTTCAATGTTATCCGATGGTCCGAAAAATATTTGTTTCCCATTTTTTCCACTACATAAAATCATAACTTTTGATCTACTTGACCGATTCAGATGATCGACATATCAAATTAAAGCCAATGAGTCTTGTTTGAGAAAATATTACACTGTGAATAAAAAAGGATTTTGTTTTCGTAATTATTGATTATATTTGTTTTTTAAAGGTTACATCGTTTCGGGACCAAGGGCGTCATATTTTTTCATATTTTTTCTGAAAGCTGAGGTTTTTCAACATAATATATCTGAATACCAGATAGGGGTTCTTTTTCGTTTTCAAGTTATCATTTTTCAAAGTTAACATGTTTTCAGTTTTTGTTCAATATTTATATGCGACTAGACTGGATGTATGTGACTATAATCCAGTTAATTGGCAGGAGAGTTATTTTTTCAAAAAAGGCTAGCTAGTAGGCTTTAATTTGATATGTCGATCATCTGAATCGGTCCAGTATTTAAAAAGTAATACATTTTTGGAAAAGTCATTTTTGGGAAGAAAGGAAGAAATGATTTCAAATCAAAGTTTGAGTTTCTTGAAAATCGGAAAATCACCCAAGGGGGAAGTGCATGAAATTGAGGTTTTAAAAAAAATTTTTTTTGATGCCAAATGTGTTCAAATTGCATGAAACGACGAAATCTGGGACTTCAACTCGACTCATTGTTTTGAAATACCAAATGTGCCAATGAAAATTATCATCTCAATTTCCCATACCGGACTTCCTGCGAAATGTTGATAAAATGATAAAATACCCTATGCAAAATATTATCTCAATCGTACTACATTTACTAGTGTCACAAACGTCAAAGTCTGAGTTATTTGGAAACCCAAAAATCCTCCATAGGAGCACATGAAATCGGGTTAAAAAAATGAAACCAAATGTCCTAAAATGGCAAAAAGTTATTTTTGGTAATTTTTTGTCTCAAGATAACAGTAAATCTCGATGTTTCATGCAATATGAAGACATTTGGCATCAATTTTGTTTTTGAAAACCCCGATTTCATGTGCTCCTTCCATGGGCGATTTTTCTGTTTTCAAAAAACTCAACCTTCCACGGCAGTGCGACACTAGTAAATGAATCCCGAGTTGAGCTGATATTTCGCATTGGATAGTTTTTCGTGGGAATCAAATTTTTTAGAAAGTTCCGTTTGAAAATTCGAGATGATCATTTTTATTGCCACTCAAATGTATGTTCTCAGATTTAGTTTTGGTTCATATCGAAAAATATTAGACTCGCATTTTCATTTTTTTTCATTATTTTCCCAAAAACTACTTTTTTCAAAAATTCATAACTGAACTACTGTACAGATTCAAATGATTGACATATTAGGTTATCAGTTAGCTTAGTCTTTTTTTAAAAAATACTACACTACACTTGTATGCTCACGGAACCAAGGGTGCTATTTTTTTTTTCTTGAAAGCTGAGTTTTTTTTACGTAACATATCCAAAAATCAGAGATGTGTATTTCTTGTTTTTGAGTTATGATTTTTCAAAGATAACTTGTTTTTAGTCTTCATTCAATTTCTGCTACGAGAATCCAATTTACTCGCAACTATAATATTTAAAAAAAAAAAAGTTTATTGACTTCAATTTGATATGTCGATTATCTAAATCGGTCCAGTAGCTCAAAAGTTATTAATTTTGAAAAACAGTATTTTTTTTTGGGAAACTTTGGTTAACTTGGAAAAATCATAACTCAAGAACGAAAGAAAAAACTTTCAAGAAAAAAATATTGAAAAATATAGCGCCCTTGGTCCTAAGACCATGTAAACTATAAAAAAACAAATACGAAAACAAAATCCAATTTTTTTACGGGTGTTTTTGTGTAGCAGCATTTCCTCGAAAAAGCTTTTCTCAAAGCTAAAAATCGAGTCTCCAAACCAGTCCGACTAAATATTCGCGGTTTAGCGAAATTGCTAACTATTTAACTGGTAGTTGCGAGTTTTCGTGTCGTATTTTTGAAGAAGAGTGGTTAAGTGCTAATCATAAAATTGGTCCTTCGAACCGGATAGGACCTTCGGATAAGAAAGTGTCCTATAAACGTTTAGTGAAAACGCCTCAATCAGGCGCGATAAGCACAAATCTCGCGGCGTAGATCGCTATAAAGCGGCCGATAGCGCGTGGTGAAAAGGGTCTTAGTGATTTGCCATTGTTCCTGACACGGGTCTTAGTGATTTGCCATTGTTCCTGACACGTATCTGTAAAGAGTGTGTGTATGTATTGCCGCGACTAAGTAAAAGTTTATCGATCGGATAGGAGGGATATAAAACGGGGACACAACGAAGGAAACATCATTAAACGTTGACATCGGCGTTTCTGAGGAACAGGTATAGATGAAGCAGAAGATCAGGATCACGGCTACCTAAGATATCCCGGACGGGGATATCCGATTGTCTGCCTTTTGCTCTCAGTGCTCTAGAGAGCTGAGAGCGAGCAGCATGGAACCGGATACACGACCAGACAATATGCTCGATGTCGTGGTAGCCATCGCCACAATCACAAAGATTGTTTGCTGCGAGCCCAATGCGATAGAGATGCGCGTTTAGGTTGTAGTGATTGGACATGAGCCGAGATATCACGCGAATGAAATCACGACCTACATTCAATCCCTTAAACCAAGCACTTAAATCAACCTTAGGGATAATCGTGTATAACCAACGACCGAACTCATCTTCACTCCACATGCGCTGCCAACTAACGAGTGTGTCCTGACGAGGAATGTGAAAATATTCATTGTAGGCAATTTGCCTTTCAAAAAGTGTGCCTTCTGAAGCGCCCACCTTAGCTAGCGAGTCCGCTTTGTCATTCCCCGGAATCGAGCAATGAGAGGGAACCCATGCTAAGGTAATCTTGAATAATTTTTCGACCAAAACACTCAATAGATGTCTTATTCTTGTTAGGAAATAAGATGAGCGTTTATGATTGCCATTGTTTTGACAATAGTGCTCATTGTAGTGCAACTTTCCCACCAAGAATTCCCCATTTTGTATCTTGCACATTGTTCCGTGTGAAACAACGAAATTCGCTAATAACCCCCACATGTTTTATCGTGTTCGAACGAGTGAACACTAACCGCAATAGTCTGATTCGATATTCACTGTGATCGATTGCATGTTGGACCATTGGTGGTTTCGTGTGCGATAGTTGTCGGAGCACTACGCTTCCAATTACAGCAAGGAGGAGCAACGAAAGGGACAAGTGGATGCTTGGGCTGAGAAGCTGGAGCAATTTTACGGCGAGTTCCATCGTGTCGCTGTCAAGCTGGAGGCGCTATCAACCGAGAAAAATCCGATCGATCTGAAGGGTAAGCGAAAGAAATTTGACAGTAGATATTATGTGTTGCGTGCGTTTTATCCTCCAATCATCCATCATCCGCCAAACCGATGAACGTTCGTCTTCCCGAGCTTAATCTACCGAAGTCTAGTGGACGATTAGAGGACTGGTGCGTGTTTCGTGATTCTTTTGAATCTGCTTTAGGTTCCCGGAGTGACATCGGTGCCACTGAGAAGATGCATTATCTCAATGGTCTCGTTCAAGGAGAAGCAGCACGCATCCTAGACCAGATTAAAGTGAGTGAACAAGGTTACAAGGACGCCTGGCGGACACTCGGATTTCGTTTCGAGAATAAGCGGCAACTCATAAAATGTCATCTCAAAACATTGTTCGACACTCCAGTGATGCGCAAAGAATCAGCTGAGGAACTACTTTCGTTGGTCGATCGTTTCGAGCAGCAGATCTCTGTGCTGAAGAGTTTGGGTGAACTAGCTGACAGATGGAGCTCGGTTCTGGTCTACTTGGTATCTATTCGTCTCGATTCATGTATGCTCTGGGAATGGGAGAACCATTGCTCGCGACTCGACACCGACAACATTGCTTCCGTTTTAGGAGGAACCGCTTCGACACCCAGCATCTCCAATGATGAGTCGAGTTCCATGCCATCATACGTCCAGATGGTAAACTTCCTCTAAAACTATGCTCGAGTATTGCATGCAGTTTCCCCGGCCACATCCTCGTCTGTTCACAGTAAACCGAAGTCTCAGCCCAAGTCAATCGCTTTTCCAGTAGCCGCGCCGATGAAGAACGCTTCCAGTGTTCCACCAACGAGTTCCAGCACCAGCAAATCAGAGAAGGCATGCGAACAGTGTGGCCAAAGCCATTATTTGTATCACTGTCCCGAATTCCAGAAGTTAGACATCGTTCATCGAACCGATCTGGTGAAACAGAAAAAATTATGCATGAATTGTTTGCGTTCGTCGTCTCATTTTGGTCACACATGTTCGGGCACCCGCTGCCGCGTCTGCTCGAGAAAACACCACACGTTACTTCATACGGACAGCGGAAATACAACGTCCACTTCCAGCAAGCCGCTTAATGATGCGACCTGTTGCGTCGCCCTCGATCCACACACCACCTCAAGTGAACCGTCGGTCAAGTCCGATGTGCAGGCTTCAGTCCAGCAACCTTCCACCTCTGCTACATCCGTCAACTTATCTCATCATGTTCACGACACTTCCGGGAATCCAGAATACGCTCTAGTCTCGCAATCCCAAGCTGTGATCCCAGGAACCGTTTTTCTTCCAACCGCGCTCGTGAACATCCGCAGTAGCAGAGGCCGTATAATCACCGCACGTTGTTTGCTGGATTGTGCTTCCCAACGAAATTTCATCTCTGTAGCACTGTGTGAAAAACTACAACTTCCTCGCACTCCACTGCTACAGCCGATCACCATCAGTGGAATTGGCAACATCATCACGCTCGTCCAACACGAAGCCTCCGTTACCATTTCTTCCCGTGTGTCGCCATTTTCACTGAAAAGTTTAATGCTCCTACTTCCGTCGATTACGATGAAGCTCACCGTCGATGTCCGCGAATGGTCGATTCCGAAGCAAGTCAACCTCGTTGATCCAACGTTCGCTGTTACCGGCAACATTGATATGATTCTCGGCGCCGCATTTTTCTTCCGTGTACTCCGATACGGGTGCATCTCTCTCGGTGGTAATCTTCCCCTACTCCAGAACACCGAATTTGGCTGGGTGGTCTCAGGAGAATGTGGGCTGGAAGAACATGACCACCAAGATCCACGCCATTGTCAATTCAGCAATTCCTGCACAATCGATGAGTTGGTAAACAAGTTTTGGCAATTGGAAGAAGTCCAACATTCCAAGGGTTGGTCGCCGTCCGAGCGCTACTGTGAGGAACATTTCCTGTTGAACACGAAACGAAGTTCCGATGGTCGCTATGTCGTCTCTCTTCCGAAACGGCAAGATCTCTTGCTGCAGCTGGATGACAACTGGAACAACGCTACGCGACGTTTCTACGCCTTAGAACGGTCGCTAGCTCGAGATTTTAAAAAATAAAAATTTTATCCACGAGTACTTGACGTTGGGACACATGCGAGAAATCAGCCTTGACGAACGTAACAACAAGCCTCGGTATTTTGTACCACATCACGCCGTGATCAAAACGGACAGCTCAACGACTAAGCTACGAACAGTCTTCGATGCTTCCTGTGTTTCCAAGTCAGGTATTTCCCTGAACAATGTTTTGCTGGCTGGCCCTTCGATTCAGGAGACTTTGGTCAGCATCGTTACACGGTTTTGGATGCACGAATTCGTTGCATCCGCGGACATCGAGAAAATGTATAGGCAGATCCTCGTATGTCCAGCAGACCAGCCTCTCACAAGCATCGTTTGGCGCGATCATCCCGATGATCCACTGAAGATATTCCAACTTCTCACCGTAACTTACGGCACCAGTTGTGCCCCGTTTCTGGCGATAAGGGTGCTGAAGAAACTTGCTGACGAAGAAGAGCAACAAGTGCTACGCCGCGACTTTTATGTCGATAACCTCCTGACTGGATCAAACGACGAAGCATCTCTTACCGCCACCTGCCAACAGCTCATTGCCATGCTTGCTACCGCTGGACTCCCACTCCGGTAGTGGTCCTCCAACAGCCAGGCCGTTCTAGAAGCTATACCACCGGAACTTAGAGAAACCGAAACATTACTTGATCTAGACCACGAAGCGTCTGTCACCACGTTAGGTTTGCGCTGGGAACCTGCTACTGACCTACTCTCATTCAAACAACCAAAATGGAAGGATTGTTCCGCGCTAACCAAACGAACGATACTGTCGCAAATAAGCAGCTTGTTCGATCCGCTAGGGCTTACTGGACCAACTATTTCAAAGGCGAAGATCTAGCTCCAAGGCCTTTGGAAACTTCAGTTGGACTGGGATGCCGCAGTTTCTCCAGCAGTCGTCAGTGATTGGCAGGAGTTCCACAAAAATCTCTCCACTCTGGTTCAGCTACGTATTCCTCGCCATGTAATCAATCCAGGATACGAGCACCTGGAAATCCATGGCTTCAGCGATGCTTCCGAAGCAGCCTACGGTGGCTGTTTATATCTCCGCTCAATTACTCCGTCTAGATCCTGCACAGTGCGTCTCCTGATGTCGAAGTCAAAGGTTGCTCCGATAGACACCAAAAGCATCCCGCGTTTAGAGCTGTGAGCTGCTCACCTCCTATCCAAACTTTTAGTCCAAGCCATGGAGAGCTTTGATATACCAGCTACCTGTGGACTGATTCCACCATTGTGCTGAATTGGCTGTCCGCAACACCGTCCACATGGAAGACGTTTGTGGCCAATAGGGTGGCTGAGGTTCAGGAGCTCACCGCTCATGCTGTCTGGAACCATGTTTCTTCTGAGGATAATCCAGCCGACCTCATTTCTCGGGGCGCGAACTTGCACGACCTCACAGAAAATCATCTATGGTGGCACGGGCCAGAGTGGCTGCGCACATCGTCCTTATCATGGCCTGCAAAATACGTTTTGGTCAAATCACTCCCTCCAGAAATGTCTGAAGCACGCAAGATTGTCGTTCTGCCAGCCGTCGAAGATGAACCGATCGATGACATAGTTTACCGTTACTCCAACCTTCGTTCACTGCTTCGAATCGGTGTACTCATTCGACGATTTGCTGAGAATTGCCATCGTCACAAGAATCGCCTTGAGCCTCTCGTTGGCCCTCTCACCGCAGTTGAAATCGACCAAACTCTGCTCGCCTTAGTTCGCCGAACCCAAATGCAGCACTTCGCTAAAGACATTCATCAGCTTTCCACCACTGCTCAAGTGGATCGTAAATCCAGACTACGATATCTTCATCCGCAACTCGTGGACGACCTAATCCGTGTAGGCGGCCGGCTACACAACGCCCAGATTCCTATCGAAGAAAAACACCCCATCGTTCTCCCCGCGAAGTGCCACCTGACCGAAATGATTGCGTCAAAAGAACATCAGAAGACCCTCCATGCTGGCCCCGGGTTACTGCTGTCGTCCCTCCGTCAACGATTCTGGCCTCTAGGTGGTCGAAACTTGGTTCGACAGATCGTACACCGCTGTATTACGTGTGTTCGAGCTAAACCAAAACCTTTAGAACAGCTAATGGGGCAACTCCCTCCAGTGAGGGTCAACCAGGCGCACCCGTTTCAGAATGTTGGTATAGACCTTGCCGGTCCTATCTACGTACGCACATCTCTTAGAAACAAGAGGAATCCGTTTTTTAAGGCATATATCGTGGTTTATGTATGCCTGGCAACAAAAGCAGCTCATTTGGAGCTGGTCTCTGACCTCACCAGCGAAGCATTTATCGCCAGCCTTCGTCGATTCACCGGGCGCAGAGGGAAACCTGCGCACATATACTGCGATAACGCCACAAACTTCGTGGGTGCCAAGCGTGAGCTCGATGAGCTGAGGAAGCTGTTCTTGTCCCAGCAGCATAAACAAAGGGTGACGCAGGAAGTTACAGAAGATGGCATCCAGTTCATCCCTCCACGGTCACCTTCATTCGGTGGAATTTGGGAAGCCTGCGTCAAATCCGTGAAGAACTTGCTTCGTAAAATCATGGGCAATGCCCATCTCACGGAGTGCGAACTTCAAACTGCACTTATACAGGTGGAGGCGATGCTCAATTCACGCCCGATCACTCCTCTACCGAACGATCCAAACGAAGAACTCGCTCTGACCCCAGGACACTTCCTAGTCGGCAGACCGCTGAATATGATGCCTGATCCAGATAAGCAACAGGTTCCAGAGTCCAGTTTGTCCCGATGGAAACGAGTACAGAAGCTTTCCCTACATTTTTGGTCCCGGTGGCACCAAGATTACCTGGCAACACTGCAAAACCTATACCGCTGGAATCGAGCTCTTGACAAACTCGCCGTAGGATCTATCGTTGTCCTAAAGGAGGAGAACATTACTCCTCAAAAGTGGCCACTCGGACGCGTAATCAGCATTCACCCTGGCTCTGATGGGCGAGTGCGGGTCGCCACTGTTAGAACGAGTACCGGTACAACGAAACGCGCGATCAACAAGCTCTGCGTCGAATTCAACCCCAATCATCCCAGAAACCAAGAAGTCTACAGCTGGAAGCCCATCCTCAGCAGTTAGATCAACATCAAATTGTGCTATCCTGAACAACCGATACATTGCGTTCAATGGCATCACTAAAGCCTCGTCACGTGGGTCGGAGGACCGACCCCGTTACAGAGACTTAACCCTAGTTAAGTATCACAAATTTATTTTCGTTAAATCCAACACAATCTGGTGACAGATGTTCCACATTTCCAGAATCAACTAACCATGAACTGCGAATTCCCTTGGATGCTGGAAGGAGGCCTTCTCAACCGAGATTCCGTCAATGAAGACATCACAAAATTTCCCCGTCAATGACTGATGAATTTCCCCGTCAATGACTGATGAATTTCCCCGAATTTCATTGGCGGCCGGAATGTTAAAAAACTGTAAATAATAATTAATGAAATTCCGAATATTATCCAATAATCACGCAACCGCACCCAGTGTGCGCTAAAGATGCTGTGAAACAATAGCAGCAATTCCACACTGTATATATTGTGCATAGAATAAAGATCAGAATTGAAGTGAATCTTGTCGCGTGTGGTTCAGTTTTCTATAACCGAAAGACGGGTGTTTTTGTGTAGCAGCATTTCCCCAAAAAAGCTTTTCTCAAAGCTAAAAATCGAGTCTCCAAACCAGTCCGACTAAATATTCGCGGTTTAGCGAATTTGCTAACTTTTTAACCGGTAGTCGCGAGTTTTCGTGTCGTATTTTTGAAGAAGAGTGGTTAAGTGCTAATCATTATGAATTTAAAAAAAAAATATTTTTGAAAAAAGAGGAATAAATTGATTTTGGATCACCCTAAAATGTAATTGGGCACCCTAATGACAAAATAGAAAAAACGGGTCTAATATGTTGCGACATGGAACAAAACTTTTTTTTTTGGCATGGAATGTCTGTATATTAGGGTGCCAATGAAAATGGTCATCTCGACTTTCAAAAACTTACCCCATAAAAAATTTTCATCAACTCTAAGAAACATCCTATGCATATTATCAGCTCAATCGGACATAGGAGAGAGTGGCGCAAAGCAGTCAAAGTTTGAGTTTTTTGAAAATCGGCGTTTGATGCAATTTTAAGACATTCGGCATCAAAAATCACCACGATTTTCAAAAAACTCAAATTTTGAACACTTTGCGCCACTCTCCCTCAAGGTAGGACCCCTGTCTAGAAGGTCGAAAAATAATGAATTTTTATTTATTTTTCGGATGTTAGGAATTACGTTAAATGTTCGGGTGTTTTGGTTATTTTTTAAAGTTTATTTGAATATGTTTTTTCCATTTTTTTAATTGACGAATAATGATTATTACATTGTTGATGGCTGGATGCGCAAATACTGTCTGAAAATCAGTATCTTGCTGGTGGTATCGGTCCTGAAGCAATGGGTTTTTGAAAATTCGAAAAATTTCCAAGATGACGGCCATTATTGTTAAAAATGAGTTATTTCTCACGAAATATCGCTGTTCAAAAGCTCATGAAAAATCGAAAAAATAAGATAACAAAAAAAACGGAAAGAGAAAAACGCGTTTAAAAATTCGTACAGCAATACTATATCCCTTGAGTTGACCTCATACTTTTAGCTGTAACTTTCCAACGATATCATATATCGAAAAAACCTCTTAGAATAAAGTGACCAGATGGTCAGAGGTCTAACGCGGGACACAAAAAAAACAAAACGTTATGTATATACGTTATGTGAACATAAATCATAGTTTAGCGAGTCTCATTTATTCGTGAAACTCTTAACATGTGTCCTTGCAATTAAACCTGATCTTTATTATTTCTTTCTAAGTATCGGAACTCAGTTGTGATTTTTCGGTGGTTTAGATTTTGTTCATGCCTGAAAATCACGCTCAGTCAGAGCATTTAAGCCTGGCAAGCACGATTCAAATTCTATAATTTTCTTCAACTTATCGAATGGAAAGCTCGAAAATTCCAATCCATTTTTCATCGATTTTAGTGCTAACGTATGCATTAAAAAAATAAACTAATTTCGGATGGCGATTAAAAAAACTACAAAAGATAATTTAATGGAACAAATTTTTCTTAAATCTTACGTTTATTAGGCCTACAACAAAGATTCAAGGCTGTTGATTCGCACCCTTGCACTGTCAAGCAACTTGATGATTTTTTCATACTGCCAGCTCCACTCCACAGCGAAGGAGTTGAACATCCTAAGGCACTTAGTGTCCGCCAGATATAGCCGATCTGGTATTCACAACATCCTCTCCCTGCCGGGAGATCGAAGCAACTGGCCAAACGGTGAAGGAGAATCTGGCCAAAATGGACATTTTTATGTAGAAAGGTCAGACGAGACCAGCCGTAGCTGAGCAGCAGGCAATACCCCAGAATAAGTAGCTTGAGGTGCTGGTGAAAAACTTTTTTCCGGCGAAAGAAGTGAAAAACTTCTCTTCGTGCTCATAATGGAAGACGATACGTGCTTGATGCTAGAATCCAACGAATGGCCGGGGACCGGGTAATTTACGTTCCCCAGGTAAGTGATGACATCGAATATATCATCCACATCAAGTACTCAAGAAGAAGGTCCTTCTCTAACCGATAAGAAAGGGAATGTCCAAGTCGGCCTTCTTTCGAGTCACATGGTGAACTCGTATACAGTACGAAGTGCTTGCCGGAAGTTGCGAAGGTAATGTGGTCTTTATGCCGAACCTGGAATCCGCCCATTATGCCAAAAGATCACTGGAGGATGGATCAGCTGGAGATAAATATTGTCGCCCGATAGAAAACTTTAGAACGAAGGCCAAAATGGAGAGACAGCTGACCACCAAAGCCACGAAAAGGTAAAAGAACATGCTGACCTTAATTTTTTTCATCGGCCATGGTTGAGGTTCCGGCCAACTTCCGTAAGGCCGCCCAGTGCTTCACTTACGATACTTCATCAAACAATTCTGCCTCTTCCTGTCCAGTATGCACTAGTTTTTTCGGCTTATTTAACACGATAAGCCCTGACCGAGCTATGGGACCAAAGATAAACTTTTCGTCTGACTGCGGATCAATAGGGGACTTTTATAAAAACCATTTTCCAATTTTTTTGCTGTCGTTTCCAGTTGACACTTTCTAAACAAAAAGTCCACTGTTGGTGCCCCCCCCCCAAATTCCGATTGAGCTGGGCCCTATTATAGAAATCGAGACGATAAGAATTTTGTTCGTTAGCTCTATTTTACTATTATATAAATCGAGCAATTCGATAGCACCGAGCGAGTGATAACTATAGATGCAAGTGTCAGAACTTTTCGAGTTGTTTGGTACACTTGTTGCATATCTTCAGAGAATTATTTTGTTTTGGCTTGCATCCCTTTGGGAAACATTTCAGAAACGCTTCAATATATGCAATTTGCAACACATGTTCGTTTGTTTTGATCAGCATTTGTTTTACGGTGCTGCCAGAATAGTCTATACAAGGTAAGTGTTCAGTTGTCCTTTATACTAATCATGTTATAACTTACAATGCAGAATTTACTTCCAGCGCATATTTCAGTGGCGGAAGAAAAAAAACCAAATCACCTCCAGTTTGAACGGCTCCTTGAAACAATGGAAGCGAATGTAGACATTGCTCGAGGTTTTTGTGGAGGCAGTTCTAATATAATCCCGGTGTAGGAAAAGTTGGAGGAATTCAGAGAGGAGCTTAATGCACTGAGACCTCCAATGCATCTAGGTTCAGAATGGCAGAAAGTAAGTATTTCTTTTACGATACACATAACTTTCATAAGTAAATTTTATCATACTCTTTGAATTTCTTTCAACCGAATTTCCTACCTAAAAATTGCTTACTTCTACTAGCATACATTAGTACGTTATTTTTGGCAGCAATTTTCTTTTTTATTGCTATACTATGCCAAACTATACCACTTTCACTACAATAGATCAAACTAATGGTCGGAGTGGTATAATGCTCTATACCATATGCTAAAGCTATCCTGCAAAACAATAATGATTTTATTTAAATTACAGGTTTGGATTGACATGAGGGGAAATGTAAAGAAAACACTAGCACACAACAAGCGAGAATTTAGAGCCAGGTGACAGACAGGTGGTGGCCCCAATACAATAAAGCTATCGACGCCGCTACAACAAGAAATCAAAGCTAAATGAATATAACATGTTGCATTACATGAATAACAAAAATTGTTTTACTAAAAAAAGTGAAATTCGTGCATGACTCTTTACGGAATTCCATAAATTTTCTAATAATTATATTTTTTGTACAGCAAATTGTACCACGCTGTCGTTTTTATTACACATGCATGCGTGCCTTACGCCTATTAAGCTTTATTCTTTGAGGAAATATCAATTTACTCCAAAACATAACCATATTAACACTTTTGGAAATACATTTTAATAGCAGGTGCCTCAAAAAAAGATTTGGCATCCTTTTTATAGTGCTTCATGAAACATTTCAGACTTGTTTCAAAATATTTCATCACAACCGCTGACATTCGGGCTTGCTAACGAATCGAGCAGTTTTCCTCGATTTCTATAATTCCAGATTTTACTCGGTGTGATAGTGATAGTGATTGTATCGAATCCTCGATTCGATTTCTATAATAGGGCCCGATATTTTGCTTAGGGTGTTTTTTTTGCGGTGGTGAACATTTTTATGGAGTAACCTTTTGAAATTCGAGATGACAATTTTCATTGGCACCCTTCTATATGTAATATAGATAAAAAAATAATAAATAGAAAAAATAAATAAAAATTGGCACCCAATTATTTTTTTATTTATATATATACAGCCATTCCATGCCAAACCGATATAGTGGTTCTCAGATTTTCGGTAGGTAGATTTGTTCTTTATCGCAAAACATCAGACTTGTAATTTTAATTTTTTTCAATAGGGTTCCACTTCCATTTTAGAGTTGTCTGAAAAATCAACTTTTTCCGCTTTTTCCAAAAATGACTTTTTTCAAAAAATCATAACTTTTGAACTACTAAACCGATTCAGATAATCGACATATCAAATTAAAGCCAATTAGCTGCTTTTTAAATACAACACTTTCAGAGAATTCTGTTCTCGTTATCATTGATTGTATTTTTTATTGTTTTTATAGTCTCGGGACCAAGGGCGCTATATATTTTTTATACTTTTTCTGAAAAGGAGGATTTTTCACATAACATATGTCGAAACCAGAGAGGCATTTTTTTCGTTTTTGAGTTATGATTTTTCAAAGTTAACTGATGGCGCAAAAAAATCATTTTTCATTTTGTTTCCAAAAATGACACTGACGAAAAAAAGTTGAAAAAATGAATTACCATACAACAAAGGTTTGAGACGTGCGGAATTTAAAGTGCGCTACACATACAGATTCACCGTCACCTTCCCGTCAACTATTCTCTTGAACTTATTTTGCCGACGTCAAAGTTGCCGGTGATTGTGTGTGTGTGAATGCTACCATACGATTTCCACGGGAGAATATTTGACATTTCATTACTTTACGTTGACTTCACGATGACGGGACGTTGTATGAGTAGCCCACTTAATTCAGATAAGGTTAAGCGTGCCATTCTGCAGAACTGCAATAATTATCATCCAAGCTTCAAGCCTTGGGCTTGTTCAGAAAGTATATCGCTGTGTTTCAATAAATATGCTCGCAGGAGGTCTCTGTAGCCACATTGGTTGCGCGTTTGCTTAGTAAGCGATCGATCGTGAGCTCAAAACTCAGGGCCCTCATTGACCATCTTTGTGTTGTTACAGAATAACTGCGTCCACGTAACTATCATCAGCGATGGAGATCGATGCACGGTCGATATAAGATCGATTCATCCATACAACTGCTCTGCTCAGCAAGACACATCGGGCTGCTGTTCTATAAATAACTCAACAATGATCAATCAATTGTCTCCGCTGTCCGGTCTAACTGGATAATGGAAGAACAGAAGGAAAACACTTACGCCTAAATGGCAACTGTGTAATGTGCTAATTTATAGATAAGATAAACATCTGCAATGTACACGATTAAAATTCGGCTCTGTTACAGCTAAAATGCTAATGAGCCTCAAATAAACAAAAGGGATAAAAAAAATATGCTCTGAGCCTTTGGTTCAGTTTGCTGAGAGTACACTGTTGTATCTGATGTTTGATTTATTAGTGGGAGCACTTAAATGAAATAATGAGACAACAATGTTCTTTTTTCGCTGTTGATATCGTTTGAGACACATAATCACTCCAAGATCAATCACATTTACGCATCGATTTGTGACAGTCAATAAGACCATTTTCAAACAACTTTTAAAAATGCCAACATGAAAACACTCCTGCATCATTTCATCTTCTTTAAAATTTGCGTCCGATCCATATCAATAGACTTATAGATAAATTCCAACATGACCTTCATTAGTTTAACTTGATTTCAGCTTCTGTCAATCAAGGCAAGGTTATAATAATTATAGCTCTGCCAAAATGAAAGATTTTTCCACCACAGATACCCATTGGTAGATGATTTTCTTCGTATAATTACTAACCTGCAAGGTCATTCAGATTTGTATACCAGAACTGGGTACGGGTTGCGTAATTCTTTCAATTATCGTGCCCTTCTGCGCGCACCCAAAGACGCCTGCTCATTCATCTTGAGAACTGCTTTAATTAGCCGCGAAGGAATTTCGCAAGTTGTTGAACTGGTAAACTTCAAGCCCAAAAATAACAATGGAATGCGACCCCTCAAATGTGGGCGGCTTGAGCTAGAAAAAAGGTTGAGAAAATGTAAGAACGAACAAAAATTAGCCAAACGAGATAAAATGCTCTTGATGATGGTGGGATTTGAACACATTCATGCTGGGCGTGGGAAATATTTTGCTTAGTTGTGACTGTGATATGCTTGAGCTGTCATAATTGAAACAATAATCCACTTCGGACAGAACAGTGGATCATCATCATCTCCACTGTCCTTGTCACCGCTTGGTTGTGGTTTATTGATTGTGGAATTTGTATCGTGTGTAGTACTTTTTTCGTGAGATTTTGTTTTCTTTTACCAGATACATTAACTAATTTGTTATATTAATTATTTGGGAAGTAGTGGGTTGGACACGGGAAATACGAAGAAGAAGAACGCACTAAAACTTCATTCAATTTTTGTTTATTGTTTTTTAAAGACAAGGTTGAAGTTTATTACTCAATTCTCTGAATTGTTTGGCCATAAATTATAAATATAGAAACAGGGTGCATCAACTTCGATGTTAGTTTGTTTCTCAATTGTTCTGACCACGAAAACATTTTTTCTTGTTCTGATGAGCAATGAAATATTCTACCAAAAATAAGTAATCAATACTAAAATAATACGCTCGCAGATGTTTCTGAACTTCACTAAATCTAATATATAAATGCGTACTATGGACATTGAGTACATAAAGTATTTAAACTATGTAAACTAGTTTCAATTGGCAAATCCACATGAGCATACCCTTGAAAGTTTATTTATCTGAACAAAACTCAATTTGAATATAACACCGGGCTTTTCTATCGCTGCAAAAGTTTGAACAATGTAATAAGCGTTGCACTTTGCTTCCATACGCATTGGGTTTCTACAACAAGGTGCGAAAGTTCTAATGTTCAATTTGCAAGTTTCCCTCTTGGGGTCGGTCATCGCAACACAATGACTTGTTCTGAGCTAATGATAATTATTCTTCTCATGTCCCGTTATCTGTCAAACTTACTACAATGGTTAATTGCTCGTGCTTGCGTTACGAGCACCTACGTTCAATCCTGTTGTAATACACATTCCACGGATAAGCTCACGGCGTGTTATTCGAGCGGATGTGATGATCTTTGATTAACATCAAGCATTTAAACTGTAACTCCCTCATTAATCTTTACATATTTAACTACTGGATTGTGTGTTGACAACATCGTTTATTGCACAAGCGGTGGCACGTTCCTACGTTAAGAACCATGCGAAGTTCACAACATGTCACGGATGATTAGGTATTGCTTGATAATATTAACACGAAAAAATCATATAAGGTCCAGATCAATGTTCTGCACTTCGATTAGAGATGTGAATAGATCGTGTGAAATATGTAATTCTTTTTGTTCTAAATTAGCGACGATGAAAGTGAAAATTTAAATATTTATCAAAAGAACGTAAATGAGAACTGGTATCTACAGGTAAAGGTCAACGAGCACGCACCTTTCCTCTCGAATAAATCTAAAAACCCAGAGTTCACGTATTGCCATATGCTCCCAGATCATTATCGCTGCAACAAGCAATGTTTTGTTTGTGATTTCACATCTGTCGATTTGCCCTGCCCCCCCCCCCCCCCCACAACAAAATATACAAACTCAAATCAGACAACCGGTAGCACATCCAATCCCTATTTGCTCTAACGTTGCCACCAGAGCTATTCTCCGTCGGTGGATTGCAGCAGAACTATGGTGTGTGCCTTCTGTCACATTGGCTGACAAGTCACACACTTCGAACGTGCGAGTCAAACACGCAGCTTCCCATCCAATCCGTTAGCCAGGCGGGGCGGCAGTTCTATTGTAATCACCTACCTCGTAATCACTCTATTATTTGCCATATTGTCCATGCTCTAGTGGCGCTTTTATGCTCGCCGCCACCTCTTCGATTGTTGGCGGGGGAGCTCTCTGTCATTCCACAAAATCGTGTTAATTTTTAATTACAGTGAAATAGCCGAACATTGCCACCGACTACGATTCGCGTTGCGTGGGACTGGATGAGGTTGGGGTAAACGAATTTATACTTGAAAACGAATGCGGTACCCACAGTGAGCATAGATAGTAACCTTCCGATTACCTAGCAGTAGTGAAAATATTATGTTAGGTTTTATGTTCTGCTGCTTGTATGGGATAGGTTTTGATGGTTAATACAGTCGACAGTATTTTTTTCTTACATACATTGGAAAGCAACCAACAACACGTAGAAACTTGTCGGACAATTTCAACTTGATGCCTACTTCTGACAACAGTATTATTTTCTGAGAAATTCTTGAATATTAAACAAACTTCGTAATTTCGTAACTTCGGCTCACTTTTATTTTTTTATTTATAATGATACTACATCCCATTGAGAGATTAGATCTTCTTCACAATTTTTCGCCAATAATCCCGATCCATTGCTGCAGTTCTCCAACTCCCGGCTGCACCGATTCTTGCCAAGTCCTGCTCCACCTGGTCCAACCACCTCGCTCGCTGGGCTCTTCTCCTTCTTGTTCCTACCGGATTCGATGCGAACACCATCTTTGCAGGGCTGCTGTCCGGCAATCTTGCAACATGCCCTGCCCATCGCACTCGTCCAGCCTTGGCGACTTTCTGAATGCTGGGTTCGCCGTAGAGTTGCGCCAGTTCGTGGTTCATTCTCCTTCTCCATACTCCGCTTTCCTGTACACCACCGTATATTGTTCTGAGCACTCGGCGTTCGAAAACTCCAAGCGCTTGTTAGTCCTCTTCAAGCATCGTCCATGCTTCGTGCCCATAGAGAACAACCGGTCGAATTAGGGATTTGTACATGGTACACTTCGTACGGGGTCGGAATTTGTTGGACCTCAAGGATTTGCGGAGCCCATAGTAGGCTCGACTTCCATTGACAATGCGTCTTCGAATTTCACGGCTGTTGCTGTTGTCAGTTGTTATCAACGAGCCAAGGTAGACAAATTCCTCTACCACCTCGAGCTCGTCGCCGTCGATCACAACACTACTACCAAGAAGAACTCTGTTGCGATCAGTCCCTCCTGCTAGCATGTATTTAGTCTTAGACGCATTGATCCCAAGCCCAATCAGCCCTGCTTCGTGTTTCAGTCGGGTATACAAGTCGGCTACCGTTGCATGTGTTCTTCCGATTATGTCCACGTCGTCGGCGAAGCAGATAAACTGACTAGACTTGTTGAAAATCGTGCCCCGCATGTTGAAGCCCGCTCTCCGCATAACACCTTCCAGCGCCACGTTGAAGAGCAGACAGGAGATTCCATCGCCTTGAAGTCGATGAAGATGTGGTGTGTCGGGACCTGATACTCGCGGCACTTTTGGAGGATCTGCCGCAGTGTAAATATCTGGTCCGTCGTCGAGCAACCGGGCATGAATCCGGCCTGATAACTTCCCACAAATCTACTTACTATTGGCGATAGGCGGCGGAAGACGATCTGAGACAAAATTTTGTAGGGACCATTCAGGATTGTGATGGCCGTATAGTTCCCACAATCCAACTTGTCGCCCTTTTTATAGATGGGGCAGATTACCCCGTCCTTCCACTCCTCCGGTAGCTGTTCTGTGTCCCAGATCCTGACTATCAACCGGTGCATACACTCTACAAGTTTTCTCGGCCCTCCCTTGAAGAGCTCCGCTACGAGGCCATCCTTACCAGCTGCTTTGTGGCTCTTGATCCGATTAATGGCCTCCTTAACTTCACCCATCGTCGGGGGTGGAACGTCGTCGTTGTTCATTGCACCGGTGTAGTCCTCCTCAACGCCGTCTAGGTCTCCTGTCTGCGCGCTGTTCAGGTGTTCATCGTAGTGCTGCCTCCACCTTTCGATCACCTCGCGTTCGTTCGTCGAGATGCCAACTTCCTTGTTTCTGCACATTTCGGCCCGCGGCACAAAGCCTTTGTGCGAGGCGTTTAGTTTCTTGAAGATCTTCCGCGATTCTCGAGAACGATAAAGCAGCTCCATCTCCTCACACTCTTTCTCTTCCAGGCGGCGCTTTTTTCCCCGAAAGAGATGTGTTTGCTGCCTTCGTTTCAGTCTGTATCGTTCCACGTTTTGTCGAGTCGCTCGTTGCAGCATGGCTGCGCGTGCTGCATCCTTCTCGTTCAGGAGCGCTCGGCACTCGTCGTCAAACCATTCGTTCCGTTGTCCTCGTTGTTCATACCCGATGACGGTCTCTGCTGTGCTGCTAATTGCTGATTTTAAGGAGTTCCAGCATTCATCGAGGGGAACAGCATCCAGTTCGTCTACCCCCGGTAACGCAGCTTCAAGACGCTGCGAATATGTTGCAGCAACGTTCGGCTCCTGTAGTCGTCGTAAGTGGTGCCGTCGGCTCACTTGGTGGAAGTCCAATCAAGAAATCCAATTTTGCAACATCGTCTACGGCTTATCGTCGTAGACCAGATGCTTCACATAGCTCCACAAAAAAAGCCCAACGATGTAAAATCGCATGATCTCGGAGGCAAATTCACGGTTTCATTACGCGAAATTATTCGTTTACCGAACGTTTTGAAGACAATTGGACCAATGATTGCACAGGTCCATAAAGCGCACCAAGTGCCGTCATGCACAGAACGCGTGTTATCCTGTAGATTCAAAGTGACGCTCTAATAATGGAATGACTGACGATTATGTCGATTATGTTAAATTGGACGATGAGCGATGATAAGTTTCTCGAAATGAACCATGGTTGTCGTAAAAATTTGCATAATTTACAGGCATTGTTCAGGCGTCAGCCTACTCATGATGAAATTGCAAACAAGGGTGATCCAAGAAGGAGCAGGTGTCAAAATGGCACCCATATGGATTAGTGTCGCCAACTTGAATTTCTAATTGGTCCTCAACTTCTGTTAGAAGCAGTGTTGCCACATTTAAATCTGTACCAGGGGGGTCTAAAACCTTTCTCATCTGTAATTCATCTCTAAAAATCTGTACCAAAAATTTATACTATCGAAAATATTCGTTGTAGAGAAAATAATAATTTATTAGCATGAAAAAAAACTCATTCATTTGCTACAAACACTACATTTACATTTGCAAGTCATTCGTGTGTTTGATGATGCTTATGCATAGTTTTTTTCTTAATCTAGATTGCATACTATCATTTATTAAAATTTTCGAGCTTCCGCAACGATGTTTGACCAAATCTTTTGATCTCAAAATAGCGTTCATCGTGTCGTGGCTGAGTCGACTTCGAAGCTTATTTTTGTTCTGATTATATTCAGAAAAAAATCGCTCGACAGTTGCCGAGGAGTGAGGCATAGCGAGAACGTTACAAACAAGGCATCGAAGCCGAAAATACCGAAAATACCGAAAATGCGAGCGAACCGTCAATTCTTTTTACGCATCCATTTTTTGTCCACCAACCCTTGCACATGCTCGTTTTCTGAAATTGTGATTTCCTTACGGAGTAATTTTATCTTTAGAGTACGGAATTAATTCTCTACATCTTGTACATTTCCGTTGTAGAATCCTGGAAATGCTTCTATCACAACGTTAATGCTTGTCAAATTGGGGATGTTTCTAGGATTTAACACTGCCGCAACCTTGAACGTCGAATCATTCAAATCGTATCTTTTCTCATTTGTTTGATCAGCTCCACGATAAAACTGCGACAAATATCTTTTGAAATGAACTGCCTTTCGCTGTCCATTGTTCTGATAATTTCTTCTGCTGCTATTCGAACCTAAAATTCTAGTCGATTTTCAAATGATCTTCATGTTTAATAGCATTGGACATTGAAACAATGTAAGGTTCCTCGCATATATTAGTGAGAATGATCAAGTAAAAATCTTTCAGCTCTTCATGTGGCATCGTGAATTCAGGTTACTCAGCCTGGAACAAACGCTTCAATTTGTTGATCTGGGTCAAAACATACGTCGCACCGTCCGACGTGAATCCTTTCAGACGAACCTTGTGAGGAATTTCGTACTTATGAAACTGATCAATCATTACATTGTAAATGCTTTTATGATCAGCAGCACCAAGTGATAGTGCGGCGTAAAAGTCGTCATGTACCTCAACGTTGCTTTGTTCAAATGTAAGAAATTTCACGCGTGAAGAAAATCTGTACCAATCTGTACTTTTTGACGAAAAGCTGTACTCTGTACCGAGCAGAATCTGTACCAAAAATAACGAAAAAATCGGTACCATTCCAGATAAATCTGTACGTGTGGCAACACTGGTTAGAAGATATATGCCACGAATCTTGGACGCTTATATCCTGAGTCGGTTGAAGCATCCTCATCATGTTAATTCTGTATTCTTTTTATCTGATGATTTTTTTTTAATCGAGATCAAAAGGCGAGTCGGAAGAATAACAGGTGACTTGCACCAGATAGTAGTCAGGTTCCTATCGTCATGTCAACGAAGTTTCCGTCCCATGTTATGTTTCTATTAGTAGTCTCCAGGGAGGAGGATGTAATGCCCGCGTATTTCTTTGATCAAGGACTAAATGTTACAGCCGATGTATTCTATGTTCTGCAGGATGTTGTCGAAGCTCTCTGACCAATGTGAGCGGGAGATAGTTAAAACAGCTTCGAATACTTCACAATCGCTTATGCAAATGAAACAATCTATGAATTTAAATGTTTCTCTAGAGACAACTTGTTAAGTTTTGGCAAAAAGTCCATACATAAAGAGGGCAAAACAGATTAAAGCTCCTAATCTTACACCATCTCACAACGATACGCGTTTTTGAGATGTTATGACAAGGAATGTTTTCAAAAGAATACATTTTGCTATATACCATAACGAAAAGTTCTTCAACGTAAGACGACATTTTTCTTATTTTTATATATATTTTTTAATTTTTAAGCCAGGTTATCTTCAGTAACGGAAAAAAAGTTCAATTTGGATGGTTTTGATGGTTTCGTACTGACGTGATTTACGGCAGGAGGAACTGTATTTTTCCACCATGAACTTTGGTGGAGGTTCGTGCATGGTTCGGGCGAGATTCTGAGCCACCGGAATACTGAAGATAGCTTTCACATCCTTCAAAATAAACAGCAAGGATTACATACATGTTATGGAATCCTCTCCCCTGCCGTTTTTCACATCCCAGCAAGACAATGCCGCTATTCATACCAGCGAGGAAACTAAGCAATGGATTAAGGACCAAAAGCTTGACTTATTGGAATGGCCGCCTTTCTCGCCAGACTTGAATCCTGTTGAAAATTTTTGGGGGATTCTAGTACGCAGAATCTACGCTGAGGGAAAGCAGTACACCACGGTTGATCAAGTCAAGACATGGGGAAATACCGAGAAATCCGTTCTCGAAGAATTTTGTAAAAAGCATTCTAACACGAATTTTCCAGGTTATTTACCGTAATAGCAACGTTACCAAAACCTTTCCGGAATTTGCTTGTGAGTGATAGGCTCATGTATTTTGGTTTTGGCCATGGCATTCACATTATCTGACTATTGGTGTATACGACTTTCCAGATGGATAGTTTATTGATTTTTATATTGATAAAGCCTGGTTTTCATGCTGAAATACTTCTTTTCGTGTTTGAAACTCATTTTTAGTCCTTCATTGCATTATCCGCGATTTTCGTTATTCGCGGTGAGCTAGCCAGACTATTCCGCGGATAATCGGGGTTCTACTGTACTTATGAATTTTGAAATGGTCGTATAAAAACTGGACAGCTGAAATTATCATATTTAAGCCCGATAAATAAACAAACGAAATTGACGTTAAATATACTTCATTCTAATATGAAAATATTTTGTTTGTGTTATAACGAAATATATTCAAGGTGGTCTTATAGAAGTTGGATAGAGTGTAGTGACCTCGGATTGGACCAGAAATCTATTCGTAGGCATCGATCTGCCTGTATTCGTGAAATGGCTAAGAATTTTGGTACCAGCATCGGAATGATCCAGTGGATAAAGAAGAGACATCATTCGAAAAACTACAAGAAGCAGATAGTACTCAAAGAGACTCAGGAATAGCAACATCGTTCTGAATGAGGGCTCGAAAGCTTCATGAGCGTAATTTGGATAATCCCAATCACTGCATTTTGATCCACGACTGCATTTTGATTCATACGTCAAAAAGGGCTCTATTACGCTGCCGATGCCTCAGTTTTACTCTAAATCACTTGGGGAGAATCCATATCATGGTACAGCTGGAGCTTCTGGGTGATCTGGCTATCGTGCGGAATGATTTGTGACACATAACTGTTTTCAGGGACAGTACGCGTATCCTGGCTTTCGTGTTCTTTATCCTCATGGAAGGCTAACTCCACCCACAGTCAAACGTAAAAAAACTTGCTAACAATAAATGTAGACAAAGAATCTTGATATTTAAATGCACATGTTACTACAATTCTAATCAGCTTATATAGTAATAGAAATACTTTATCTTTGATTGGTGACCAAGTTCCCTGATTTTCTCTGTCATTGTTTGAATTCCCTGATATTCCTTGATTTTCACGGTTTTTTTAGGTTTTAGGTATCATGGTACAGCTGGAGCTTCTGGGTGATCTGGCTATCGTGCGGAATGATTTGTGACACATAACTGTTTTCCGGGACAGTACGCGTATCCTGGCTTTCGTGTTCTTTATCCTCATGGAAGGCTAACTCCACCCACAGTCAAACGTAAAAAAACTTGCTAACAATAAATGTAGACAAAGAATCTTGATATTTAAATGCACATGTTACTACAATTCTAATCAGCTTATATAGTAATAGAAATACTTTATCTTTGATTGGTGACCAAATTCCCTGATTTTCTCTGTCATTGTTTGAATTCCCTGATATTCCTTGATTTTCACGGTTTTTTTAGGTTTTAGGTATCATGGTACAGCTGGAGCTTCTGGGTGATCTGGCTATCGTGCGGAATGATTTGTGACACATAACTGTTTTCCGGGACAGTACGCGTATCCTGGCTTTCGTGTTCTTTATCCTCATGGAAGGCTAACTCCACCCACAGTCAAACGTAAAAAAACTTGCTAACAATAAATGTAGACAAAGAATCTTGATATTTAAATGCACATGTTACTACAATTCTAATCAGCTTATATAGTAATAGAAATACTTTATCTTTGATTGGTGACCAAATTCCCTGATTTTCTCTGTCATTGTTTGAATTCCCTGATATTCCCTGATTTTCACGGTTTTTTTAGGTAGTCGACACCCTGTTTTAAGGTCAGCTAATTTAAGTATTTCGGGAGATATTAATAAAAATCTACAAATATTAGTTGCAAACAGAGGAAGGTACTGATATCCATGTATTTGCATCTCTTTCGCGCCATGGATTGTAAGAGTTCTTCCAGTTGAGGGTGTTGAGAGCCGTGTGTTTATGAGTTTAGGGTTAAACATGGAATAAACATTTCACATTTCTATTCAAACATCAAAGAAATTTTATTTCGATTCTAAGCATGAACGCTACAAAAAAAACTTGAAGGCCCGGAAAAATTGAATTTTCAGGGCATTCATATTGTACAGTCATGAAATCATTTAATTAAATTGATTGAAAATTATTATTAGAAATTCAACAACTGATATTTGTCTAGAACTCCGCTGAAAATAATCCCAAAAAATTGTAATGGGTTGTATCTATGACACGACCGCAGTTTTCGACGTAGAACTACGGAATTATATTAATCAATCCACTTGTATATATTTAATTTTTTATTACTTCTGTAGACTCGAAACAGTCGAGTAGAGTCGAAAGCTATCAGTACTTCTCGTTTATTTGATTCAACTAGCATCAGACTCTATTCCATACTCTTCCTTCATCTGACAAGAAAACAATCCTCTCTCGCACGACGTTCTGCGGCAACCATGTTGCTTCGATGATCACCTAACGAGAAATGGTGTGCCTTCAAATCACGGATGGCTTATTAGAACCAAAAATGTTGAAAACGGACAGAAACAAATGTATCAGTTGCTCGTTATTGACAGCTCTGTTCGGGAATGCACACAAATCGGTAGAACAAATCTATGGGAAAATGAGTATGCTTCCAGTTTTCTTTAATTTAAACTGTTTAGGCATTAGAGGATTGTACTGTATAGAGCATCAAACGAGTCTTAGAGAATTTCCGATTCCATTGGTATGCAAAGTATCAGAATTTGTTCGCTGTTAAAATAGTTATTAACGTTATCTTTATTTCACAAAAACGTGACCTGTGTTCTGATTTGGTACCCTTCCTGAAAGACGTAGTTCTACGTCAAAAATCCAATACTAATCATACGTCTGGCATTTAGTCTGAATCTTCACATATTGCGGACCGCTCACGAGTTTTCTCGTGTTTCGCGTTCCGTCTGTTACGGATGGATCACGAAATAATCTGTGTTTTCTACAACTGATGGTTCAATCCTTGGTTTGCCAAGAATCTAACAAGACCTACCGATGGCTCGCCTTTGTCTCATCCACAACGAAGGAAACGATCTCATTCGTGGAATTCGAACAAAAGAAGGGTTCAAGTTTGTTCCAAAACTTGCGGTCCTTAATGTGTTAATAGTAGTCCCAGTTCTAGAAAAGAACGTTTCGGCTGGACCTGATGTCATCATTCAATTTCGTCACAATTTTAACTGTCAGCCTAATGAATGTGTTGGTGTAAATATAACTTGTGACCACCTGTTCTTAATGATCAAACATACAAAACCCAAGTTTACGATCACTAATTTGACAACATTGTAAAAGAATGTTTATGATCGCCCAATCCTAATTCAAAATCCAGATGTCTGATTAAAATATGATGTTTGACAAAGTTGTTGGAAAATTAATGAGCTATTGAGGAAAAAATACATTTTAAATGCACTGTTAAAAAATATAACTCAAATATCAAATTTAATATTCAAAACTTTTAAACTTTTAAAAACCATTAGTGTCGATGAACCGTATGTTTGTTGTTTTTTTGGCCCAAAAGTAATGTCATGCACATTTTCAATGAAATAATCTGTTCAGTTAAAAAAGTCGATAAAAAGAGGGTCTAAGAGATTTTGTGAATTTAAACATATTTGATCCGTTTGGAAAATGCTTACTCCGATTCATACGGATAATCAATCGCTTTAATGAACATTTGTTCGCATAGTTTAACATAAGCACCAGGATACTTTATCTGTAGTACTAGTATTTATAATCAAAATCTTTCAATTGAGTACAAACTTCTCTACAAAGAATTCGATTCAAATACAGATGTAACTTACAGCACAACATACTGTAAGGGGAAATCAGGGTAAAACCAACATCCTCTGATTTTTCCAGTTAGATGCCATTTTTTGCAAATTTTCCGATGTCATCTGTACAAACTTGTCATTTCTTACGTTCCGAGTCACCCTACACAGCTGACGAAGTCACTTTGCTGTCAAAACAGACAACAAAATAAAACCAGTCAGCAGACCGTGTAAAATTTCACTTGTGGAATTTTAGTGTTTTACACGGAAAAATTTGAAAAAATTCGATATTTTTTCTGAGCCTAATTCGTCTTAGCTCATTGTTATGTGTATTTTGTGAGACCATAGATGGTTTTGTTGCCCATAGATGCTCAAAAACCATGTTTTTAAATTTCGAGTTATTTTGGGGATAAACCAACACCTCAAA
Organism: Toxorhynchites rutilus septentrionalis; assembly: GCF_029784135.1. NCBI lineage: Eukaryota > Metazoa > Arthropoda > Insecta > Diptera > Culicidae > Toxorhynchites > Toxorhynchites rutilus. Next base: position 256,446,039 of record NC_073745.1, read on the forward strand.
TCAGAGTAAAAAAGACAACTCGTTCGTGTTTTACTGATAGGTAAAATGCGTCCTTATTTCTTGTAGATGTCTCGTGTTCATGTTTGGAAGCTCAGAGCTGGATTGATATTCAACTATTCCTTGAGATCCTTATTAGCGATATAAACAACGCGAAACACCCTCTTAACGCATTAAGGACCGCACGTTTTGGGGCAAACTTGTACGCTTCATTTGTTCGGAATGAGATCGTTTCCTTCGGTGTGGATGAAACGAAGGCGAGTCATCGGTAGGTCTTGTTAGAATCTTGGCGAACCAAGGATTTATCCTTCAAGTGTAGAAAACAGGGGTTATTTCGTGATCCATCCGTAACAGACGGAATGCGAAACACGAGAAATCTCGTGAGCGGTCCGCAATGTGTTAATAAGAAAAGATAATTGGGTGAGTGAGTGGGTGAAATTACTAGACCGGAATCCGAACCATTCGTTCCGCAAATCTGGGACTACATCAACACCGAGAGTTATGGGGTGAACAGCTTTTGTTTGTACGTGAATTTATTTGTTTTATCATCATTCAAAATCTTTGCTTCGAGATCTCATTCTCATGAGAAATCATTCGTTCGAGAACTCGCGAGCTGATCGGATAAGTTTGATCATCGATCCGATAACGGTGTTTTTTTTTCACGCAGATTTATATTGTGCTTTTTTTCATCAGCGCCTGCGAGTGAAGCGAGCTCAATAAAAAGTGGTGCAGTACACACATTCATCACACGGTACACAGCAGCGGCAAGTAGAAGTTTATTTTTCTATTGTTCCATTTATCATTCCTTCTACCTCCTGTGTACGATTTACACCATTGTCCAACATTGTATTTACCAAATCGGCAAGCGTTGGCATTAGGGGTGTCCAATTTTCTTACATTACCGTTGAACTTTTTTTGAAACTTTTTTTCATTTTTGAATTTTATACAATAAAAATTTGAAATAAATATAATTTATATATACCTTGAATAGAAATATAATTTATTTACTAATTTATTTTTTGATTTTTTAATTATTATTTTATACTGTTCACATCGAACGGGTGACTGATTTATTTATATGACTGAGGGCGGGGAGGATCCCCCATCCACGTCATTGAATGTTTCTGATGCTGACCCACCTCCTGAAGAGCAGGAGGATGAAGCAGACGTTGAGGAGGAAAATTCTGTGTATGAAGTAGAAAGTTCTGAAAATTAGCAAATTGAGGAAAAACATGATTTTCGTCTAAAAGAATACCATGAGGGATTCAAAGGTCCGTTCATTGTATACTTTAGACGAAAATCCAAACCTCTTAATGTCATTCGCATCTCAAAAGAACTAACGCAGAATTTTTTCAATGTTACTGAAATTACTCGGATGGGGCCAGACAAATTACGAGTTGTCGTCTCCAGCAGGACCCAAGCGAATGCAATAACGCGCTGTGATCTCTTTGCGATTGAGTATCGCGTATACGTACCCTGTTGCAACGTTGAAATAGACGGTGTAATAAACGAAAAGGGTTTGACCCGAAAAGAGATACTCGATGGTGTCGGTCGCTTCAAGAACTCCTCACTTAAAAGTGTGAAGATTCTTGAATGCGATCGACTGAAATCTGTGTCACTTAAAAATGACAAAAGAGTTCTCAATCGGACAAACTCTTTTCGTGTGACATTTGAGGGTTCCGCCCTTCCAAACTACGTTGCATTAGGTGCACTTCGTTTACCTGTTCGGTTGTTTGTACCCCGGGTAATGAAATGCAACAAATGTATGCAACTCGGTCACACGGCCGCCTATTGTTGCAATAAAAAACGTTGCGCAGATTGTGGAGACAGCCATGATGAGAATCCTTGCGCGAAAGAGCACAAGTGTCTTCAGCGTTACTTAAAGTAACGTTCCAAGCGCACTTATGCAGAAATGCTTAAGAGTTCCGTCGCTTGCCAGACACAAATCAATGGCAAAGATCTCTGCATTGCCTCGATATATATACCTCCAAGAACTGTGGTTGCCCGCCATCAGTTTTTTTAAATCATCGAGGCATTGCCGGAGCAGCGGCTAATCTTAGGTGACCTCAACTCCCATGGAACAGCATGGGGATCACTCTACGATGCCAACCGTGCCACTTTGATTTATGATCTGTGCGACAACTTCAAATTGACAGTTTTGAATACTGGGGAAGCAACTAGAATAGACAACCCTCCTGCACGGGCAAGCATGCTAGACATATCACTGCTCTTCTTCGTTATCTCTGGATTGCACGTGGAAGATAATCCAAGATCCCCACGGTAGTGATCATCTGCCAATAATTTTATCGATCACCAATGAATCAGGTTCTTGTGAGTCAATCGATATTGCGTATGACCTCACGAAAAATATTGACTGTAGAAAATTTACAGAAATAATATCTGAAGCACTTGTTTCAATGCAAGAACTTCCTCCACTCGAAGAGTATAACTTTATATCGAGTTTGATTTACGAAAGCGCACTTCAAGCTCAACAAGGAGTGACAAGGAGGACAAGGAGTGTTCAAAGGTCTTCCTTGAAAAATCATCCGCTTTCAAAAAAAACAGGAAAACTGGATTAGTGGAATGGTTTTGAAAGTACCAAGCTCTAGAAGCCAAACTAAAAGGTTTGATTAAAGCAAAAAAGCGTGGATATTGGCGGAAGTTCGTCAATGGTTTGTCAAGGGAGACCGCTATGAGCACTCTTTGGAATACGGCTAGGAGAATGCGTGGCTGGAACCATACAAACGAAAGTGAGGAATACTCTGACCGTTGGATTTTAGAATTTCCAAGAAAGGTTTGTCCCGATTCTGTCCCTGCACAACATATCGTACGCGATATACCGCTTCAAAGCGATTATGAGAATTTTTCAATGGTGGAATTCTCAATTGCACTTCTCTCATGTAACAATTCAGCTCCGGGGTCGGACAAGATTAAATTCAACTTGTTGAAGAATCTTCCCGACTTGGCAAAACAGCGTTTGCTGAACTTGTTCAACAAGTTTCTTGAGCTGAATATTGTCCCGCATGACTGGAGACAAGTGAGAGTGATAGCCATACGGAAACCCAACAAGCCGGCTTGCGATCACAACTCGTATAGGCCGATTGCAATGTTATCCTGTATTCGTAAATTGTTAGAGAAAATGATTCTACTCCGTTTGGACAAGTGGGTTGAAACAAACAATTTGCTGTCAAATACGCAGTTTGGCTTCCGTCGGGGTAAAGGGACGAATGATTGTCTCGCGCTGCTTTCACCAACTCTGAATAATTTCTTGTACAATTTACTGTCAGAAAAGCACATGATTTTCTCTCATGGCAGCTTGAAATCTTCTCGTTACAGTTTTATGGGCCTACCGCAAGGTTCCTGCCTAAGCCCCCTCTTGTACAGTTTTTACGCCAATGATATGGATGATTGTCTAACTAGAGACTGCACGCTGAGACAACTTGCAGACGATGGAGTTATTTCCATCATGGGTACTGATCCCGTCGTTCTGCAAAAGCCGTTGCAAGATACCCTGAACAATCTGTTCACGTGGGCTCTCAAGCTGGGTATCGAATTCTCTACAGAGAAAACTGAAATGGTCGTTTTTTCTAGGAAGCACGAACCCACCCAATTCCAGCTTCACCTATCCGGCAAAACGATCAGGCACTCGATGTTTTTCAAATACCTGGGTGTATATTTTGATTCTAAGGGTACCCGGGGGCACATTGCGTATTTGAAACAGAAATGCCAGCAAAGAATCATGGTGGGGCGCCCATCCAGGAGACCTCATTTAGTTGTACAAAACAACGATATTAACAGTGTTAGAATATGGCAGTTTTTGCTTCCGATCAGCTGCCAGGATTCATATTCTCAAGCTGGAGAGAATACAATATCGTTGCTTGCGTATAGCCATGGGGTGTTTGCATTCGACACATACGATGAGTCTCGAAGTTTTGGCAGGAGTACCCCCGCTTACTCTTCGGTTCACAGAATTATCCTACAGATTTCTCATCCGTTGCAAGATCATGAATCCATTGGTGATTGATAACTTCGAAAATTTACTACAACTGACTCCTCAGTCAAGTTTTATGTCTTTATACCATGAGTACCTTACCCACGACGTGCACCCTTCACCAGGCATCTCCAACCAAGTTTGCTTCATTTTTTATCTGTCCATGAGACAAAAAATCCATGGAATCCAAGATCATCTACGATCCAATGTTATTCGGAAATGTTATTCGATATTTTCGGAAAAATATGGGAAAGTTAGATCTGATAAAATGTTCTTTACTGACGGTTCATTCATAAACGGGTCCACTGGCTTCGGCATCTTCAATGAAAATTCCAGTGCCTCTTTCAAACTCAAAGATCCTTGTTCCGTGTATGTCGCTGAACTGGGTGCGATATACTACGCACTAGGGATCATTGAAACATTGCCCATCGACCATAATTTTATTTTTTCAGACAGTCTCAGCTCAATAGAGGCAATCCGCTCAATGAAAGTTGATAAACGCTCATCTTATTTCCTAACAAGAATAAGACATCTATTGAGTGTTTTGATCGAAAAATCATTCAAGATTACCTTAGCATGGGTTCCCTCTCATTGCTCGATTCCGGGGAATGAGAAAGCGGACTCGCTAGCTAAGGTGGGCGTTTCAGAAGGCACACTTTTTGAAAGGCAAATTGCTTATAATGAATTTTTTCACATTCCTCGTCAGCACACACTTGGAAGTTGGCAGCGCATTTGGAGTGAAGATGAGTTCAGTCGTTGGTTACACACGATTATCCCTAAGGACTCGACGAGTGCATGTTTCAAGGGGTTGAATGTAGGTCGTGATTTCATTCGCGTGATATCTCGGCTTATGTCCAATAACTACAACCTAAACGCACATCTTTATCGCATTGGGCTCGCAGCAAACAATCTTTGTGATTGTCCTGCCCGCTCTCAGCTCACCAGAACATTGAGGGCACTAGGCAGACAATCGGTTATCCCCGTCCGGGATATCTTAGGTAGCCGCGATCCTGATCTTCTGCTTCATCTATACCTGTTCCTCAGAAACGCCGATGTCAACGTTTAATGATGTTTCCTCCGTTGTATCCCTGTATCATATCCCTCCTATCCGATCGATAAACTTTTACTTAGTCGCGGCAATACATACACATACTCTTTACAGATACACTGGTCGAAGGTTGTGCAGGCCACTGAACATTCAACAAGAGCCAAAGGTTGTACCGCTCATGACAACTCTACACGAGATGAAGATTGTACCGCCCAGTGACTATTCTACCCTGGATTCCTCGAGTCAAAAGATATGCACCACGATTGATATGAGGTACAGACTAGGGGGGCGTCGCACCCCAATAGGAAGTATCCCATGTCGGCCACACATACATAGTACTGGAGACTGCAACATCCCAATTATGAGAATCTTTGTAATACTAACCTCGAGCCAACCGCGAGTAATCGGTTACATATTACTAACATAGTCGTAAGACAAAAATTGTCAAAATATTGAACTCCCGGTCCCGTCAGGCTAACGCCATATGTGCCTTAATAAAATATATATTTTGGAAAAAAAATCATAAACAACTATTACCTTTCCCCCTCTTAAAGTGTCCACATAGTATATGGGTACCCTTTTAGTATTTTAAAATTAATTCGTTTTTCTAAAGGTGTCGCTTTTACCCCGACAGAATGTCGTCTTACCCACTCTCATGAAACATCATTTTTTTGTATTTTATCAAAATTTCAGTTCTACTCAAAAAAAGATCAACAGATACTATAGAATGGCTCATGTAGAGTTTAAGAAAGTTTCTGTAACGGTTTGAAGTCGAAGAAACATTTTACCCTGATTTCCCCCAATTGTAGAAATATATAAAAAATCTGATTTTTTTTCTTCATATTTCTGTAGTTTAGGCATTCAAGAATATACCCTAGAAATGACTTATCGAAAATCCTGTTATTTATCGAGTTAGAGCCATTTTAATGATGCAATATCTAACCTGGTACGGCCATAACAATGAACTTCAAATGCGTTTTTCTCGAAACAAGTTTTATCAAACAGGCCTACACGATATCTCAAATTCTACTGAACCGATTCATGTCGTATTCATATGGATACAATCAGAATCTGTTCGATTTTTTTGTTTTAGATAATCAGAAGGGCTGGAATCGTGTACGCCATGGCACAATTTTCCCTCTCACTTCATCAGCTCATAACTATTCTCGTTATAAATATTTTTTCTCCGAACAATTTTTGTTTTTTTGTTAAAAGATAGATGAACAAATAATGATGCAATGGGTAGTAAAAATATTCTTTCTTTTATTTTTACTGAGCTCGGAGAAACGTCCGAAATTCGTGTCTCTACACTAGAATACCCCCTTAAGCGTTCAAAAATTATTTGAAAACGTTTTTTTTTCAAAATTGTTCAAATGTTTTCGAACAAAAAATGTTTATTTGCATGCTGAGCATATGAAATATATTGTGAAGAATGCGTAGCAATCAATTCAATTTTATCAATTTTGTTCATTTTGTCGCTCAATTGAGAACCACCTGTCAATTTCAGCTCCTCCAGCTAGAAATTACATTTCGAATCGATTTGAATATTTCAAAGGTGCCTCATAAAGAGTAGTTTTCAAAAATAAATATTATTCACTCGCTATCCATAGGCTTTAAGATTGTTTTTATGGCAGAGCACTTTTTATAGCAAAAACATTTGACGGAGCGCATTTTTTAACGTATTTAACAAATTCTATTTGCTTCGAAATAACCCGACTGAGAACAACTCTATTTCAATTGCGCGTCACAGTTACACGACATCTGACCCGGAGTTAACAAGATAAATTACTATATGTCCTGTGGAATTGAATTAAAGAATGTTTAATTCAAGGTGAGTTTTCAAGTGGGAGCATTTGCTATAACTTTGCGGAGCACAAAGCAAATGTTGTATAGGATAATAAATAAGAAATTTTGGCGGTTTATTTGAACCCCTATGTGGTTTGACGTAGGATCTATAGTGAAAAACTTACTTTTTCGTTTATTTCACACCATCCTCAAAAGCTTCGAGATAAAAAATTGAAAAAAAAACTGAATGTGCATCTTACTACGGTGTATCAATAAAAATTATCAAAAAAAAAAAATTATAATAAATTGAAGTACTAAAAAAATATTGGATTTCAGAAAAAAAAATTTTGGTTTTAGAGATTTAGTACTACTCTTATTCATATTTTAATGTGTTCCTACGGCTTTTCTAGATGTGTGATTTTTTTTCAGTGTTACGCGGTACAAAAAAATATTTTTTTTATATTAATATTTCCAAAGGGTCTGGCTGAGTGAGGGAGTAAAAAGTGCCCTCAAACCAAACCCCAACTGTATACTATATTGTATAAAGTACTGAATAAAACATTTTGGCAGTAGTACCATATATTTGAGTCCTTATATGGTACACCATAGGATCTATAGTGAAAAATGCACCTTCTCGTTTTTTTCACGCCATTCTCAATAGCTTTGAGACAAAAATATGAAAAAAATACTGAAAGTACATCTTATTAAGGTGTATCGATCAATACTTTCAAACAATTTCTTCATCAAAAAATCAAATATTAAAAAAATTAAATTATTTTTCATTTTAATTTTAAATTAAATTTTATTTTTTTTTTAATTCTCAGATTCAGTACTACTCTAGTTTGTATTCAAATTTCTTCCTACGTCTATTTTAGGTATATGTGATTTTTTGTCAAAATTTTTAGAGTGTTTTTCGCGGTACAAAAAAAATATTTTCGAAATTTTGAAAGAAATACTAAAAAGACACATACGAACGCAATTAAATATAAATAAGAACAGAAGCGGGTCTCAAAGTTATATTTTATTCAAAATTTCGAAATGCCAGAAAATATATTAATTTTTTTTTGTATTGCATATTTAATTTTTTTTATAATTACATTTTTTGATGAAAAAATAGTTTGTTGGTGTATTTATCGATACACCTTACTTAAATGTACTTTCAGTATTTTTTTTCCATATTTTTGTCTTAAAGCTATTGAGAATGGCGTGAAAAAAAAAGGGAAGGTGCATTTTTCACCATAGATCCTATGGTGTACAATATAAGGACTCAAATATATGGTACTACTGCCAAAATGTTTTATTTAGTACTCTATACAATATTTTACTTGATTTGATTTGGTTTGAGGGTACTTTTTACTCCCTTACCCAGGCAGACCCTTTGGAAATATACAATTTTTTTTGTACCGCGCAACACTGAAAAAAAATTGAAAAAAATCACACATATCTAGAAAAGCCATAGGAACACATTAAAATATGAATTAGAGTAGTACTGAATCTCTAAATCCAAAAAAAAAAATTTTTTTTAATTTCATTATTTTTGTAGTACATCAATTTTTGATAATTTTTCTTGATACACCGTAGTAATATGCACATTCAGTATTTTTTTCAAACTTTTATCTCGAAGCTTTTGAGGATGGCGTGGAATAAACGAAAGAGTACGTTTTTCACTATAGATTCTACGTCAAACCACATAGGGGTTCAAATAAACCGCCAAAATTTCTTATTTAATAATCTATACAATATTTGTCATACAGCTGGTGATTTGGTATTGGGGCACTTTTTACTCCCTTACCCGGCCAGGCCCTTTCAACCCCTGATCTATGCCATCTATGTTATGATGCAAAACAGTTTTCAGTTCGTGAAGGGGTTGATTCTGCGATAGAAGATTCATAATCTCTATATATATAAAAATGTTATATAGTTGGACACAATATACAATTCACTTCCAGGAGTGTTGTTACGACATAAAAATTAGAAAACATTGAAGAAAAATTATTTTTTATATGGTCATAATGCGTTTCTGAAATTAAGCTTCTAATGAAAATCGACCATTTCGTATTAAATATGAGAGCTATGTGATGGAACCATCTTTTTTCCAAGTATTTGATAAAATGGTGAACTTTAATTGTGTTTCTAAATGATTTCAAATTTATCGATTTCCCTCATCTATTTATATATATATATATATATATATATATATATATATATATATATATATATATATATATATATATATATATATATATATATATATATATATATATATATATATATATATATATAAATGTTCTGTTTGTTTGTGAACGCGTCAAAAACTCATAAAAAATTGAAAAATTCAACTCAACCGTGCAACCACAATGTGCCACAGCAAAGCGTGGTAGGGTACAGCTAGTTTCTTATAACACTAAATGTCTCCAAAATGAGACTCGTGCTTCTTCACGTGCTTCTTCATACACCATCCGACTTTTTCGGTTCAATGTCTTTTGGCTACGTAGTCTTTGCTTAATCACAATTGAAGCGGCGAAGGGAGTGCAAAATTGGGCTATTTCATGCTTGCCGTGCACTTGGGATAATTATTTCCATATGTCATCCGTCTGACTGTAAAGGTATAGTCGGCGCATGTTCTCACCGAAAAAGAACTGACATACTTTTTTCGAAATTCAAGGCCAAAAATCGATGATTTGATCATCATAATGTGGGAGATTGATATTTATAAATGAAGGTCCAAATTAGCACCGGATAAGGAATGAAATGTACTCTAGCATCCGAAAGAACGCATCTGTATTGAGTGAATCAACGGAAAAAAACAAAGGTCAAAAATGTAACGAACGCTAAGTGCATTAATTAAGCAACAATAAAAACGAAACTGGACTAACCGACCGTATTGCAACAACGAATGGATTTATGTTCTAGCTGATCTTCAATTTCGTAACAGCTAAGTGCTAATAATACTATTTTCAATTACAACACCCGCCTTTTTGTTTGTGATCAAATGACTGTTGCCACGTCCGTTTCCGTTTCGAGAAGTGTGATTTGACTTCACGAGATATGCGTTTCTCGGTGCACGGAATTCTCCATCACCTGTCCGAAATGTGCGGGGTGGTGAATTCGCTGCCACTGTTCTGCAATTTCTTCGATCCAAGAAGCAGCCATTGTTTGACGTGTAGGCGGTGGTTTTGTTTCATGAGCTGCGATATAATTCGAGAAAAAAAACTAATGCACTTTTATGCGCATTCAGTCCACGCGTTATGAACTTGAGCTCTGTTATTGCTTCGAGAAAAATTGCATTGTGCTTTATTTCGTATTCAATGACCAGTCATTTTAGCCGGGGTTTTCCGCTCTGTTGCCATAAACTGTCGAAGTTTGTGCTAATGGGCGGAGAGAAAATACTGCCGTAAGCTAATTCGGGTTGAAGCTCATCTCTGCTGCCGCTTCTCAGGTGATGAGCGGTCATTGGTCTGAGGCACACTTCGCGGGATTGTTTTAATTAGACTTCATGCAGCAATATACCGCTGCAGTGTTTGTGATGAAAAGTAAAACTAATTAGACACAAGCAGTGGACAGAATTGGTGAATTTTCAAATGCGTTTTCTGCGACATCGAAGGATGAACACATTTTTGTGGGAAACCATTCAAGCGTCGGATGATCAGAACTATCTAAGATAAATAGTTAACTCGTCGGCGGTGACAATGCAACTCAGGGTGATGCATAAATCTTATGGATCATGGGAAGGAATCTATCTTTTCCAAACAATTTTTCAAAATTGCTCTGACCACTGCTTGCGCAACATAAACGGCTATACTTCGAATGTAAACTGATGTTTTGGGTTCACATCTCGTGTGCTTGTGATTTGTGCGTTTCATTGGACCTCACGCAAGCCTTGCGTTAGATTTGACCTCAATGTGATTTATGGGATGGAACGAGTGATCGTTAACTGTTTCAATGGTTCACATTTTGTCCCACATGATAATTCGATTCGTTTTCGCCTGGATCATCTCTGCTGCCGGCAGAATCATTCTTTATCTACATAATGTACGAAGTTATATATTTTACAAAAACAGTGCTTTTCATTATGCTAAGATCACTGATATGTTTCACGGTGCACGGAAGGTCAATAATCTGAAATAAGTCCATTTTTACATACGCATACGTTGATTCAATTTAAAAGAATTTAACAAAGTTAGTTAAGTAGATCTCGATGTATATTCTAAAATTAGTTCGAAAATTGGAATTCCGAATGAAAAATATGGAAAAAGAAACAAATTAAAATTAAATATTATCTAGACAAAAATGTATAATTAATCTAATATTAACCTTAACACTTAGAAAAGCAAAGAAAAAATCCAAGATTGGTGTATTCGTCTGTATTCTCTCACTGCAACTTTCTTTGCAAATTCGATTGAGAACTAAACGGATTTTTAGAATCCTGCATGATTCACTCATTGAAAACCGATTTACATAATGACTTGTTACAGATTTTACGAGAAAGCTCTCGAAAAAGCATAGCTTCTTGATTACATAATTCTAAAAACCAGGCAAATCACAACACCCCAACTATAGGGCCAATTTTTCGTTCGCCATACAATATAGTTGTCGGCTTCCCCCAATCAGCCAGTAAATTATGGCTCAGCTCAAGGAGCCTCCGGTTGGGCCATTTCCTCTCTAGACGACGTCTAAACTATTGCCCCAGCTGGCAGACGCGCGTCGATTTTTCGAAGACGATACCGCGTTGATGCTGATGTTTATTTCTCGCCCTTCCCCCGGGGGGAGGGGGAAAGGGGGGCTAAACTCACACCAAAAGGGCATCTGGAGATTCAGTCCAACGATCTTAGTTTCGTTACTTTGTTTTTGTTTTCAGAGAATGTTTTGAAGCACATGTTTTGAAATCGCTGTGTGCCGTCTGCATCATTCGATGGTCACAACCGTGGAGCATAGAGCATAGAGCATAGAGTAGATGCAGAAGCATTGCTGCTACTTAACGCAACCAAACGGAGGCTATTTGTCTCTCGAATGGCCACGGGAGAACCTCTTACTCGAGTCAATCAAAGGCGAAGGCGAGCTAATACATTATCTGGTTTGGTATCAGTCGTGATGCCATCGTGCGATGCAGTCCGGAGATACAGTTCTCAAGACTTTCTAACGATGTTGTTTGATCTACTTTTGGTTTGTAGATTTCGAACCTCCGTTGCGAGGGGATGATGTTACGCCAAAATTATTGTAGCTAATAGTTTATCTTTTACGTCTGTCTCATTTGTAACAGTTGATTGGGTGGATAATGTTTTTTTTTAATTTATCTATTCAAACCGAAAGTGTGTCTGATGCACAATTGCATTGTTGAGTTGCTGTAGAATGGTTTGATTTGAGCCGAAATTTGTGTGAACATGTTAAAGAGAAATATTATACCTTCAAAATCAAATAGCCGTTTTCCGCAAGAAAACTACATTCTATAAACTAATTCAATTCGAAATTCAACTTTTAAGCTTTTCAATAGAAAGGATTTAGAGAATTTACTTCGATTTTAATAAAAGCTTGTATATTTTACATAATACAAAAATTTAAGACTCGTTCAAGTTTATTTCGGATTCAGGGTGTACCATCCTGGAATATGGTAACCTAAATCGAAGAACTTCCGAGTGTCCAATTTTCAAAACTCGTTATTTTAACAAAAATGTTTAATTAAGCAACAAACTGTCAAATGAAGAATAGAGAGAAAAAAATATCGTAATATTAAAAAAAAAAGTTGAAAGTTTCCGATGGAAGAATAGGATCTATGATTTGTTCGTTAGTTAATTTTAGTATGTACATGTGGTCGGTGTTAAGTCAGACCGAACCATGTGACATAAACAATCGAAATGGACATGTGTAAAAATTCTTGAATAAGTTAAGCATCAACGCAAAAAAATCATCTAGAAATGGGAAGTTGAATGGAGCATGAGATATATATCCGCTCAATAGATAACGATTTATAACGAGATTTTTCAGAGCTGTGGAAGATTTGACTGCAATCTACAATGCACAATGGTCCAGGAGATGCATTTAAGTGGAAATTAGCATTTAGAGCTCGACAGTTATTCTCTAGACAAAAACGGTCTTCGACAAAGTTGTTACATATAATAGAGCGCTCATTTTCATGTTATCAAAAATAGGGTGACAAAAATTGTCGTTGAAATAAACAATATTGTAGTACTAGTTATTTGAGACATCTTTGTAGAACAATGTTCGCAGCAATTTTCGCAGCAGTAGTCTCCAAGCTGGCTCCAGTTTGTGGTTCAGTTTGTTCGATATAATGGTTTTGTAATGTATTTGGTTCTGTATTTGTACTCTGCGTTTCACAACTATAGAACCACCCATTTTTTCTGAGTTTCCAGAGATATGTAAAAAGTCGGTTGAATTGAAATATATACTGTAGGACATAATAACTATCTTCATTTATAAGACCTGCCATTTGAACTTTTTTGTTGTGTCCGGGCACGAAACATTCGAAAAACTTAAATTTCAGTGTTTCATATCTATATAACCAGATGGAAAAACTCTCACTCCTTCACAAAATTAACGCCAATTTCACATGAATTACAATAAGTTTCCAATTCTTAGGTCATCCTTAGTTCTCAATCAGTTCAAATAACCCATTCGGGGAGGTTTCGACTATGCTGCGTCATGTTGTAGAGTGTATTTCGTTGTACGCAGAGGATACTGCTCGTTTGAGTTCTCCAAGTCACTCATACTGCTTCTAAGCTGCATCTACTATTTGTAGGATCACTCTTCATAAGTTCTTGATAGGGTTTTGATCTGGTCAATAAGCTGATCAGTCCAGAATCTAAAATCTCCAAATTCTGGAAAGTCATGGCATGGTTTAATGAATAGGTGTTTCAGATTATGGACTGATCAGCTTGTTTACTCTGCGTGCTGGAAGGGCCGGAAGAACTCATCGGTACATACGTTTAGGGATGGTCACACTATTTACCAGAGCTGCGGCAACACACATGAGTTGGGCACAGCTTTCATAGTGATGGGCGTTGATTCTTGTCATTGCTGCGTTGTCCTTTCCTTCGTCTAGAGTTCCGGATCTGGTCCTCGGCTAGATGAATCACCATGCCACTCCGGGCCTAACTATTCGTCTACGATAATGTCGATAATGTCTACGAATCACCCATCTTCTCAACAAGATCACTCCACTAGTTCGTTTATTTGGCCGGAGGTGACTTCCTTCTTCAAGAAGGGATTTCGTAGAAACTACAATTCCACAGAATCGTTGCGGGTTTACTATTCGTTGGTAGTTGAGGACACGTCTAGTCTCTATCGCGTGGGTCAAACAAGTCTCCAACTCGATTCCACCGGAACTCTTGCGACCCTCAAAATCCCGATTGGTTTTCATCGCCTTCAGTACTGCCAACCGCAGCGATGTTTTAATGTGACGTGTAATGTTGTTTGTTCTGTATATAAACCTTAAGATGGAGGCGGAAGCTAGCCACAATGGCGCTCCTTTCTTTCATCTCCCTCCCTCACCCCTCGCCAGAAAATCAATAACTTTGCGAAACAGTGTGAAAAAAAAGATCGTTTTCGCACACTTCACATCAAATAATATCAACCAAACTCTAATCGATTACTCACAAATTATTTTTCAATCTTCGGCAATGGTTTTGTTTGTATTGGTAAAAGCATCGTCATTTTTTCGACATTGATGCCAGACAACATAATCGAACCAGCTATAAAAAACCACTCAATAAAATGTTATTCCTGAGTCATAGCGTTTTATGTCATTAAAATCAATAGAATAAAATTGTGTTGATATCTATACAATTATTATTTCTACGTTTAATGGGTCTATTATGTAAGTTTTAGCAACTTTAACATTGGGTAAGAAAATTGTATTGCAGAGCTCGGAACACTGCCTATGCTTTCAAAAACAGTAAACGGACAAGTATTACATTCAATCAAAATGCATCGGCCAACGAAGAGCGTTAAGGCTCTCCAACGTGAATATGTGAAAACAATACGATCAACGAAGGAAAACATTAAGGAATTATCAACATCGAGTTACTGTGCGGATGAACTTGTTAATACCAAAAGGGCTCCAATTCGCATGTGTTATAAATTTGCTCATGTTACGCTCGCGTATAATCAGAATTTTACTTCATATGCAAATGCACCTTCTATGTATATTTATAATTGTTCATCGGAACATATCGTTCAAACATTTTACTTTAGTATTGAATTGTTTTTTTTTCAAATTTATTCAAAGACTCGTGTCAATGTAGCGCCGCACAGTCTGATAAGTGAATTGATCTATTTACGTGTGCTTTGCTCTTCTCTCACAAACACTATTACCCCATTTTTACACGTGGGTTTATCTATACTACTACAATGGCTAGCTTCCTTCTTCTTGAACGGCGTTAACGTTCCCTGTGGAACTTTTGCCGACTCAACGTATGCATTAATTAGCGTCTTTTATTAATACTTAGTTGAGATTTCTTAAGCCGAAGAACACGCCTTGAATGTATTCCGTGGGGCAAGCTCTAGAATACGCGTGACCACAGTGCAAGTCGAAGGAAATTCCTTTGACGAAAGATCCCCCGGCCAGTACGGGAATCGAACCCGAACACCCGGCATAATAATGTGAGACGCTAACCACTCGGCCACGGGTGCACTCGATGGCTAGCTTCCACCTTCAGCTTAATTCGTGTTGTGAATGATTATGTACCGTCTGTTTTTTAACCCATGAATTGATTTTTTTATCCGCCATTCCATTTTCATTAGGTTTTATTTATTGAAATTACAGGTATATCGTTTTTTCAGTTTTATGCGAAGGACCCTATCTAGCTTTTTATTTATAAATGTGTGTTTTCTTCTTTTTTTTATTTTAGTAAATACCGTGGGCGGATGCAAGCTACGACAAACAGCGAGAGCTAGCAAGTGACTTGTCACATACCGATGATGGCGAGGAAGAATTTTACGCGCAGTTAGAGCGTGAATACGATCACTGCCCAAAGCATGATATCAAGATCGTCATCGGGGATTTCAACGCTGAAGTTGGCCAGGAGGAGGAAAACAAACCGGTAATTGGAAAGTTCAGCGCACACGCAAGCGCTGTCTGCAGGAGGTGGATTATTCAGAGTTGGAGCAGCTGCATCGTTCTCAGGAAACGCGAAAGTTTTACCAGAAGCTCAACACATCCTGCAAAGGCTTTGTGCCGCAATCCGAAATGTGTCGGGATAAGAATGGGAGTATTCTGCCGGACGATCGTGGAGTGACGAACACCTGAATGGCGGGGCAAAGGACCATGGCGGCGTGGAAAGCAATATCGATAAGTGAAGTTTAGGACGCTTTCAACCAGCTGAAGAACGATAAATCCGCTGGGAAGGATGGCATCGGTGCGAAGCTTAATAAGATGGGCCCGGAGAAGCCCGGCTGATTGTGAGAATTTGGGACGCAGAGCAACTGCCGGAGGAGTGGAAGGATGGGGTTATCTGCCCGATCTACGAAAAGGGCGACTATCGTGCAATAACCGTCCTCAATGCTGCCTGCAAAGTGCTATCTAAAATTATTTTCCGTCGAATGTCACCAATTGCGAACAGATTTGTGGGGAGTAATCAGGCCGGCTTCGTTGAAGGACGGTCAACCAAATTTTTACAATGCGGCAGATCCTCCAGAAAAGGCGTGAATACAGACTCCCTACGCATCATCTGTTCATCGATTGCAAAGCAGCGCATGATACCATCGACCGCGAAGAGATATGGAAAATTATGGACGAGAACTGCTTTCCCGGGAAGCTGATTAGACAGGTTAAAGCTACTTTGGAAGGTACGCAGTGCTGCGAGCGGATTTCAGGCGAACTGTCGAGTTCATTTGGATCCCACAGGGGACTTCGTCAAGGTAATGGCCTGTCTTGCTTGATATTAAACATAGCGTTACAGGGTGCTATGAACCGAGCGGATATAAACATGCGGGGCAAGGGTTACCATATCTACAGAATAATATGCATTTCTACAGATTTTTTGGACCTTTGAAACCAAGAATCTGTAGATACAGATTACAGATTTTTTTTAAAATATAGTTCCATTTAATACAATAGCTGTTGTCACATCGGCCGAGAAATAATTAGCTACCAAGCCAGATAAAGCAGTTTCGATCAGACGAGACAATGAAATAGAAGTCAAGAAATTCAGAAACCTTCAAGTTGGGGTAGTAGTGACGAAACTACTACGGCCGGATTCCGGATACCAGATATCCGGTAAGCCTCGAGGCCGGATGGCAGGATATCCGGTAGCCGGATATTCGGCTCATTATTTGCGAATACGGAACAGGGAGAAATAGGCCCGTCTGGCCTGATGTACAAAGCAAAGCATGTTAATGTGTTGATGAATTATTGTTATGAGTTAATATTAATTTAATCTTGTAAAAATATCATTGATCTTGTGTCAATTGTTTTTTTTCCTCATATCCGGTATCCAGCCGGATAGCAAATATTGGCCGGATAGGCCGGATACCGAATAGTTACCGGAAATACGGTTCAACTCTATATTAAATTCAATTTTTGAGAATTATTTTTTTAACGGTTTATTCAAAATATTACTACTGCGAAATAGTTAATTGATTTCCCATTAACTTTGCTGTACATCATATTTGAATCAAACATCTGGATTTCGAGTTATGATTTTTTTTTGCAAAAAAGATCAATGATTCATGATACTCCCTGCAGAAGTCAATCGATCCTCGTGCCACAATTCGTTCAATATAAATCCGAAGAACTCCACAACAAATTCCCATCACAAGCCGAACCAAAGCAAGGCCCATCCGCAATGCCAGGTGAACTGCCAAAAAATGCCGTTTTAGATTCCGATTTTCATTTCGAAAATTTCCTATACAATGGACGAAGCCAACCCGGCGTTTCCTCTGTGTGTACCACGTTCTGTCGTGATGCTGGAGAGCCTCTTGTGGGAGCCCGCTACCGAACAGTGGGGTGTTTATGTATAAATTCCTCCAGCGCGCCACGCTACATATTCATTCGGTTTGTTTATCTCATCGGGGATGGTTTATTCTGTTGGTGGTCTCAAAAGGTACTCGAGTTAGTGGCAGTGTGACAGCTCCTGGGTGATCCGTCCGATTTGTGATATATGGTCTAGTGAAGGATTCATAGAATCAAAGAATTAATTAGATCATCGAGCGATTGGAGTGCGAATGAAAGGATCAAACGGTCATTCGAATGCAGTGAACTGTGATACCGGTTAAAAGGATATTGACGCAGAAGTGAAAACGTACACGAGAACAAGGAGTAGGTGGTTGCTGTTGACAGAGAAAATCGCAATAGTGTATGAATGAAGTTCGGGAATGAAATTCGTGCTACTGAAAACTCAAATTGTCATTAATCTGTAACCTGCGCTGTTGGAAGTGTGGCGAAGGAATATTGAATATGGACTGTGAACAATTGAGAGCTAAAGTTTAGTTATTACAAGAACTGATTGCTGACAATCTGAAGTAAGATTGTAAAGCTGATCAATATTCGAGTTCAGACCACGGAATAAATATTCTCCAAATTTGACTGTGATATAAAGTGCTGTGAACCAACAACTTAAGGCGAAACTATAAAATAGTCAACAAACATCACGCAGAAATCATCGCAAGGATTGTGATAATAACCCTACATCTTAACCCACCGGATTCACCTGCATCGATTTGCTGTTGATCAACTCTGAGCAAAGAGTAAAAATGTGGAAGTACATCATCATCTTGTCAGTTTTCGGAATTTATCTTCTGAAACATCGTCAGATCACTGGGGTAATAAACATTGGCTTGTTGTTTCATCGATATTTACATCACATTTATTTCATTTTTAACTTTATAATGGAATAATGCAGAAGTGAACTATTATGCACACAACTTTTTAATCGTGCATTGTGAGATTCAGTGCTATCTTTTATTAGAAAAAATATCGGTGTTCACTCGGTTTTGCATAAAATCACATCAAGTATGCTCCTGACTGGAATATGAACGAAAGTTCGGGTAATTCTTAGAATAGGAAAGAAGGAATACATTATTTTCGATTTCAAGATTTTATTTTATTATATATTATATATTTATATATATTATTAAAATGGGACGATTTAGTAATATATACCGTTTTGTTCCTGCCAATTTACCGCACACAGAAAAATTCATCCTGGCTTTGTCACCGTCTGTATCTATTTCGAACATTTTCACTTGACGTTATCGTAGGTGACCTATCTTTCATCACTAATCTCTATTCGCTTCAAAAAGCGGTTGATTTTGTTACGATTCAACAGCGAAACGCTCAGGAAATTCGGTTAAATAAGTTTTTTGCGTTAACTCGTATGGCACTCATACGACAATCGTTTCCGTATCTAGCAATATTCAACTCATTCAGAACGTTTTACTTTTATTTTTTTTGTGACCATTTTGGTATTTGCTTCTTGGTGCATACATTTTTGACAATTGGCACATGATTAGCTGTTATAGTGTCGAGACCATAAACTCAATTCACATTTCAGCCGCCTTGCTTGCATTTTCGCATTTATCGAAGTAAGACTATAAAATATGGCAAATTTTCTCTCTGCTGTTCAAACAAACTTCGTTCTTATAATACTGCGTTATATCAACACTTCCTGCAAGTGGGTTTAATATGAAATTTTATCTTTTATCGTAATTGAGTTACACTATCGTAACCCAATTACGCCTATACGCGAGATGAAAATTCTTACGCCATCTAGGGAAAAATAATGGATATCTTCTTACAACTTCGGTGAGACAGTTTGGATTCTGGAACTCATCCATTTAACAGAATATTCGACGAGCTTTTATCATCATCTGCTAGTTTAGTTTCGAAAAAGATATATTACAAGGTCTTTCAGATAAAATGCTCACGCAACAAATTTTAATAACTTCTACAAAAGTGAACCGATTTTTATTTTTAAAATTCTTCATGCACAACTCTAACATTACGACTTCGATGCTGTTAAAAATCCGAGTTATTTCTTCTTTAAGTTCCTCCAAATTTTGTGGCTTATTAACATAGCAACGGTCCTTCACGTACCCCCAAAGGAAGTAATCGACGACGAGAAATGTTGAAATTCTTACCATAAGAGGACAAAGTTTCATTAAGGTTTCGGTTGCTCGAGTAAAACGATTTCACAAAAAAATACACGTTCTTGTAAATTGTACATCTTGACACTAAAAACCATCCGATCAGACTGAACGAGTAGCCGAATGTTATCGTCCCGAAGTGGAGAATGCAGTATTACCATCGATGGAACGAAAAAAAATTTTTTTTAGGGAGCTATTCGATTTTTTTGCGTGAGCGTTTAATCTGAAAGACCCTGTATATAGTGGATAAATTAATACATCCCAATCAAGCTCCCGAAGTTGTGTGGCCTTGCGTTGCCCTGATGGAATACTACAACCCCTCTGTTGGCTAATTCTGAACGTTTCTGGTCAATCGCAAGCTTCAAACGGTCCATTTGTTGTCAGTAGTGATCTGAATTTATATTTTTTGAATAAATTGATCGTTGATTGAATAAAAAAAAGAATTGAAACAAAAATAAAATAAAAAAAATTGCACGTATTTTACTATTACAGTATCGGCACCAATAACACCATTCACAATTTCAGGGAAAAAAACAAAAAACAGCAAAAGATTTTTTTTAGTGTGAAATGTCACCTTTACAACGAGCCTAAACTTGAAATTATATGCTCGATATTACGCGAGATGTTGATCACTAAAGCCAACTACCGAGAAAATAATGGATTACTTTTTGCCCCAACCTAATATATTCACCGCAGTTAATTTTTTCCGTCAATTCACGACTGGTTTGGCGACCATTCTACTTCGAAAGAGATTTGAGACGTTCTTCATCGAATTCAGAAGAGGCATGTCATCGACGTCAAATTCGCCATTTTTGAAGATTGTGAACCATTTCCGTGCTGTAGACTTCCACATGCACATCTCAAATGTCGTGCTGTTTCTTCAACAACTTTTTCACCTCGATGGAAAGCAAAGAAAAGTAGATGTCGAGAATGTTGATTTCTGCCTCCTAGGTATTCCATTTCTAAGCCTAAAACTAATAAAAAAGTAGATGACTCTAAAATACAACTAACATAGTTTTGTAGATCAGAAAGAGTTCTATCGAATCAATACTTACCCTTAGTCAAATAGCAAACAAATCGTTGTAAAATCAAAGAATTAGAAAAACGCTATGAACTCATTCCCCAACCCAATACATTCTGTCAAATGTATACCGGGAATCTGTAATTTTCAATCTTTTTGCTTTTTTGTATTTTGCACCACGATAATGCACGATAATGATGATATTGATCGATCATTGTGAACGAAATTTTGACCAGAGGGCCTGGCCGGGTATGAAAGTTAAAAGTGCCCCCAAACCAAATCACCCGCTCTATGGAAAATATTGTATAGGGTACTAAATAAGAAATTTTGACTATTGTTTTGAACCCCTATGATGTTCAACAAAGGATCAAGCATACTTTTAAATTTTTGGCACG
Source organism: Toxorhynchites rutilus septentrionalis (assembly GCF_029784135.1). NCBI lineage: Eukaryota > Metazoa > Arthropoda > Insecta > Diptera > Culicidae > Toxorhynchites > Toxorhynchites rutilus. The sequence continues at coordinate 256,467,374 of NC_073745.1, forward strand.
CCATTCTCAATAGCTTAGAGATAAAAATTTGAAAAAAATACTGAAAGTGCATCTTATAATGGAGTATCGAGAAATGTTATAAAAAAAAAATGCATCAAATATTTAAGTACCAACAAAATTCTTGAAATATCGAAAATATTTTTTTGGGCGATCTAGAGATTCACTACTACTCTAATTCGTATTTAAATTTGGTTCTGCACCATTTCTAGATATGTGTGTTTTTTTTAGAATTTTAACAGTGTTGCGTGGTAAAAAAAAAGATCTATATTTCTAAATTTTTATTTTTTTTAGAATTTTGAGTTTTTATTTAAATACAGCCATTTCATGCCAAACCGATATAGTGGTTCCCAGTTTCGTCAAAAGTGGTAATTTTGTTCTTTATCGCAAAACCAAATTAGACCCGTATTTTTTTAATTTTTTATAAGGGTGCTCATTTTAATTTTAGGCTGATCCGAAAAATCATTTTTTCCACTTTTTCCCAAAAATGACTTTTTCAAAATTCTATAACTTCTGAATCACTGAACCGATTTAGATGATCGGCAAATCAAATTGAAGCCAATGAGCTAACTTTTTATTACAAAATATTGACTTTGCAAATAAAATGGATTTTATTTTCGTTATTATTTATTGTAGTCGTTTTTTATTGCTTTCATGGCTTTGGACCAGAAGGCACAGTATTTTTAAATATTTTTTCTTAAAAGCTGATGACTTTTTACATAACATATTGAATTGAATGGCGTTAACGTTCCCATGGAACTTTTGCCGTCTCAAAGTATGCATTAACTTAATAAATGACGTTTATACTTAGTTGAGATTTCTTAAGCCAAATAACACGCCTTGAATGTATTCCGAGGGGCAAGCTCTAGAATACGCGTGACCACAGTGCAAGTCGAAGGAAATTTATTTGACGAAAAATCTCCCGTGCAGAACGGGAATCGAACCCGAACACCCGGCATGATAATCTGAGACGCTAACCACTCGGCCACGGGTGCACTCGATATCTCGATATCAGAGATGCTATTTTTTCGTTTTTTAGATATGATTTTTCAAAGATACCTATTGTACGAAAACATTTTTTTCTCTTTTTATCCAAAAATGACTTTTTGCAAAAATTCAAAACATTTGAACTGCTGAACCGATTTAGATGATCGACATATTAAATTGAAGTCAATAACCTTCGTTGAAAAAATATCACACTAGCGGGAAGATTGGATTTCAGTCGCATAGATCTAGTCTGGTCAGATAGGACTATTGAACGAAGACATGTTTAATTTGCAAAATAATAAATTAAAAAACCAAAAATAATACTTCTCTGATTTTCGGCGGGTGGAATAGGAACTCCCATTTCAGCGTTTCCAACTATGTTTTGACCGGTTTCGCGACATGCGGCCGAGCATTGTCGTGCTGCAAAATAACCTTATCGTGTCTTTGCTCGTGTTGTGGCCGTTTTTCATTCAGTACACGGCTCAAACGCATCAATTGTCGTCGGTAGAGGTCCCCCGTAATGGTTTCATTCGGTTTTAGCAGCTTATAGTATACCACACCCAGCTGGTTCCACCAAATTGGAATTGGATAGACAGCATAACCTTCTAGCCGTGAATACTCCACGCGGGTGTCGATGTTGATGCATGGCCGGGGTATCCATACGTTGCCCGACGCTCAGGATTGTCGTAATAGACCCACTTTTCATCAATTCGATGCAAAAAACTCTTCTTTAATGCCGTTGGAGCAGTTGTACGTACGTGGAAAAACGGCGTACGACGTCTCGTGGCTTCATTTCATACGGCACCCAATGTCCTATCTTTCGGATCATTCCCATCGTTTTTTAAACGATCGAATATGGTTTGCTGAGCTACACCAAGTGTATCTGCAAGTTCTTGCTGCGTTTGTGACGGATCTTGATCGAGTAAGCCCCCAATTCTTCATCTTCAAACTTTTTTATCGGTCCGGAACATTCTTCGTCTTCCAAGTCAAAATTACCACTTTTAAACCGTGAAAACCACGTCTGACACGTTCGCTCAGTTGTAGCATGGTCACCATAAAGTTCCACCAAAATGCGATGACTTTCCGCAGCTTTTTTCTTCATATTGAAGTAATGAAGTAACACTCCCCGCAAAAACATTCTCGTTGGTACGAAATTCGACATATTCGAAGTGGCAAAAACAATGTTGTTTACGCTTCAACCTTTTGACATATACTGAAAAAGACGCGCAATGACAGTAGCTTTCCAACGAATGTCTGAAAATTTGATTCACTGGAAGTTACGCTGGTTACCGGTACACCTAAACCGGGTTAGTAATAAGTTTTTGACTACAGCTCTTATAGTCAACCATATAGGGATTCAAAAAAAATACTTAATCTTTCTAATTTGATACCTTATTCAACTTTTTCCATAGCGCTGGTGAGAAGATTTGGAGGCACTTTTCACGGACACATGAACACAATACAATTATAGATCTTGGGATAATGAAAAAATATTAGGATGTTGGATATTTCGGCGCAGCGCAGCTCTCGAAATTTTCTGAATAAAAAATCACAAATATCGAAAATCACATGCGAACATATTTAAATAGAAATTAAACCAGTACTCAGTCTCAAAATTAAAAAAAACCCAAATTTTATAAATATATATTTTTTGTGTCGCGCAACACTGTAAAAATTCTGAAAAAAATCACACATATCTAGAAAAGACGTAGAAGCACATTTAAATGCGAATTAGAGTAGTAGTGAATCTCTAAATGTTCCAAAAAATATTTTCAATATTTCAAGATTTTTTTAGTACTTAAATTTTTGATGAATTTTTTTCAAATAATATTTCTTTACTATTTGTATAGTAAAATGCACTTTCAGTATTTTTTTCAATTTTTTTTTGTCTCGAAGCTATCTAGAATGACGCAAAAATATTTAAAAGTGAGTTTTTCTTTTACCATAGATCCTATGTTGAACCTCATAGAGATTCAAAAAATAGAAAATGGTTTATTTAGTTTGGGGGCACGTTTTACTTCCATACCCGTCCAATATTTGTTAGTAAACAACAATCAAACACAAATGTGATGAGATATTAAATAGTGTCCGAATGTGCCCCACCACCATCCGAAGACAAATCATAATTTTATCTAATAAATAGACCTTTGTTTCCCTGTTGTGTTCAAGTTTATTTCATTTCATGTTAGTTACTAACTGAGGTGGTGTGCTTAGATTTCTATATCGTTCACAAAGGAATTGAGGAAATACTTACAAATTCAAGCTCAAAAGTTTCGTATGAAAAAGGGCACTGTGATGTTTTCGTAAGTAGTTAACGACCAGGAGCTGTCAAACTATATGACAGCTATTGGTGGAAGGGCTACTAAATTACTTAAATTTTTAATTTGGCTGAAAATTGTACCCCCTTTCCACTGCTATATGTTTTATTTGTTCTGAGGGGATCTAAAAAAAACCATTCACTATTTAAATCCGTTGAAACTGGTTCAAGTGTTCATTCATAACTTCTACACATTCCGTTGTTCAGTGTATTATGTGTTACATCCACATATCCACGTGTTATAACTTATTCAATGTGTTATATCCTCGCGTACGAATCGTTCAAAGCAATGGGAACCGTTTTTTGCAAAGTCTTAATTAATGAAGGAAGTTCATTGATAGCACCATAAATTCGATTCATTCGCATAACGCTGAATTATTATTTTTGTATTGAGGCTCAGCTGCTTCAGGGTAAATATTACCGCGCTGCAGCAAAAACTATCGGCTCGTGATCTTTTGCCTCTTCGGAGTAAATGATGACGATGATATAAGATGCTTGAAATTATCTTAGTTTGTCCCTTTCTGCGCGATGCACCACAAAGAAGATTGTGATGAATGTGCAACAAATTGGGTTTTATTTCCAATCCAATTATGAACGTTACCCGTCAGCAACGACCACCAAAGGCTCTCCAACTCAAATTGCTTTCACGTTTCCAACTGCCAAATTTACTATTCCGCGACCGACTAAGTGCATTGTAGTTATAGAAATTTTTTACTTATTGTTCAGCGTAGAGTCAGTAGGATACACTGATTTTGTAATCCTAGTTGACCATAGTATTAACACTGTACAATACAAAATATCACTGTCGCCAGTTTTGGACGCGCAATTTCGACTCCCCAAGCTACGACCTTCACCCAATATCGTTCATTCAGCCTCCCCCAGGTCGATAATCGCTTTCTGGTGATGTAAAGTACTTGTAGGCATCTCCATTCAACGGGCTGATTCACCACAATTAGATTTTGATACACCATAACAGCAGCCCTTCGGGCATTGAAAGCAACATAACCTAACATTATTTTCATAAATCAGCTGCTAATAATACACATCCGATTCAAGTAACATTATTGAAGCATCAGATTCCTCCCCATATATCATGAAGGGAAGATAATGCGAGAGACGATCGTTTGTACGTTGTTGAACTTGAGACGTCCGCCACAAAGATGTAATTTGATTTTCACGCCTCCGCGGATTTTCCCATGCTTTGAGAGGTGGCTTTGAGTTCTGATTCAAGAGTCGGGCATTGGAACTGGAGCAATGGCAACAACCAAATTGGTGGTTTATGAGTAATTTTGCATTTCTTTGTTTGTCTTCCTTTGTCACGCGCTGCATAGCCCACAGTGAAAGATGATGACTTGTTTATGCAATGCTTATTTGCACGAATCTAAATGTTAAGATTGGTGCATGGGAACCGTGTTAAAAAGATAATGAATTGTCCCCATAGGCGCAGGGAGTTTAGTAACCCAGAGCAATGTGATGTGAATCATGATGTTGGTCAATTTTTTCATTGAATTCTCTAGAGTTCACAGTGCTATTTTTTCATTGTACAATTTCAGCAAGTGATCGGCTACGAGCCCGATGTGGATTACCCTGCGTACGAGCGAATTCCTTCTGGACTCTCCTTCCGGTGTTCTGACCGACTGCCGGGATACTACGCGGACGTTGAAACGCGTTGCCAAATTTGGCACTGGTGCCTTCCGAATGGATACATGTTCTCGTTCCTATGTCCAAACGGAACAGTGTTCAATCAAGTACTGAACGACTTTCTAATTTTAATTCTTCAAACAAATTGTCCATAATTTCCATTTCAGGCATTCCGAGTGTGCGACTGGTGGACCAATGTGAACTGCGGCGAGTCGGAAGGATTGTACGATAACAACAACGAACTCTATCGGGACGTGGAGGGAAACCTGATAGCCGGATAGTTCCTACAGAGAGATGATCGATTATGGTATAATTTATTTTTTGTTAAGTTTTTGTTCTCCGCTTAACTGTACAGAAAAGTTTGTTGATCATATCCTATTTTAGTCGTAGTATGATGACAAAAAAACATGTTAGAAGCACTATCCGATTGTTTTAGAATCATAGTAATATATTTTAAAAATTTACTATTGAACGAACGAACAAAGAAAGATGAGATTTATGTTTTGTAGATGAAACTATTTTCTTTTGTAAATATATGTAAAATAAATCAAATCTATAATACAACCATGTGTTTCCATCTTTGGTTTTCTAGTATTGTAAAGTCTGCTTCATTTAATATTTGAACACAAACAATTGCGTGTAGTTCAGTCATTTATTTACGAATTCATAATTTGTTTTTCATACAAATGTAGCATTTTCTTTACTCTTTCATAAAAAAAAATTATTCATTGCTGTTTCGAAGAAATTCTCGTACTTTTCCCGTAATACGGCACATTAGGCGGCGCACACCCTTTTCGTCCACCGTTTTGGCGATTTGATTCCACCAGTTCTTCATTTGAGTCATGTTCCTAACAAGTTTTCCGTTTGCCTTAAGCCTCCGCTTCGTGATTGCCCAGTATTTCTCTATCGGCCGGAACTGGGGGCAGTTTGGGGGGTTGAGGTCCTTCGGTATTACGCTGACCCCGTTCGTTGCGTACCATTCCATAACCGTTTTGCAGTAATGGCAGCTTGCGAGGTCCGGCCAAAACATTACTGGACGGTCGTGGGCACGAATAAACGGCAGAATCCGTTTCTGTAGGCACTCTTTTTTGTAGACTTCTGATGTCATTGTCTTGTCAGTGAGAAAGACTTTGGTTTTCTGTCCACAACTGCATATCCCCTGCCAAATCATGTACTTGCGGGCGAATTTATCCGCAAACACGAACTTAAATTTTGCAGGTACATCCCCCCGAGCCGTCGCCAAATAAAATTTTTGACCTGGGATTTGCCCAAAGTCCGCCTTCACGTAGGTCTCATCGTCCATCAGAATACATCCGTCGAACTTGGTCAGCACTTGGTCGTACAGCTTTCGAGCACGAATTCTGGCCACATTGTTCTGCTTCAGCGTCTGATTTGGCTGTTTGCTGGCTAGGAATGACCTTATTCCTTCCCGGAGACGAATTCGTCGCACCGTACTGTGAGCGGCCTGGAACTTATTGGCCAAATCGCGGTCTGAAAGATTGGGATTCCTCTTGACGGCCTTGATGACTTTCCCACGCAGTTTCCGGTCGACAGTTCCACTCCGACGCTTCGAATGCGGCTTCCGAGCCGTCGTCAATGTTTCCTTGTACTGCTTGATAACACGCCATACGGTATTTCTGGGCATTTTAAGCTGTTTAGCTAGCTTAGATGCCGACAACAATGGATTTTCAAGAAAACTGTGCACAATTTTATCTCTCCGTTCGGCTTCCATGGCGGTTGTTTAGAAAATGCTATCGTTTGGTGTTATGACATAAATACATGGTGAAAGGTAATGAATTTCCCGACACGTGGTGAAAAAAGTTTCCAAATCCGTCCACTAGGAGCGCCACAACGAGCAAAAGAATTTGTTCCAATATTAAATGAAGCAGACTTTATTCATAATGTTGCATCCATTACCTTAAATATTATTTTTCTTATTTGTTGCGCAACTACAACATTTGTTTCTCTTGACTAATATTACATGATTGCATCCGGACTGATGCTGAAGCCCACAAAGGACCACGGATCCGATGTACAATTTAATTTTTAATGTACACTTAGTTTTTATTTAGTTTTTAATGCGACAGAAATATGCGTTGGGTGAGTCTATTCTGTAGCAAATGATGAGGAAACAGTTCATCGCAGTACATACATCACAAATGCTTAAGAGTTGATTTTGACAAATATACTATTTAAATTTGCATGTTACACTACTGTTGTCATACGAATATACGATTCATCACAGATTTTTGACGTTATAATTACATTTATATCCTCACGAATGACCAATTCTATATACGAGAAACTTTATGTTTGTAGAAATAGAAACTATTCAACTGATTTTTAGTCGGAGGGGAATGTAAATGTTTAAATTAATGGTGGCAATGGTTACGAAAATTACTCCGATGGAACTCGAACTACGGTTGTTTGAATTATCAGGCAGCAGCTATCACGCACGGTTATCTGAAATATGATCTGATACTTAAGAGATTCAATCAGATACATCATTTATTTGACTGTGCCCCATGGAAACGGAAGTCATTCCAATCAAACAAACCAAATACTATGCTTCGTTTATTCGAAATGATACGCCACGAAATTCATAGGAAGGATTTCAATTCTAAAGAATCATTTATTTTTTGTCTTAGAACGATTTGTTTTAGACTCAGTTTCATAAAAGAAATCGTTTAGTTCGATTTTAACCGATGTTTGTTATACCGAGTTACGAAATTATCTGTCGTGATATATAAAATCAGATTTTTCGCATTTTGTACAATTTTGGATATACGCGATGTATGCTCTAATCGACGTTATATACGATTGGGATTCTAATCCTTTTTGTATATGACTTAGAAATGCCAAGTTATACGATTTAATGTTTACTGAGTTAGGTAGAACCGAAATCATAATCCCAAACACCATTTTTGAATAACTAACTCTTTGTAAAACGTTCGTGTCACGCAAGGGTCACTATTCATAATTTGGCATTTGAAAACATAGGGTGTTCAAGGTGTCATGTGATCGTTAAATTGGTAAGTTTGATATTTTGACGTGTTCAAAAATCCAAACTAACAAACTGAAGTACTGTGATATTGAGGCACTAGTTCCACCGGTAGTGAAATTTTTTGTTGTTGTCGAACCCGATATGATCTGACAAAGTCACAAGAAAAGTGTACGCAACAACACACAATGTCAGTGCTTGAAAAGGCTTATTAACCCTTTGCGGTCGTATTAAATTTGGGCATGGGCGTCGTACTGGTCGGAATTATTGTTTCCTTGAAAAAGCAGTGATACATGCAAGATTATGAAAAATAAATTTTTTAAATTTTTTTTTGTTAACTATGTATTAACTTAACAATGTATTTAAAATGTGATCTTTTTATATAAAAAATATTTTGTCGCTTGAGACACTTATGCGATTATTCAAATAACATAAGACATTCATGCAAACAGTAGTGAAGTCTCTGTTAGGGAATACTCCTCGGTGGGAACAAAAGCCCCCCCCCCCTACTTTCATGTTCTTGCAATGCCGATTCCCCCCAGGCAGGTTGGTTTTGATGTCTCTGTTAGGGACACGCCGCATGTGTCGTCATTTTCGACCAATCAGAAGTGGGTATTTTCGTTAGAATAGGGGTTGAAATTTTTCAATTGTTCGATAGTTAGTTTCATGACATATATTATTTTCTTCAATATAAAAAATTGTTATGGAGTGTTGAAATCGATTGACGCAAAAAAATCATCAACCCATCATGAAATGGCTGAGCAATAAGCGTTTGAAATTGGACGATTTTCACGATGTGCTTGATCTTCGATTTTCAATTTGTACCCCAATATGTTCCCAAAAGACGTAATCCTACGTCAAAAATGATCTGTGTAAAGTTTCAGCTAAATCGGACATGTTTTAGGGGTGCCTTAAAACGCTCAAAGTTTAGATTTTTTAATCCTCGAAAATCTTCCTAGGGGGAAGTAAAGGAAATTTGGAAAATAGAATTTTTTTTCGATGCCAAATCACTTTTTTTTTTTATAAATTCGTTTATTTTTACAGGCTCAGTTACATAAGTTTAAAGGAGCCGAAATCTTAAATATATTTTTAAAACTATATATATGAACAATTTTCTTAAATCTATGGTTAGTAATGTGGGAAACCGATTACTCGCGGTGGACTCGAGATTAGAAGGGTGACATATTTTTCTCAGGAAAAGGATGGGGTATAAGGAAATTATTACAATGTTGATAATCACACACACTCAATTCTTAAATCTATTCGTACATCTATTGTGAATTTACATTTTATTCTCCTGTTTATAGCAAGCGGACCAATTACTCACAAAGGAAGAAGTGGAGGGTATAAGAATATAAGGATAATCACACACGAACATCGATAGATTTAAGGAAAACATATATTTGGGACATGTAATCAAGGTCTAACCGAGCCAACACATCTCTCACCGGCACATTGGGCTGCCTTCCTCTAGCCCGAAGGGAGTTCTCTAAATTCGATCTGGCAACAAGATACACCTCACACGACCAAACAACGTGTTCGATGTCGTGGTACAAACGCAGATATTGCTGCCGGCCAGATTGAAACGAAAGAGTAGCGCGTCTAACGAACAGTGATTGGACATGAGTCGGGAGAAGGTGCGAATAAAGTCCCGACTCAAGTCCAGACTTTTGAACCATGGTTTGAGGCTAACCTTAGGGATAATCGAGTGAAGCCACCGGCCCAATTCACCTTCGTTCCATTTGCGTTGCCAGTTAGCGATGGTATTTTTACGGACTAAAGAGTAAAATTCATTGAAGGCGATTTGACGCTGATAAATATCGCCTTCAATCGCACTTACCTTTGCTAATGAGTCAGCCCTCTCATTACCCGGAATTGAGCAATGAGAAGGGACCCACACAAAGGTAATGACATAACAGCGTCTGGATAAAGCACTCAAAATTTCTCGTATTCTCTCAAGGAAGTACGGCGAGTGCTTTTCCGGCCTCACTGAACGGATAGCTTCGACGGAGCTAAGACTATCCGTTACAATGTAATAGTGTTCAACAGGTCTATGCTTCCTAGAAAAAACCACCATCTCTGTTTTCTCCGTGGAGAATTCGATCCCTAGCCCAATGGCCCAGGTTGAAAAATTGTTCAAAGTATCTTGTAAGGGTTCTTGTAGGTCGGATTCTGTTGATCCTACGACAGAGACCACTCCATCATCTGCAAGTTGTCTTAGGCTGCAATTTTGTGTAAGGCAATTGTCGATGTCGCTTACATAGAAGTTGTACAAAAGGGGACTTAAACATGAGCCCTGGGGGAGGCCCATGTAAGAGAACCGACTTACTGCCGAATCTCCGTGAGAAAAGTTCAAATGATTCTCACAAAGCAAGTTATATAACATATTATTCAATAGAGGCGGCAGACCCCGAGAGTGTAAATTGTCTGACAAAACCTCTATTGAAACAGAATCAAAGGCCCCCTTTATGTCCAAGAATACTGAAGCCATTTGTTTTTTTCCGGCGTAAGCCATTTGAATTTCTGAAGAAAGCAACGCAAGACAATCACTCGTCCCCTTGCCCCTGCGGAACCCATATTGTGTATCTAAGAGTAGGCCATTCGTTTCAACCCATCGATCAAGGCGAAAAAAGATCATTTTCTCCAACAATTTCCGTATACAAGACAGCATTGCTATTGGGCGGTACGAATTAAAGTCGGACGCGGGTTTTTCGGGTTTTTGAATAGCTATAACTCGTACTTGTCTCCAATCATCTGGAACAATAGTATGCTCCAGAAACCGATTGAATAAATTCAACAAGCGATGTTTCGCCACATCAGCAAGTTGAACTTAATTCTATCCCATCCCGGAGCAGAATTGTTACATGAAAGGAGAGCAAGAGAGAATTCTACCATCGAAAATTCGGAATCAAGATCGCACCTATCTTGTGGTATATCTCGAACAATTTTTTTGCACAGGAGCGGAATCGGGACAAACCTTCCGTGCAAAATTAAAAATCCATCGATGTGAATATTCTTCGCTTTCATTCGATGAAGAGCGATTTCTCATGTTTCGAGCCACTTTCCATAATTTTTTCATTGACGTTTCTCGTGACAAACCTCCCACGAAATTTCGCCAATAAGCACGTTTTTTCCCTTTGATCAAGTTTTTGAATTGATTTTCGAGGTCCAAATACGATTGAAAATTCTCAATGGTTCCACGTTTCCGAAAAGCTTTGAATGCATTCGATTTATCCTGATAAAGCTTGGAACATTGGCTATCCCACCATGGATTGGGAGGCCTTCGACGAATAGTGGAGCCTGGGATGGGTTTCGTTTGAGCGCGAACCGCGCTGTCATAGATCAAACGAGAAAGGAAGTTATACTCCTCCAATGGAGGTAAACCATCTCTGGAATTGATGGCTAGAGCAATCGCGTCCGCACATTTTTTCCAGTCAATGTGTTTTGTGAGGTCATATGCCATGTTTATAGATTCAGAAGAATTCGACCCAATGGTGATGAAAATTTTGATTGGCAAGTGATCACTACCGTTGGGGTCCTGGATTACATTCCACTTGCAATCTAACGATAGTGAATTCGAGCAAAGCGAGAGGTCAAGAGCACTTGGGTTAGCAGGAGGTTTAGGTACACGTGTTGTTTCCCCAGTGTTCAAAACGGTCATATTGAAGCTGTTACAAAGGTCGTATATCAACGATGAACGATTGTCGTCGTACTGTTCCCCCCATGCAGTTCCGTGAGAGTTGGAGTCTCCCAAGATCAATCGTGGCTCAGGAAGGAGTGAGCACATGTCAACAAGTTGCTTGCGGCTAACCGCAGCTCTCGGAGGCCAATACAAGCTGACAATACAGAGGTCTTTTCCTCTGATGTTTGCATGACAAGCAACAGCTTCAATCCCTCCAATAGGTGGAAGGTCAATTCGAAAAAATGAGTGGCACTTATTGATCCCCAATAGCACCCCTCCGTATCTGTCATCACGGTCCAAGCGTATAATATTAAAATCGTGGAAAGAGAGATCATCTCGCGAAGAAAGCCAAGTTTCGGACAGAGCAAAAACATCACAATTGAACTTCTGAATTAAAAATTTGAATGTATCCAATTTAGGGATAAGACTTCGACAATTCCACTGTAAAACAGTGATATCTCCGACCTCTCTATTTGAATTAGACATCAAGAGAGATAATCATTGCAAGGAGGGGCCATGTTTGCATCAATTGTTGCAAAATTGTCTTTAATACTGGAAGCATTAATGTGACAATGGTTCTGATGGAGTCGGAAACATTAAAGCATGTGAAGATTTGAGCCACAAGGTCAGTCAACTTTATAAATCCCGATTGGGAAGTTGAACTTGACGGTAAAATAGGGACAGTTGGGGTTTTTGATGTTCCTTCGAGTGCTGGGTCGTTCGGTGAATTATTCCCACGGAAGCCAGGAGGAACCTGATTTTGCTTGTCCGCTGCACTCGATTTTTTAGGCATGCTAACAGAGGGTATAACCGGAGGGGCTTGTCCTTGAACTTTGGGGGTGGTCACATTTTTGCGCCGGGGATTCCTTTGGAAGATGTACGGTGTGCCCTCGTTAGCTGTATCCGCTTCCATTTCGTCAACTGGCAGCGAAGCGAAGACATTGTTTGCGGTTAAAGGTTGTTGCTGTTGGGCCAATGGAGAAGCGCCCTTTAAAATTTCCGCAAAAGTGCGCTTCGAGCGTTCCTTTAAAGAGCGCTTCTGCTTCTCCCAGCGACTCTTGTAAGTTTCACAAGCCGAGAGCACGTGCGGAGTTCCTCCGCAATATGGACACTTTTGCTCAATCGCACTGCAGGATTTGTCCACATGTTGCTCTCCGCAAGTGGCACAGCGCTCCTTGTTGGCGCAGTAAGCTGCTGTGTGACCAACTGACTTGCATTTCAGGCAAGGCAGGCTTTGGGACGAAGAGTCGCAGCGGTAGCCTCAATTTGTCCACCATAACGTAGTCAGGGAGGGCGGAACCAGCAAAAGTGACTCTAAACGAGTCGGACGGCGTAAATTTCGATTCTTTCCCTTCCTGGGAGACTTTGCCGAGTTGTCGGCATTCTATAATTTTAACCTTAATCAAAGGCAGTTATTTAAATCTGCCATCTCCTTCCATAATTGATTTGCACGTCAGACCCGTTTCGGTTATCACCCCCGAGATTTCTACGGCATGGGAAGGCACGTAGACACGATATTCCAGGGTAAACCTCTGGTCGACGACAATACCGTTTGCGTCTTTCCGATCAGCCACGACAACACGCAGTTTGGTCGGTCTAATCTTCGAAATTTCTGTCACGGAGGAGTATCTTGCCAGATCTTTCATGATCTGAATAACAGTAAGTGTTTTTTTGTTTGGCTTAGGCCTGAAGAAAACAACCCACGGACCAGTTCCAGGTGCATCTTCAGGATAGACCTTGACACGTGGAGAGAAGACAACAGGAGGAGAAGGAGATGATTAGGATTGAAGGGGATCGGGAACAACAGGATGGGGAGGCGAAATCTGAGCTGGGGTAGGAGCGAGGGGGGTTGGAGAGGAGATATTTGCAGGTTTTTTAGGGGGGGGCTTGCTAGAGTTAGCAGACTCGTCCCCGGACGAAACATCCTCTGATGTAGGAACGCGTTTAAGTGTCTTCGCTGTTCCTTTATTAGAACTTTTTTCAATCAGAGGAGAGTCATCATCAGAGATCTCCATATCTGGAGATCCTCCCCCTCCTTCTGCCATTCTGTAATTGGTACTTATATTCTAATATTTTGTTATTAATAATAATAATAATAATAATAATTAAAAAAAATAAATAAATAAATAAAAATGGTTCTCAAATGGGGATCAACATAGGGTAGGAGCCTGCCTGTTGGTCTCAAATGTTCCTATCTCACGCCTCCACGAAGATCATATGACGACATTTTTAGATCGGGCGTGAACTGGAAACACACACCTGGTCTTGGCTCCGAGAACGGGTGTCGAAAGTGGCTAAGTGAGGGGGTGCGAGCGAGTCAGAGCGCTATATCTCTCCCGGGGAAGGCCTCCCGGGTCATGGAGGCCTTGCCAACCCGCTGTCTCCCGGGCAAAGGAGATACACCCAGAAAATGGAGCTACGTTCACGAAGAGTAATTAGAATGCGATCACCCGAGGAGGGTCCCCGAACTGGAGCTGGTCCTGGAACGGGCGTAAGAGCGAGCGGCCAGCGGCTGGAGGGCGATGTGCAAGAGCGGGCCACCAGCCGGGTTCAACCCGAAGAGCTACCGCCACACGGAAACAGCAGCCATCGACATCACCCAAGAAACGCTGCGCCTACGAGACGTGTTGCGACTGCCAGACGACAGTCGTCCACACTTGTGGGTACCACTAGGCGCCGGATCATGTGGACACACGAAATGAATGAATTCGTGATCCGCGCCTATTACATCTGCACTGCTTTGGAGACGGACATGAGCGGTCGCCCTCGAATACTAACAATGTTCGAGGAAGCGTATCCAGAGTTCGTCGGGAGGCTTGATCAGAACGCGATGAACGCGAGGCGTAGAGCGATAGTACGCAACAACATGCTCTCCCAAACGCAAATCGACGAGATCAAGCAGCAGGTGCAGAGAGAAATAAGCTCCAGGAATAACAGAGCAAGCGATGTGTCGAGACGAAGTTCAGTACGGCTGAGCAATTCATTCGCGAGTGGGGCACGCGAATCAGCACCAGTGGAGGCCACAGTACTACAACCCCCTGAGCCGGAAGACCCACAGCCAGATCAACAACTACTACGCGATCTGGTCTTCCACTACGACGAGGCGATCTCACAGTTCCGCGACACAGACCCATTGTCGCGCCCCAGGATCCCGAAGTTGCAGCATTCCCGCAGGCTGACAAGTGCAGTAAAGCTCATGAACGAGCACGTTCTTCCGCTGCACTTGGTTGATGCTGAGAACATGGAGGAGCTGCAACTGAAAGTTTACTGTGCTGCTGTGGCGACCGCCAAAAGTTTAGGATACCGTATTAGGCCAAGAGGCGGACTGCTCCAACATCTCCGTGAAAGGCGTGAGCCTCCATGGCGAAGGAGATTGGAGCAACGGATCCTAAACAAGCGCGCCGCAATTGGAAGACTGATGGCGTACAAAAGAGGCAGCAGATCGGCGAAATTATGTCGCCAAGTTGCTGTGATCGTGCGGCCTACTGAATTTCGCCAGCTGGGAGCTCACCAGCTGACGGAAAAACTCGACACACTGGTACAGCAATTGAGCGTCCTAACTAAACGGCTGAAACGTTACTCTGACTCTGCAAAGCGCCAGGAACAAAATCGGATGTTCAGAGATAACGAAAAAGCGTTCTACGACCACATTAGCGACGAGAAGCCCGACTACCGCGAAGGTTTGCCAGATATTAGCGATGTGACGAACTTCTGGGCTGGTATTTGGGAAACCCCAGTACAACATCGCGAAGGGCAAATGTGGTTAAGACGGGAGGAGGAGAGTTGTGGTGAAGTTGGAGAGATGCCAGCTATCATCGTCGGAGAGAACGATGTCCGCGAAGCCTCGCGGTACCTGAGGAACTGGGCAGCACCGGGCCCCGATGGTGTTCAGAACTTCTGGCACAAGAAGCTGACCGTCGCACATCCAAAGATAGCTGAGTGCTTCAACAAGGTGCTACGTGACCCACACAACCTTCCTGAATTCGCCACCCGTGGCGTCACCTTCCTCCTCCCGAAAGACAGCAACACATTGAACCCATCAAAGTACAGACCGATAACGTGCCTATCGAGTCTGTACAAAATACTGAGCAGCATAATTACCGCCAAAGTTTCTGCTCACTGCGAACAGCATCACATCATCGCAGAAGAGCAGAAAGGATGCAGGAAAAATACGCATGGCTGCAAAGACCAGGCCATCATCGACGCAGCCATAGTCGGCCAGGCGGTTTATAACCAGCGGAACCTAAGCATGGCCTATATCGATTACAGGAAGGCTTATGACTCCATACCTCACTCGTTTCTCGTCCGGGTATTGGAGCTCTACAAAATTGATCCCGTCGTCGTTAGGTTCCTGCAGCATGCGATGAGGCAGTGGAGTACGTCTCTGCACCTCAGTGATGGGGAAAATGTGTTGCAGTCTAGAACGCTGCAGATAAAGAGGGGGATATTCCAAGGCGACTCTTTCAGCCCGCTTTGGTTTTGTCTGGCACTGAACCCCCTCAGTAGGACGCTCAATAGAAACGGTCATGGCTATAAAATAAGGTATGGAGACGGCGCCCACGAAGAAGTGACCCATACCTTCTACATGGATGATCTCAAGGTCTACGCTGATTCACGTCAGCGTCTAGGTGTAGCTATCCGGGTTGTCGAAGACATAAGCAGGGACATCTGCATGGAGTTCGGCCTCGACAAGTGCCGCTGTGTCCATCTGCTGAAAGGGCAGCTTACCGAATCCGGAGGTTACGAGGTCTATGACGGCGAGTTCATAAGAGACATGGTTCGTGGCGAATCCTATAAATATCTTGGATTCCGACAGCTCACCGGGATTCGCCACTCCGACATCAAGACGGAGCTGCGAGACAAGTTCTTGAGTCGAGTGAACTGTGTCCTGAGGACTTTCCTCAACGCGGGGAACAAGGTACGCGCGATCAACACATTCGCGGTTCCCCTGCTGACCTTCAGTTTTGGTGTAGTCAAATGGAGCAAAACTGACCTAGAGGACCTTGAGAGGAGGATGAGGAAAGCATTCAAAGAGGCCGGAATGCACCATCCTCAATCGGCACTGGAGAGAGTTTCACTGCCACGCAAAGAAGGGGGACTTGGAATAGTCGACATATCTGCACTGTGTGTTGCCCAGGTACGACAACTGCGCGAGTACTTCGCAGAACGTGCCAACCAAAACGCGCTATACCGGGCTGTCTGCGCCGCCGACAGAGGATACAGCGCTCTGCACTTGGCGCAAGCGGAGTACCAACTCAACTGCAATCTGCAGACAGTGGAGGAGAAGATTGCAGCTTGGAAGCAGAAGGCAGTGCATGGTGCCCACCCCCATCAACTGGACCGGCCACACGTCGACAAGGCCGCATCTAATCTGTGGCTAACGCGTGGTGAACTCTCTTCAGTAGTAGAAGCCGACATGATAGCCATCCAGGACAGGATAATGCCGACGAGAAACTGCAGGCGGTACGTCTGGCATCAAGACGTTGATGACATTTGCCGGATGTGCCATCAACCAGGTGAAAACATAGAACACATTATGGGAGGCTGTCCCGTTTTGGCCAACGCAGCCTACACCGAGCGCCACAACAACGTGGCCCGTATTGTTCATCGACAACTGGCGCTCCAATGTGCTCTACTGGAAGACAACGTACCAAACTACCGGTACCTGCCTGCACCTGTCCTGGAAAATGACCGTTTCAAGCTGTACTGGGATCGCACTGTTCTGACCGACCTCTCGATCCACCACAACCGCCCAGATATAATGGTTTACGACAAGAGCGACCGCAAAGTCACCATCATCGATGTCGCTATTCCACTGAACCAGAATCTGGAGGAGACCCACGGTCGCAAAATCTGCAAGTACCGACCATTGGCCGTGGAGCTCAAGGAACTGGGGGGCTAAGGGAGGTCCCAAGAATTGTTCCAGTCGTTCTCTCTGGAACTGGAATTGTCCCGAAGACACTTCTGGAAGCGCTAAAGGTGTTGAACATGGAGAAGGAATTGGCCGGCATCCAAAAGTCGGTCATCCTTAGCACCTGCGCGATTGTCCGACAATTTCTCGGTCAGGACTGAAACAGCACGAGCATGCAGATACGTGCATTCCGCAGAGCCTAGTCCCCCTTTGGCATTCAGAAGCCCGGGGGCAGGTGAAAATTCTGGCTAGGTTCGCCTAGTTAAGAAGTGAGATAAGTCTGCCAAATAAAAAATAAATCTTATATCTTATTTATTTCTATTCACCACAATGCACCCCAGTGCTGATGAACTGACAACCGCTGCTTGCTTCTCAATCGGTGCGCTTGAGCGCTCGGCACTATCACACACCACTAAGAAGTGATGCTCTCCTTCACACTGCTGTAAGTGAGCAGCGAATCGCGCTGGTATTGTGTGCGTGCAACTGACCACCGATGTCCGACTTCGATTGCGATGGCGACAAATCGGCGAAAACTGAAGGCCGGCTGGCCTTGCCAGGCTTTGACGATTCCGCCTTTCTCACCAATTCCGAGTTCACACTGCGTTCCACGATATCTCGAACAGTTCGCGAAAAAAGCACACCCGGGCGACAAAAAAATAATAATAACAGCCAACGGTAACCGAAAACAATGCTTCAACGGAGACGCTCACAGCACACGACCGGTTACTCGAAGCTTATGCCGAAGAATGATGCCAAATGACTTGAAAACTTTTAAAACGCCGAGAAATCCCCAAATGTCGACATTTTCGACAAAAAAGTTTTTTTCGAGATGACACCAGATCTCGACGTTTTATGCAATTTTAAGTCATTTGGCATCGAAAAATAAACTTCAATTTTCCAAATTTCCTTTACTTCCCCCTTGGAAGATGATCAAAGATGATTTCGATGATCAAAAAATCCAAACTTTGAGCACTTTGAGGCACCCCTAAATCATGTCCGGTTGAACTAAAACTTTGCACAGGTCATTTTTTGGGCCAATAAACAAAATGTACATGGTCGGTTTTTTAAAATTCGATGATATTTTTTTTCCATACATCCATTACCACTCTACTGTAGGTGTATTGAATTTTCGCCATTTTCGATGTACATTTCTTCTTCTTCTTCTTCTTAAATTGCCCTAACCTCTTCTTCTTCTTAAATGGCCCTAATTCGCCGTCTCAACGTAGTATTGCTTGCATCATTTTTCTTAGTACTTAAGTTGAGATTTCTATGGCAAATAACACGCCTTGAATGTATCTTGAGTGGCAAATTCTAGAATACGCGCGACGACAGTGCAAGACGGAGGAAATTTCTTTGACGAAAAATTCCCCCAACCAGAACGGGAATCGAACCCGAACCCCCGGCATGTTTACCACTCGGCCACGGGAGCTTATATCGATGTACACTGGAGTCACTTTTTACGCGAAGGATACGATCCGCGTAAACACAAAACGGCTTGAAAGAAAACTGCGTGAATTTCAAAATCCGTGTAAAAATCTAACGAACAGTGAATTTTTAGTTTAAAATACAACTCATGTTCTAACAATTCTCTGCTACTAATCAGTGATACAGTTTTTATTTCGTGAAAAGTCACATCAATTGGCACAACAACTGTTCGGTGGAATTTGAGTAGTGAGAGCTTACCAAGTCCGGCCAAAGTAGGCCTCAGACTGCTCAACAAAAGGCAGCAATCTCTATCGTGGGCACTCATCCTGATAAATTTTCCAGTTTTAAAGAAAGTTTTGCATTCCAGTCTACAACTGCAGATTGCTTACCAGGCAAGGAAGTTTTTAAAAATTTCAACTTATTCTTGATTTCACAATCTGGGCCTTAAAACTTTTTATTTCGGCCCTCTGCTTCACTTTTCGAACTACTTTTCTGGATTACGAAACATTTGCCTGTTTAACGGTTTCCCTATATTTAACAGAATGTATATTCTTTGCTTGATTCGATGAAATTTCGAGAACAATTACTCGAAAAATGTCTTAACCCTTTATAAGGCCGTGGAAACTAGACAACGGATCGATGTCAACTTCAGAGAACACAATCCTTATATGAGGAAGAACACATATATACCTTTGATAAAATTTTAACTGTTGAAACAGTAGAAAAAATTGGTGGCAATATAGTTGCCACTGCTCGTTAACCCCAAAAACACTATTTGCCACTGCCTTATAAATTCACTTTATTGCGCCTTTGGTTATGAACGATCGAACGTGATGAATTATAGAGGTTTTAAACTATTCAGTTCATTCGCCTCTACTTTGGTTCTGAAGATTATGATGTTGAATTAGAGAGGCTTTAAACTTTTCAGTTCATTCGCCTCAATTTGGTTATGAAAAAATCAAAGAATATTTCTAGTGCAGCAATACCGATTTTTTCAGCGATTTACAATAATTCTAGTGCATTTAAAAAAAATGTTTTTATATAGAGTTTCAAAGGAAAAAATAAAAAAAAAATTTCATCAAATACACCATATATTTTATTGAAAAAACTGCATGATCTTACACAGTACATCCTAAATAGTACGTTTACAGTGAAAAACTTTTCAACTTGTTGCATTTTCAACGAATTTAAACAGAATTTTCTTCCGGCGCTCAAAAATCGGTGTTTTGTGACAAAAAAATGACTCCCAAACTAATATCGTACATTTTTAGCAGCTCAAAAGAATTAGAGTATTGCCAGATACATTTAGAAGGTTTTGGCTAAGTGAAATATTGAAATAATATTCCAATGCAGCGAAACGAACATTTTATGTTGGTGGCAATATAGTTGCCAATACCCGTAAAAAGGTTAAAAGAACGTTGTGAACTAGGCAACGGATCGACTTCAACTTCAGAGAATATAATCATTACATAAGGAATGCACCTTTCATAAAAATTGATCTATTGAAACAGTTGAAAAAAATTGGTGGTAATATATTTAGTTGCCACTGCCACCACCAAAAAAATGAGTGGGTTATATCTATGATATAACCGCAAGGTTGACGTGGGACTATCTTAGCTTAGCAATCATTTGTTATATTGATTAAATTTTTGATTGAATGAAACAATTTCCCAACTCAATTAAATGTGAGTAAAACGATTGAACGAAGGCTATGTAAGGTCGATTCATGCATTGTGATAGATTATGTTCTTCGTTTCAAGTAAATTTAATGACAGTTCTTTTACATTTGGTATGATGCCTAGGACAAAATATGTGAACGGAAGAATTATCAAACGATTATTTATTTTAGTTTTACCCCTGAAGTTTGCATCTCTCAAGTGTATGTACTTCTCGAACTGCGAATTTGCTTGATTTGATTCAGGCACTCAGTTTCGGACATGTACCTTAAACGCATATTATTTAATCAATAGGCGTTATCGCAGCAAATGGTTATCAACATTTTGCCTAATCATCAAATGCGTTGCGTTGAAATTCTATGAGCAGAACATATGAAGGCATATCCTTCAATGCAATCTTGAATAACCGAGCAAAATGTGTGTTCGTACCCGCTATGTAAAACAAAAATGCGGGTGCAGAAGTACCCCCGGCTTGCATGAATCAACAACTTCAACTTCTATAGAACAAAAATACCCCCGACCTGCATGAATTTGCAATGCCAATTTCCCCAGGCACATTAGTTTTGAAATCTCTGTTAGGAAACACATTTCGGTGGGAACAAAAGCTCCCCACACTTTCATGTATTTTCAATGCCGATTTCTCCAACGCTGCTTGGTTTTGAAGTCCGTGTTAGGGAACATATTTCAGTGAGAACAAAAGTCCCCATACTTTCATGTATTTGCAATGCCGATTTCCACAAGGTTGCTTGGTTTTGATGGTCGTGTTGGGAAAACCGTAAATCGGGCCAATCAAAACGAGGCAGTTAGAGCGTTTAGATAACGCTCAACATTTCACAGTTATTCAATTGTTTATGTAATGAAAAATAACATTTTATTAATTGTGATAGATGCGTAGAAACATTCCCTATCAATTGATGCAAACATCTCTCCGATCCAGTAAGAAATGTTCAAGTTATAAGCATTCGAAATCTTGCATTTTTTCCTGCATGTTCTGTGTTTAGATTTTCATTTTACCCCCGGTATATTCCGGTTAGACGTAGTCCCACGTCAAAACACAATTTGCCACTGCCGTGCAAATTCACTTTATTGCGCCTTTGGTTATGCAAAAATTCTAGTGCAGCGACAACGATTATTTCAGCGATTTACAATATTTCTAGTGCAGCGAAAAAAAAAGTTTTTTTTTATATAGAGTTTCAAAGACAAAATTTAAAATTTGAATTTCTACTATTTAATACACCATTTATTTTATTGAAAAAACTACATCATCTTACATAGTAGATTCTAAATCAGCTATTCCATGCCAAACCGATATAACGGGTCTCAGTTTTTCACGAAAAGTGGTAGTTTTGATTTTTATCGCAAAAAAAAATTAGACTCGTTTCTCTCCTTTTTTCTATAAAACTTCTTTCGAAAATTCCTAACTTTTGAACCACTGAATAGATTCAGATGATCGACCTATCAAAGTAAAGCTAATTAGCTATTCTTCCTCGAAAAACTATAAAAAAAAACCAATACAATTAATAATTACGAAAACAAAATTTGTTTTTGCCAGTTTAATATTTCTGTGAATGAAACTATCTGATAAGATTTAATTTGATATATTAATCATCTGAATCGGTCCAGTAGTTCAAAGGTTATGAATTTTGTGGTGGAAAATAGGGGAAAAATAATTTTTCGGACCATCGGTTAACTTTGAAAATTCATAACTTAAAAACAAAAACTCGTGTTTGAAACTTGCTGTTGGAAAATAAATTGTAGAGCAAAGGGTTAATATTCGATTGTCTATCATTGGGAGAATATGCATTTAAAAAAAAAAAATTAATTAAAAGGTTCTGTTCGAGCTGTCATTGAGTACAGTCGAGTTTTAGGCGTTAATAAATGCTAAAGGCAATTTTACATTTTAGCGTTTTTGAAATTGTACTTAAACTTGAATCTTGAATTGAAATTAAAGATGTGAAAATATCTCGCATATCCGGAGTACGAAATAGCCAAGAATTCCATAAAGCGCTAAACTCGAATTTGAATTTATTGGAGCTTCCAAAAGTACCATTCGGTTTGCGATGAGATCATTATTTGTTGAATTATTCATCATCAAAGACTAAGGGGTAAATTTTTTTTTCAAACAAAATATCTCTGTATCAGTGTTACCATACGTACAGTTTTATCTGGAAAGGTACATATTTTTTCGTTATTTTTTGGTATAGATTCTGTACGGTACAGGGTACAGATTTTTGTCAAAAAGTAGATTGGTACAGATTTTTTCCGCGAATGAAATCTCTTACATTTGAACAAAGCAACATTGAGGTACATGGCTACTTTTACGCCGCAGTATCGCTTGGTTTCAGAAAAAAAACTATGTATAAGCATCATTAAACATACGAGGGACTTGCAAATGTAAATGTAGTATTTGTAATAAATAAATGAGTATTTTTCTATGCTAGTAAGGTAGATTATTCTCTACAACGAAGCTTTTCGATGGTACTGATTTTCGGAACAAAAAGTACAGATGAGAAAGATTTTTAACCTCTCGGGTATAGATAAAAATGTGACAACCCTGCTCTGTATGGGAAGATTCTACATGAACGTTATAGGAACCAAATGAAAGCTGGCTGAAAGGGTTAATTGTATTGGTTATTGAGTTGTTTAGCAAAAAATTTTGTTAGTCTACAAATATTAAAAAAACAAAAAGAAATTGATTTTTTATTTCCTCCCGATAAGTTTATCCACTGCATCTACACACATCCATGTAAAAATTAGTTCATAAAATATTCTAAAACTTGAAAATTGTTGCTCCAAAATGAGGCATTGCCCATCATCATGCGTTAATTTTTCGGGAAGTTACAGCAATTCAAATATAGCGTAAACATTTCGACTTCGCACTCTGTTTTTTTTTTTTTTTTTTGTCGAGTGTAGTTGCCACTACCCGTTAACCCCTTATAAGGCCGTGGAAACTAGACAAGGGATCGACTCAAACTTCAGAGAACATAATCCTCACATGAGGAAGAATTTTGATAACAAATAAATTATTAAAACAGTTGAATTAATTGGTGGCAATATAGTTGCCACTGCCCGTTAACCCCAAAAACATTATTTCCTGCTGCTTTGTAAGTTCTCTTATTGCGCCTCTGGTTATGCAAAAATTAAAACAATATTTTTAGTGCAGTGAAACAATTTTTTTTGTATAAACTTACAACGAAGAAATCGAAAATACGAATTTTTAATCAAATGCATCATTTATTTTATCGAAAAAACTATATGATCTTACACAGTAGATTTTAAATAGAACACTAAACATAGAGTGAAAGAGTTATCAACTTGTTGCATTTTCAACGAATTTTCTGTTGCCGCTCTAAAATCGCGATTTTCTTACATAAAAATGACTCCCAAATTCTTTGTCTTTGGTCAAGCAAAATATTCAAATAATATTCCAAGTGCCACAATTTTGACGTAGGATTTCGGGAACATACTGGGTTACAAATTGAAAATCGAAAATCGAGCACATCGTGAAAATTGTCCAATTTCAAACGCTTATTGCTCAGTCATTTCATGATGGATTGATTAGATTTTTGCGTCTATCGATTTCGGCACTCCATAACAATTTTTACTTTGAATAAAATAATATATGTCATGAAACTAACTATCGGACACTTGAAAAATATCAACCCTTATCCTAACGGAAATAACCACATCTCATGGGTCGAAAATGACGACACATGCGGCGGTTCCCTAATAGAGACATCAAAACCAAGCTGCCTGGGGGAAATCGGCATTGCAAATACATGAAAGTAAGGGGAGCATTTGTTCACACCGAAATGTGTTCCCTAACAGAGACATCAAAACCAAGCTGCCTGGGAAAATCGGCATTGCAAATATATGCAAAGTGGGTGTATTTTTATATTGTAGGTAAGGTGAGTGATACGATTAATTCTAGCAAATAAAATTTTAATTTGGAGCTTTAACACTTTAACGGGTCGTGAGAACTAGGCATGTAATCAACGCAAACCCTAATACAACGACATGTTTAGATGCTAAAATACACAAAATATTTTTTTCCAATACACAAAACAACCAAAAACATTAAAAAAAGAATAAAATAGAAAATTACCTTTTCCATTTCAAATATGTTTTCTCTATAATAAAGTAACATGTTTTTACTCATAAGAAAAATTGATAATTGTGTTCGATATTGATAATTATCTAATATAACCTTGGTGAGTTTTTGTTTTCTTTATTTCAACCATACATACCAAAGAAGGCATCTCATCTTGGGGTAACATAGGGCGTTTTGATACGTACCATCTAATAACCAATAACCATTCTTCTGTCATCAATCGGTTGTAAACACTGGTGTAGTGAACAAACAATACCCAACCACCGCACAAAACAGCCTTTTTCAGGGCCACCAAATCATTATGAAAGAGTTTAACGATGTGATTCTTCAAACATATCCAAAATCAGCATGAAACAGATAGCCTAACGGAATCCTACGTCAACTATGCGGTCGTGTCTCGGACACAACCCTCCTGTGACTTTTTTTTCGTGGGAATGCAATATAGTTGCCAAGGCTTCATAAAGAGTTAAGGTGGGACCAGAATGCCGCGCTATGCGTCGCGTTGCGACAATTGTGCTTTGACACTTCATTTTAAATATGTGTGTTTCCATTTAGCCGAACACAATAATGCGTTGCCTCATTAACATCATTGTACTGAACGCTAACATTTGTTCTAAACTGCTTGCGCCGAATTCGCGATGACAGTGGCATGGTGACGACGTCTGGTGACAACTTCAAATTAGGGCCATAATTTGGGTCCCAAACTTATTAGTGTAATCTCTATCAGATTAAAGGGTGTCTCACATCAAATTGCATCACGGAAAAAACGATGTAGAAATTTAATTTTTAGGAATTATATCTTCAGCTTTCGCTTATAATCAGATAAGAGTGTATAGATCACGTTGGCCATGCTTCACTGTCAATTTTTCGTAAATTTGGAAAAATGTCGTCGAATGAAAAAGAGCGTCGTGAATTAATCCTGTGCACTCATTTCGAGAATCCGGAGTTGTCACATCGGGACATCGGTAAGATGCTGGGAATCGTTCAATCCACGGTCAGCAGAGTACTAAAACGATACTTCGAGAACCTAACCATCGACCGGAAGGTGAAGAACGGCAAAAATGGATGCTCCGTCAGTGAAAAAGATCACAAGCGCGTAGTTAAGCAGTTTAGACGTGATCCGAGAAGTTCGGTCCGGGATGTCGCCAATAAGCTGAATTTGTCAAGTTCATTCGTCCAGCGGACCAAGCAGCGGGAGGGCCTGCGTACATGCAAGTTTCAGAAGGCTCCTAACCGCGACGAAAGGCAAAACATGGTGGGGAAGACGCGAGCCCGGAAGCTGTACACCGAAATGCTGACGAAGCCGCATTGCCTGGTAATGGACGACGAAACCTACGTCAAAGCGGACTTTCGTCAGCTGCCGGGCCTGTTGTTCTTCTCCGCAGAGGACAAATTCAGCGTTCCGGAGGAGATTCGCAAGCAGAAACTATCCAAGTTTGCCAAAAAGTACATGGTGTGGCAAGCGATCTGCTCTTGCGGAAAGCGGAGCGCCCCCTTCGTGATGACCGGCACGGTAAACGGGCAGTTTTACCTTAAGGAGTGCCTACAGAAGCGCTTACTACCACTATTGAAGCAGCACGAGGGCCCGACCATCTTCTGGCCGGATCTCGCTTCGTGCCACTATTCAAAGGACGTGTTGGAGTGGTATGAAGCCAACGGGGTCACCTTCGTGCCAAAGGAAATGAACCCGCCCAACGCGCTGGAGCTTCGCCCAATAGAGCTTAACATTTTACAGTTATTCAATTGTTTATCTAATGAAAAATAACATTTTGTTAATTGCGATAGATGCGTAGAAATATTCCCTATCAATTGATGCAAACATCTTTCCGGTCCAGTAAGAAATGTTCGAGTTATAAGCATTAGAAATCTTTCATTTTTTCCTACATGTTCTGTGTTTAGGTTTTCATTTTACCCCCCATATACTCCGGTTAGACGTAGTCCCACGTCAAAACGCAAGCAATGACTGCTGATGAGAAGCAACGTACAGCGCGGCATTCTGTTTCCACCTTTAACCTTAAAACACTGTTTGCCGCTGCATTTTAAGCTCACTTCATTACGCCTTTGGTTATGCAAAAATTAAAGCAATAATTCTGATGTAGCGAAAAAAAAATTTTGATATATACTTACAATATAAAAATGGAAACATGAATTTTCCATCAAATACACCATTTATTTTATTACAAAATTGTATGACCTTACACAAAAGATTCTAGATAGAACACGAATTTCAACGAATTTAAACAGATTTTTCTGTTGGCGGCGCTCTGAAATCGTTGTTTTTCTACATAAAAATGGCTCCCAAATATATATCGTACATTTTAGCAGTCCTAAAAATTGGAGTATTGCCAGATACCTTTAGAAGTCTTTGGGTTATGGAAGTGGAGTTAAGGAAATATTTTTTGTGGTTGGCAATATAGTTGCCACAGACTATAAAGGGTTGATGATTTCTCACCATTGAGAAATTCACCAGCGTTTACATATACTTAAATTATTCTATTCGTAGTAGTTATATATTTTTCGAATGAGTGTATCAAATATATTCTCAACCGTTTACAACTATTTTCACGTGAATAAATCCATCCGTAGCTAAATATTTCTCTAATGTAAACGCGCCATATGACATTTGTACCATTCAAAAGGTGGAAAAGCTTCGGCTGTACTGCTTGCCTACATGCTGGAAATTTTTTTATGATTGCCTATCTGTGAGCTTTCATACTCGATCATCCACACATCTACAGTCGATCAAATTTCGCTTCCTAAACACGAACTTTCGCTGTACATCGCTGCAGTCTTTCGAATTAGTACACTATACAGAGCTTTTCACGAAGCTCGCGATCAGTGCGCTTAGAGACAAATACTGCCATTTTAGATTGAACAGCAATATCAACACAACACGAAGACCGGTTAATATGGCATTTCGATTGTTTGAGTGACACCAAACACCCAATTGGGAATAGATTTTCGATCAATATTCTTGACAAAGTTCAATTCACTGGTGTACTTATTCTTATTCTACACTCTCGCATATATTATCTTCGCCTTCCCGGAGAGAACGTTCGACGACTGGAGACCTTCAAGTAAGTGAAACACTCTGACAGGTTTACTTTAGCGGAGAGGAGGAAGTGAATAACAAAACATGTTAAACCAGAATGCAGACAGGCGACAGAAATAACTTTCGATTTCGTGCGGAGCGAATAGTGTACTGTTTGCTTTGTAATCAAATACTAATGAACTTTTTTGTAGTAGCTGACAAATTGCAAGCTATGTGTTCTTGTAATGATTTTTTTAAAAACTTTATCATAAGAATAATAATTGGTTACGTCGACTATTACAAAACAGTGACTTTGATTTGATAATTCGTAAGGTTTATTGTTAATGGGGGATTATTTGTTTCATCCTCAAAATCTATAATTGGACAGATCGAATGCAACTCTATTATTTATCAAAAGCAAAAATGACGTTAAAAAGTGCTCTGCCGAAAAAAAAGATCTGAAAACACCTGGTCTAGATAAATGAGTTCGTGTGTACATTGTCTATCAGAACATCGAAGACGAAGTTCTTTGTAATCACGAACGCCTCGCAATTAGCGTGTCTATGTCGATCATACACGCGCAAGAACTTTCTGTCAATTCATGGAATCGCCCCATTCATTGACACGTTGAGCCCCACGTCGGTCCCGTGGAACTGACATTAAACTTTCCGCGTAGACACCTTGGTCCCTGAGGACTGACAATCGGTTTTTTGTTAGGAGAACGGCCCAGCATACTAAATCGTATAACGAGCGTCAGTATCATTTATCCGATATTTTAGGCGGTATATGATGCACTTACATGCAAAAGTGAAGCGATGTATATACCCCAGCAAACATTAAATCTTATGAATAGCTATAATTGGAGGCGATATACATACATCCAAGACACATTTGGATGATATATGATGCATATAACTGGCATATACACGCAAAAGTGGAGGCGATATACATATATGCCATATTTTACACGCATACTATGCCGTATATAATGCTATATGATGCTTTTTACACTGATATGCAATTTGGCCCGACAATGCTGTTTTAAATGAATAGAATGGGCGTATATAATACTGCTTATCGCGATACTAGGATGATCGTTACACAGATATACGACTTAATCCATCAATGATATAGAAAATCGCGTTTTTGCAATCAATACGACTTCGGATACAGTGGAGGCGATCTGGCGTATTGGTAACATCCATACCTCTCACGCAGAGATCACGAGTTCAATTCTCACTCCCGACATTCTTCCAAAAATGGAAGCAAAAGTGACGAATCAGCCGAAATGTGTTGAAAGTCACTATAATAGAGAAAAAAAAAAGATTACGGATACATATGACGCATCCTTTGATTGATATTTTATACGATTGTTATTTGATACGAATTTATATGTCACATAGTGTGTGCAAAAGTTATACGATTGAATGTTTGCTGAGACGTGACAATTGTTTGCGAATTAGTTTGGATAAATACACGACTTATGCATGCATCTAGTACGACTATTGTCATATGATACAATTTACTGCAGGCATAAAAAAAACAATGACCAATTATTCTTATAACTTCTCGAATCACCATTTGTATATAAGAGAACATTTATGCTTGTAGAAATGAAGATTATACAATAGACTTTAAGTGGGAGGGGGAAATAAATATTTAATAATAATGAAAGTGATGGTTAAGAAATTTTTTACGATGGGATTCGAACTCCGGTTGTTTGAATGATAAGCAGCAGCTATCTCGCATCTTGGAATATAAATCTAGAGTAATTAACACTCGTACATATAATACGAAAAAAATGCAATCGTGATACGTCTTTCTTGGATGAGGACTGTGGAAATGTCATGAAATTTATATAGAAACTAGCTGACCCGACGAACTTCGTCCCGCCCAAAATGGATTTTTTGATTTGAATACTTTCAAACATCCACGTTTTCTTACTAAGTGAACGTTAGTGAGTCCAATCACTGAACTCTTCATTGATTGATTATCCTTTGACCCTTTACAATTTTTTTTACTATAAATTGTCTAGTACTTCTACAAAAATTCGAGATTCTTCAAGCACTTGGAAATAACATGTTTCTCCGTTGCATGAAATACATGTATGATACAGAGAATATTACAAAATAAAGACAGCTCAAATCGGATCATTCTTTCCTCGGGTTTAGGGCACACCAATACATTTGGCCTTCCATTTTTGTTTATATAGATAGAAGATATAGGAATGCGTTATTCCGTCTGAAAATCATTTTCCACTTTCGAACAAAAATCAATTCGTTAGCGCCAACATCAAATGGACTAACAACGCTTAGCTAATTGTAGAAAATATGGGAGTTCAATTTTCCGAATTCTCCGATTTTTCTCTCCGCTATATTTATCTACGGGAAGAGACGAATATAACGAAATATAGATGACTCAAACTAAACCATTCCTTCCTCGGGTTTTGCGCTTACCAACACATTTGGCCTTCCATTTTTATTTATAAACTAGCTGACCCGGCAAACTTTGTCCGGCCTTGTTGTGGTTTTTTGTTATCAATACCTTCAAACATTCACGTTTTCTTACTATGAGCAAGTTCAATATGAGCAAGAGTACAATCGCAGAACTGTTTATTGATTGATCTTCTAATCGAACCCGTTGAATTTACCTTTTGCTATAAAATTCCTTATATTAATTCATCATTATAATATCAGATTATTTTCAGACATAATTCTCGTTCACGTTTCACGTTTTTTCAATCACTTGCAAATAACATGTTTCTCCGTTACATGGAATAAATGTTTTATACAGAAAATATGATAGAATAAAGACAGCCCCATATCGGACAATTCCTTCCTCGAGTTCTGCTCTTATCAACACATTCAGTGATCCATTTTTATTTATATAGATAGAAGAAGATATAGGAGTGTGTTTTATCACATTAAAAAAAAAAAATTGTCATTTTAGGTTATAATATGTAATTTGTGTTTCATTTGTATGGCAATTCCACCTTAGAGAGGGGGTGGAGTGTTGACCCGCAACAGAAACATTTATTGTACCCTAAAACTTCCATATGCCTAATTTGTTTTCATTTCCTTGATTAGTTCTCGAGTAATACAGAAATTTGTGTTTCATTTCTATGACAGACCCCTCCCCCCTCAGAAAGGTGGGAGGATTGTTGAACCACCTTAGAAATGTTTCTTGCCCCCTAAAACCTCCACATGCCAAATTTGGTTCAGTTTGCTTGATTAGTTCTTGTATTATGCAGAAATGTATGCTTCATTTATATGGCAGCCCCCCTCGGAGAGAGGGAGGGAGTGTTTATTCACCATGGAAACATTTCATGTCCCCTAAAACATTCGCATATTCGATTGATTAGTTTTCGAATTATGCAGAAATTTGTGTTCCATTTTTATGGCAGCCTCCCCTTAGATAGGGGCGTGGAGAGTCTAACCACCATAGAATCTTTTTTTGCACCCTAAAACCTCCACATGTATAATTTGGTTCCATATGCTTGAACTCCATACAAATGAAACTCAAATTTCTGCAGAGAGTCTAACCAACATAGAAACAATTATTGCACCCTAAAACCATGCCACATGCCAAATTTGGTTTCATTTTAGCACACAAACCCCCCCCCCCCCCTTCTGAGAGGGGGGGGGAGAGTCTAACCACCATTGAAACATTTATTGAAGCCTAATATCTCAATATGCCTAATTTGCTTTCATTTGCTTGATTAATCCTTGAATAATGCAGAAATTTGTGTTTCATTTGTATGGCAGCCCCCTCTTTAAATAATCAAATAACACGAAGTAAACATTTTCATTCAAATTTTATTAATTTAAAACGGCGTTCGAGTCTGCTGATCTGGTAGAGATTAATTTGCCTCTCTAAATCACCACTAGACGTCGACGCTGTGTTATGTCAAATGCATAATATGATGCAATATGTCTTCAATTACGATCTAATGATTTAATGATGAACGGTTTTCCAAAGCTTGTAATACAATTCGCAGTACTACATTGGTTCGATTTATACGTTCATGCGATTCATGAACTGCATCGGCCTAATATGCATATGGGTTTTTGTTTAGATGAATTTTACGATAGTTTAGATCGATCAGAAAGTTTGTTGTACCGAATTACGACTTCATCTGTAGTGATAAACAAAATCATAGTTTTCGTGTTTTATACCATATTTGATATACACAATCAACATTATATATGATTTTGACGCGATCCCATTTTGAATCAAGTTTCGACGCATGATTCAAATTCCGAACACTTCATTTTTGAATTTAAATTTTCTGAAATTCAATGTTATAAATAATTGAATAATAAAAACCTTGACATTCTTTTGTCATGCATTTACAAAAAGTGACTAAAATCCAGCGAAAAAATGTTTGCGTTAGCAAATTCCGTAAAATACAAGCATCGTTAATTTTTCAGTTTTTTTTTAGTTCTTTCAACTATTATGTTAAGTAAGAATCTACTATACATGAATGAACAAGTTATTTTTTATGCAGCAATCTCCATAAAAATTAGTATTTAAATAGTGTTCGTAATTTATAACAAATGTAATTCAACATATTTTTAATTTTTTACCATAAATATGTATTGGTAAATCAGTTTTATTGTAGTCAAGAGAAAAAAGTCACACCAGGGTTGTGTCCGAGACACGACCGTATAGTTGACGTAGGATTCCGTTAGGATATCTGTTGATTTTGGATATGTGTGAAGAATTGCATCGTTAAACTCTTCGATAATGATTCGGTGGCTCTGAAAGGACCGTTTTGTTTGGTTGTTGGGTATTGTTGGTTCACTCGACCGGTGTTTACCAAGTGATGATGACAGAAGGATGGTGAACAGTCGTTGGATAGTGCGTATCAGATAACAGATACCGAAGTGGAGCGAGATATGATGAAAACCGCCCTCTGTGATCCTAGGCAAGATGCCTCTTATGTTATGTATGGATGGAATTAAGAGAAAAAAAAACTCACCAATGTAATATAAGATAATTACCATTACCGAACACAATCATCAATTTTTCTCATCAGTAAAAACATGTTACTTTAAGATAGAGAAAACATAATTGAAATGGAAAGGTAATTTTCTTTTAAAATTTCTACTTTCTGAGTGTTTATTCAACTCAATGCGAATTTTAATTGGACTAACAACATCTAATACTATGTGTAGAGCATATGGAAAATCATTTTTTCTAATATTTCTTCACATTTCTTCATTTCTTCCTTGGGTGAAAATGAACACAACAAAACAGACCCGTACTCGCGAGGGAACACACCTTGGTTTTTATTTATGAAAATTGAAATAAATCGTTTCATATTTAAAGTCATTTTTAACACAACTGCTACCATATACAATTTAACACTTACACTTGTGCTATTTTTTTTAAAATTGAAGTTCCAAATTTAAATTTAATTTGCTACAATCAATCGTGTCACTCACCTTACTTGCAATATAAAAATGCCCCCGACTTCATATATTTGCAATGCCGATTTCCCTCGGGCACCTTGGTTATGTCTCTGTGAGGAACACTTTTCGGTGAGAACAAAAGCTCCCCCTGCTTTCATGTGTTTTCAATGTCGATTTCCCCCAGGCAGCATGGTTTTGATGTCTCTGTTAGGGAACACATTTCGGTGGGAGCAAAAGTTCCCCCCACTTCCGTGTATTTTCAATGTCAATTTCCCCCAGGCAGCTTGGGTTTGATATCTCTGTAAGGGACTCGCCGCCTGTGTCGTCAATTTCGACCAATCAGAAGTGGGTATTTCCATTAGGATAAAGGTTGAGATTTTTCAATTATTCGATAGTTAGTTACATGATATATATTATTTTATTCAAGGTGAAAAATTGTTATAGAGTGCCGAAATCGTTTGAAAAAAAATCTCATCAATCCATCATGAAATGACTGAGCAATAAGCGTTTGAAATTGGACATTTTTCACGATGCGATCGATTTTCGTTTTTCAATTTGTACCCCCATATGTTCCCGAAAGACGTAATCCTACGTCAAAAGTAGAAGGGTCTGAGCCTAGGGGCACGGACGCATGTTTGACGTAGGACTGTGATTATTCAGAACTATGTAATATAATGTGAGTATCAGTGTGAAACATAACATGGTGGAATGGGATACGAAGTATATGTGGATCGGTTGACAAAAATAAAATACTATGGAATTGCAGTCATCTTACTAAAGTGACTAAACATACAAAGTCCCGTCACCATAAAGTCAGCGTAAAGGAATGAAACATCAATTATCATTCCATGGAAAGAGAATAGTTGACGGAATGGTGGCGGTGACGCATTGACTGGATGTCTAATTTGTTTGATAGAACGAATTATTGCACACAATTTTGTGTTGCATACAATATTTACGGGAACCAAGCTGAAAGATAGAATGCATAATACTAATGTACCTTATAATATCGCATAATATCGCTCGCAAAACATAGCTCTTTTATTCGTTAAGTTGGTCACTTGTTTCACTATTTCCACTGTTGAGGTGTCAGGCGAAAAAAATGCTGGATAAATTTGCCGTCTAATGATATATATATTATAACATATATCGTGAAACGATTCTGCGTAATATGCATTTGAAATCTCTTAATTTTTCGTTACATTTTACGTAGAGTTACTCCTCTATATAGAAATCAAAGAGGTAGTCCTACGTTCAAAGGCTCTATTGTACCCAAATATCAAAGTAATTTCGCGAAGCAGTACCATTTTGAGAGGGGGGGGGGGGAGAGTCTAACCACCATTGAAACATTTATTGAAGCCTAATATCTCAATATGCCTAATTTGCTTTCATTTGCTTGATTAATCCTTGAATAATGCAGAAATTTGTGTTTCATTTGTATGGCAGCCCCCTCTTTAAATAATCAAATAACACGAAGTAAACATTTTCATTCAAATTTTATTAATTTAAAACGGCGTTCGAGTCTGCTGATCTGGTAGAGATTAATTTGCCTCTCTAAATCACCACTAGACGTCGACGCTGTGTTATGTCAAATGCATAATATGATGCAATATGTCTTCAATTACGATCTAATGATTTAATGATGAACGGTTTTCCAAAGCTTGTAATACAATTCGCAGTACTACATTGGTTCGATTTATACGTTCATGCGATTCATGAACTGCATCGGCCTAATATGCATATGGGTTTTTGTTTAGATGAATTTTACGATAGTTTAGATCGATCAGAAAGTTTGTTGTACCGAATTACGACTTCATCTGTAGTGATAAACAAAATCATAGTTTTCGTGTTTTATACCATATTTGATATACACAATCAACATTATATATGATTTTGACGCGATCCCATTTTGAATCAAGTTTCGACGCATGATTCAAATTCCGAACACTTCATTTTTGAATTTAAATTTTCTGAAATTCAATGTTATAAATAATTGAATAATCAAAACCTTGACATTCTTTTGTCATGCATTTACAAAAAGTGACTAAAATCCAGCGAAAAAATGTTTGCGTTAGCAAATTCCGTAAAATACAAGCATCGTTAATTTTTCAGTTTTTTTTTAGTTCTTTCAACTATTATGTTAAGTAAGAATCTACTATACATGAATGAACAAGTTATTTTTTATGCAGAAATCTCCATAAAAATTAGTATTTAAATAGTGTTCGTAATTTATAACAAATGTAATTCAACATATTTTTAATTTTTTACCATAAATATGTATTGGTAAATCAGTTTTATTGTAGTCAAGAGAAAAAAGTCACACCAGGGTTGTGTCCGAGACACGACCGTATAGTTGACGTAGGATTCCGTTAGGATATCTGTTGATTTTGGATATGTGTGAAGAATTGCATCGTTAAACTCTTCGATAATGATTCGGTGGCTCTGAAAGGACCGTTTTGTTTGGTTGTTGGGTATTGTTGGTTCACTCGACCGGTGTTTACCAAGTGATGATGACAGAAGGATGGTGAACAGTCGTTGGATAGTGCGTATCAGATAAAAGATACCGAAGTGGAGCGAGATATGATGAAAACCGCCCTCTGTGATCCTAGGCAAGATGCCTCTTATGTTATGTATGGATGGAATTAAGAGAAAAAAAAACTCACCAATGTAATATAAGATAATTACCATTACCGAACACAATCATCAATTTTTCTCATCAGTAAAAACATGTTACTTTAAGATAGAGAAAACATAATTGAAATGGAAAGGTAATTTTCTTTTAAAATTTCTACTTTCTGAGTGTTTATTCAACTCAATGCGAATTTTAATTGGACTAACAACATCTAATACTATGTGTAGAGCATATGGAAAATCATTTTTTCTAATATTTCTTCACATTTCTTCATTTCTTCCTTGGGTGAAAATGAACACAACAAAACAGACCCGTACTCGCGAGGGAACACACCTTGGTTTTTATTTATGAAAATTGAAATAAATCGTTTCATATTTAAAGTCATTTTTAACACAACTGCTACCATATACAATTTAACACTTACACTTGTGCTATTTTTTTAAAAATTGAAGTTCCAAATTTAAATTTAATTTGCTACAATCAATCGTGTCACTCACCTTACTTGCAATATAAAAATGCCCCCGACTTCATATATTTGCAATGCCGATTTCCCTCGGGCACCTTGGTTATGTCTCTGTTAGGGAACACTTTTCGGTGAGAACAAAAGCTCCCCCTGCTTTCATGTGTTTTCAATGTCGATTTCCCCCAGGCAGCATGGTTTTGATGTCTCTGTTAGGGAACACATTTCGGTGGGAGCAAAAGTTCCCCCCACTTCCGTGTATTTTCAATGTCAATTTCCCCCAGGCAGCTTGGGTTTGATATCTCTGTAAGGGACTCGCCGCCTGTGTCGTCAATTTCGACCAATCAGAAGTGGGTATTTCCATTAGGATAAAGGTTGAGATTTTTCAATTATTCGATAGTTAGTTACATGATATATATTATTTTATTCAAGGTGAAAAATTGTTATAGAGTGCCGAAATCGTTTGATGCAAAAATCTCATCAATCCATCATGAAATGACTGAGCAATAAGCGTTTGAAATTGGACATTTTTCACGATGCGATCGATTTTCGTTTTTCAATTTGTACCCCCATATGTTCCCGAAAGACGTAATCCTACGTCAAAAGTAGAAGGGTCTGAGCCTAGGGGCACGGACGCATGTTTGACGTAGGACTGTGATTATTCGGAACTATGTAATATAATGTGAGTATCAGTGTGAAACATAACATGGTGGAATGGGATA
This sequence comes from Toxorhynchites rutilus septentrionalis, assembly GCF_029784135.1. Taxonomy (NCBI): domain Eukaryota; kingdom Metazoa; phylum Arthropoda; class Insecta; order Diptera; family Culicidae; genus Toxorhynchites; species Toxorhynchites rutilus. The sequence goes on from NC_073745.1 coordinate 256,504,381, forward strand.
CGAAGTATATGTGGATCGGTAGACAAAAATAAAATACTATGGAATTGCAGTCATCTTACTAAAGTGACTAAACATACAAAGTCCCGTCACCATAAAGTCAGCGTAAAGGAATGAAACATCAATTATCATTCCATGGAAAGAGAATAGTTGACGGAATGGTGGCGGTGACGCATTGACTGGATGTCTAATTTGTTTGATAGAACGAATTATTGCACACAATTTTGTGTTGCATACAACATTTACGGGAACCAAGCTGAAAGATAGAATGCATAATACTAATGTACCTTATAATATCGCATAATATCGCTCGCAAAACATAGCTCTTTTATTCGTTAAGTTGGTCACTTGTTTCACTATTTCCACTGTTGAGGTGTCAGGCGAAAAAAATGCTGGATAAATTTGCCGTCTAATGATGTATATATTATAACATATATCGTGAAACGATTCTGCGTAATATGCATTTGAAATCTCTTAATTTTTCGTTACATTTTTCGTAGAGTTACTCCTCTATATAGAAATCAAAGAGGTAGTCCTACGTTCAAAGGCTCTATTGTACCCAAATATCAAAGTAATTTCGCGAAGCAGTACCATTTTGAGAAATAAGACACTGTTTAATGGCCAACAAAGCTCAAGTGTTCGGAATTCGAGACAAAACGGTACATAATGTGACTACTTTTAGCAAATTCCTGACCCTCTTCCTTCATCAAATAATATCTTTGGGAGCTGAACTGACACTGATATTGTGCAAACATTATCACGGTATGCGATAAGTGCTCTCGAAATACTCTCCAATTTGTATGACAAGTTGAATGAAGTTCTAAATCAATAAGTACATCGGAGGAGACACGCATTTGTCTAATTTTTTTGCAAGTCTTGGTAACCTACTGAACTGCGGTGTCTACGTAACAATAATTCATATTAATCCACGCCACCGTTTCTTCCGAAAGAGATCTGATAGAGAGCGATATAACCTTTACGGAGTGGAAAAAATACTAAGCTAATCTGTTATCCTTCGGAAGCTACGAAAGCTATATTTTCTGCGGCCTCATGAGAAATCAAAGATCATCTGCTCGTATTTCATGCAATGTAAAATAACGAGGAATTGTTCTTCTAGTTTTCAGACCTTTGAAAATATTCAGAAAGTTATCGAGGATCTAGACATCATAAAAGTATCGAGTGCGTATCCTTGTTTCTCAAGAACTGCTCTTCCACATTGGCGGTGCCCCTCAGATCAATTCTGGTTGTTCAGGTCGGTATTGTTCCAATCTATATACGAATATCTTTGATAGCCATATTTGCATCATGAAACATCGATCTGCTACAACTCACCTAATGTGTTACTTCATCGCTCAATCTCGAGGAATGGAACTTAGGCATTCGAGACTGTTCTGCATATTCTTGTCATTAACAAGAGGGGATGTGGTCATACTTTTAGGATAATTTCTGGTACGCAGTGGTTAACTCCACACGGTCTAGTCTAGATTTATTTCTTTCTTTCTTTGTTTTTGAGAGGCTTCAAACTTTCAGTTCATTCGCCTCTAAAATCTAGATCATTTGGTATTTCGTCTTAAGTACCTCAACCTACTTGGTCCCCTGATTTTCAACACCTCCGTCAATGGCGTATCTTCACTGCTGTCTTCATAAAAAAAATTCTTATAGCGAGAATCCGGAAATCAATCACAGCATTATTTTACCTCTAGATCATGTCGCTTTGAAAGAAGACATAAACACTGTGTTGGCATAGTCAAGCGATATCACCGCTTTCAGAATCTCGTTCACTACGAATACTTTATAGGTGTAGATTTTAGACCGGGTAAAGTCCATCCGCGATATGTCTGGTGCTTGTATTACACATCGTCAATGCATATTACTGAACGCATACATTATAAATTATAACTGAAGTTCATACGGTTCGCACTGCGTCAACTTCCTGTCCTGTCAATCTTCAACCCTACACCCAAACTAGCGTTGGCAGAAAACATGTCATCTTTGGCAGAAATGATGCTATTTAGTGTGTTGGAGAGTCAAATGCGCAAATAATGAGCTGTTTTAAAGGCTTAAAAATGGTTTGTATGTATGCGTGCAGACATCTCTTTCTGTTTTCTTTTCTCATTTCATTTGGGATTATGCCAAAAAAAAGTCCATACGACGTCAATGGGGATCGAACCAGCTATTTTACACTATTTTACACGAACACACTATGACAAAACATGAGCTAAAAATCAATTTTGGGTGTACTCTGAACGTTGTCATCTGATCGATTTTGGAAAATATCCTGTAGACGGGTCAGAGTGCAACGGTTATTAGTCTTTGACATGCAATGAGGTAACGTTTAAAATTCCAAATTCTACCACAATGTTTCAGAAACTCAGTACTTATGCACTTCTTCATCACAAGACCAACTATAGCTTCAACGGGTGACTAGTTCGATTTCAATCTGAATTAGGAATAAAAATATTTTATAAGTGAAGTTCCATTGTTTTTCAGTCTGCGCTGCTAGGTCGAAGACTGAAAATTTTCAATTAGGTTGTTTTGCCCAATATAAAGTCAACATTTCTATGCTGAGGGCTTGGTTCTTGGTTTTTAGTTTTTATCAGGGTCCGAAATCTTCGAAGGTGAAAAATGAACACCGGCTCTACTCTCAGTAGCTTCGCTTCGACTAGAACTGCTTCGGCAGTCGCCCACAACAAAAAGTGACTTGACTAGAAAATGAATTGTCTAGCGTTGACTAGCGAGGATGACTGGTGAACTAGTCCAGTCAGTGGTTACTTTAACTGACTCGACTAATGAATATAAATCTGCCTCTTCATTCAACTGACTTCAATCCACATTTTTGCTCCCCCAGGAACGAAATTTATACCCGCGTACGCTATCTTATTTCTACGTCCATATAAAGAGGAACGAAAACATAATTTCTGATGCTAAAAAGAAGTTACTCCATCAATCGACGGTTTATTGTTTACCCATCGTGAACTCAAACCAACGAACTTAGACATTTATCAAGTATGCTATAAAGGTCCTCGCGTTAGTATTAGTAAATAGCGTGCAAAATAGCGCGCACACACACTGCACGATATTTTATACGAGTGAGTAATTTTCGTGTTCGATACAAAAAAATCTAGCTCACATGTAGTGTATGTCAAACATCGATGCATGCACACGTACATGGGAGAGAGAAAGAGAGGAACGAATTCGTTTTGGGGGAATTCACTTCAAAATGCATTGAGGACAATTTGGCTGGGAAGAATGAAATGATATAGTCGAGGCGGTAGAGGGAGACAGCGACTAAACACCCGACTGACTGTTTGGTCGTTTTGGCGGAGAAACTGCGTGAGGAAGCCAAAAGTCATTACTAAAGGCTGATTTAGACGATGCCAGTCAGCGCTCTAGTTGAGGTATCCAGTGAACAGAGAACAGACACTCTGTCCAAGTTACTTGTACCAGTATCGAACAAGTAATTGGCCTCTAACTTGAACAGAGTGTCTGTTCTCTATTCACTGGATACTTCAACTAGAGCGCTGACTGGCATCGTCTAAATCAGCCTTAACTGAATACGGATATAGTCAGTCAGATAGTCAGCTGACTATCCTCAGTTGACTATGACTATGACAGAGCCCTGGTTTTTATACAGGTAAGAAGGTAAATTCTCAAAACTGGTGTATCATTATGAAAAAAGATGTTATTGACTCAATTTAAGCAATCGAAATATGACCATACTTATCAACCTATTGTTATTCTAATTGAACCACTCCCAATAAAAATATATAAAGCAATATGATTAAGGTATAATCCTGTTTAAGAGACAATCATCACGCGTTTATTACAATAAAATCTTTACAAGCTTCGATTTTGTGTTAACCAAACATCTTACGATCGATCGATTGAACTTTCCTTTCAAATGGAAACTTTTATAAAATCTAGGCGAACCGAACCGGCAAGCGGTAGGAAAACGCATTTGTGGATATGTGACCTGCAATACTTAAAATAGAGAGCGCAAAACTAGAACTCCCATATTACCTGATCTTACCTCACAGCACACACACACACACACACACACCGGTAGATGCAGTTTTTCAGCGGTTTGCGGGGGGCTATTATGCTATATAACGTGTTTGCTCATATGCACTCGGGCTCGGGGCTCGGCGCGGTCGGTATGAAAATTTTTCGTCTGCGATCAATCACAATCATCGAGGTCAGCTGTCCATTCGTCCATTCGTTGATGTGTGTTGGCCATTGTGTTGGATAACGGCCGCCGCTGCCGCTGAATGGCAAACGAATATTTGGTAATCCGAGAGATAGCGGCAAGGTTAACTTTTCTGGTTCGTAAGGTGACATTTACCGGGTATTTGTGGTACAGTAGAATATGCTGTTAAAGGAGAGAAAAGGTGTTGGTGTTGCGTCAAAATAAGGACGGAATTCGCGAACGTATAACGGAAAACATTTGAATGGAAATATGATATCTTTTTGGGTAGCGTGTCTAGCGTATTCTGATCAAACGAATCAGCAAAAAAAATACAATAAGGTTGTGGTTTTTATCTGAACTGGTTTCAATTAATTACAATGGACAATTATAATTCAGAAAAAATATAGTTTTAAGACAAAACACTCGAACCAGGTTGTTAACTAACCGATTTCCCGGTAATTACGTTCCGTTTACTTTGGAATAGTTTTGCATAGCATGCCAAAATAGGAATGACCTGAATGCTCATAGACAGTCACAGATTAGGTTGTCTACGAAAATGAGAGGAAGAAAAACGAAACAATTGGTTAAATATGCAACAGATTGTGACGAATCAGTTGAATAATATTTCAATCTAAACCAGATTTGTTTCATGTGAAGAACAAAACAGATTGCTCGAATTATTTGTACTTGCGAGAAGCCGGCCAAATAAAAACAGAAGTATGATTATCAAACATAACTAAACCTCATATTGTGACGTTTTTGATGTGACCTGAAATCGAAATCGCAGATTTCTAAAAATTACTAGAATTCTGGTATTAATTTTGCTTAATGTTTAATCCGGCAACTGTAATTTTGGAATAACAAAAAAAGATTTCGTCTCTGAAAACACATATTACAGCCGTGTATCACTATTAATTTCGCGAAAAGCGAAACGTTTTGAGACTAAAACAAACTTCTTTTGAGGAAACGAAAGACATACCATAAACATGGGAAGCAACAAAACACTGTTTTAGTAGATATACGCGAACCATTACTATCGGGCTAGTGAAAGACTCACACCACCACATGCCACCACAAATCCAATCGCTCGAGAGAGAGAGAAAAAATAAAATAAAATAAAAACCAGGCGAGTACGAGTCGCGTTGCGAAAGGCTGGTCAGTTTACTAAATATGCAATAATCGATTAATTAGTAACTCCAAACGACCTCGCACATGTGCGAGCCACCGGTCACGACTTGTGTTCACCCAATTTTGCGGTTGCATAATGGAAATTATTTTTGAAAATAATTTCCCACATGAATATCAATTCGCCGTGGAACACTGTTTAGGGTCGTGGTTGATAATATTTGAATTGTACATTTTGTTCAGAGAGAAGATTCCGCATCATCATCAGGCAAAATGTCTTCTCATGCGATTTCAGCTGCCCACAGAAGCCGATGCGTGACGCTGATTTTTATCAGTTCTGGATGCAGAACTGGCAAAAACTCGCAATGTCTTCCTTCCTCAGGCACAATCGCGCAGCCCATATCGCACTAAAACTGAGTCACAATCGGAGCAATGAGAAAAAAATATGCGAAAAATGGCAGCACCAAACCACAAACCGCTGCTGCAATCTGGAATCGCACATCGCCGCGACGATATAAAAAAGCACACGCACATACGAGCAAGCACACATACAAAAATTGAAATGATGCAAACGGCGAATGTGAAGTTAAAAATTTGCATAAAATGGTCCACCAAAATTCGATAACACACTTCGTGCGGTTGACCGCCACAACCCGCTGATGGAGTGTTTCCACTCCAAAAAATCGCGGAGGAGGGAGCGGAACAAGTTTTGTCGTCGTTACCCACCTACTCAAGTAAGTGGCAAATGGAGCCGAAAATGAGCTAAATTTGGTACAATTCCATTAAATGAACGTGAAAAGTTTTTGGCGGTGTATCGCGATATAGGTTTATTCTATGTGGGTTAGATTGTGATCGTGATCAAGTATAATGAGCTTTTTAAATATTCCATGGTGATCGCACTGCCAGAAACTAGACTAATTGACAAAAATTAAGAATATAACCGCACAAAAAACCAAAAACATAAAGAGCTGCTTCTAAAACTTGAATCAACAATCTAATATCTATCAAAGCCTATTTCATTTCTATTATCCCATTTTAACAGAAAAGATGAACTTTCATCAAGAACATCTGATGGATGAACTGTTCGTGAGCTTATCCTAATTCACCTGATTCACTCGTTCGTGGTTGTGTCGCGGTTATTGATTATTGCTAGAAAGACGCCTCTTCCAGCGTGGGCAATGATGATGTATTTTTTTTACCCTCTACTCACCCCCATCTCGAAGATACTCTCATTTGAGGATCCTAGAGTTGGGCTCCAGTTATTTGATAAAAAGGACACAAACAAACAGTTAGAAACGAGGTGAGTGGACAAAAACATGAAGAACAAAAATGTATGGACCCCAGTGAAAAATAATATTTCTTTTAAGGGATCCATAAAATAGGAGGACAAAACATATAATTAAAAGAAAAACAAATAAACATGGAACATTAAATTCACAAAATAGGGTACTGTCAAGCATACAACGATACATGGATTATTGTGGTTGAACGATCTATATTACGAAAACATTGGTCATTGATTTGAGATATGGTTTAAATTCTTTTTGAAATTATCAGAACGTGTGATAATTCGAGTTTTAGATGGCAAGGCATCAAAACGAGATGGTCCATAAAACAGAATACGTTGCTGACCAACATTAGTTGTTGCTCTACTTCGCATTAAATTTTGTGCTTGTCGTGTGATGTGTTGATGATTTACTCTAGGTATTGTCAAGTTATGGTGAATATTATTGTCATTTATAACGCTGTGGATAAGTTTAATAGTCTGAAATTCGCGTAGTCCAAGAAGAGGCAATATTTTATGAAAATCGTCGGAATATAAGTCTAACGTTGGATGGAGGATTGGTAGTCTGTATATTATTTTCAGACACCTATTTTGCAACACTTGTAGTTTTTTAAGTTTCGTTTTACATGCATGTCCCCAAACCACTATTCCATATTGCAGTAATGAGTGAATACATGCAAAATAAAAATTTATCAACGGTCTCTGTGAAACAAAGTAGGATACTCTCTTCAATATACCACACAAAGTGAGGAAATTTTTCTTTCTAATGAATTTATTTGTTGTGTCCTTGATAAACATGTGTCTAAATGTATTCCAAGGTATTTAAAATTGTTCACCTTGTCAATCGAAACATTCTCAAACTTTGGGTCGGGACAAGCGAAGATTTTTTTCCTTGGTGAGTGGAAGAACATGTATTTAGTTTTTGACAAATTTTGTGACAACAAATACCTACAAAGAATAGTCAGATCATTTTCTATATTTGATACGACGGTTCTAAAGTCAGAACATGAATAAAACAATGCTGTGTCGTCAGCAAACAGTCTAGCAGTTCCTATCAATGGCAGATTACCGATATCATTGATGCACAACAGAAACAACAGGGGTCCAATATTGCTGCTCTGTGGTTCACAAATGTTTATTGAACGCAGGGAATTATTCAATGCAACATTGCAAACATTGCAATGCATTGTTGTCTACCGGTGAGATAGCTATGTACGAGGTCGCTGGCTATTCCTCGGATTACATAATTATTTAATTTTTTCAATAATATGTCATGATCAATTGTATCGAAAGCCTTTTTAAGGTCCAGAAAAAGAGCACCAATTATCAATTTGCGATCGATTCCATCTATAAAATCATCCACGAGCTCAGTGATGGCAGTTATAGTGCTGCTGCCACGTCGAAACCCATACTGAAGCTTGTAAAATACATTGTTTTCATTAAAAAAATCAAGTAATCTTACAATGAGAAGTTTCTCAAATATTTTATTGAATACTGATAGTGTTGAAATCGGTCGATAGTTGCAAGGGTTCGTGCAATCACCGGATTTTAAAATTAGCACAATTCTAGCAATCTTCAAACAGTTTGGGTATCTTCCTGCAGACAGCAATATATTGAACATTTCCGAACAAGTTCTGGAAAAGGCAACGGCGTTCGTTTTTATAGCATTCACTGGAATATTATCGGATCCACAACCTTTTTTACTGTTCAGATCTTGTATGATCCTAAGCACCTACGCTTGATTTGACGGAAACAAAAAGATGGAGTTTGGGACATGATAGGAGTACATTAATGGGTTACCATCATTACGTTTAGGAATTTCGTTAGATAACTGGGTTCCGATACTTAAAAAGTATTCGTTAAAAATTTCACACGCTTCTTCGTCATTTCTACATTCAACACCATTTAGAGTCAGACCAATTTGGGTTTTTTCCTTTGAGCGTCCTAAAATGAAATTCAGTGTTTTCCACATTCGTGATTGATTCGTATTGTTAAGTATTTGTTCAAAATATGCTCTTTAAGATTGTCTTTTCTCTACTTGAACTTTTTTCGAAATATTGTCGAACATTTCTTGTTGATGTGAGTCATTAGGTCGACTTTTGACCTTTTTCAGATATTTGCTTTTTGTTTTCAATAATTTACAGAGATCATACGACATCCAAGGACAAGCGTTTCCTTTGGTGTTGACCTCAACAGAAATGGTTCTGGAACATTGCGCCAATATCGAATTGTATGTCGACGAAATATTTGTTAAACAGAATTCTACGCCTTGGTCACAATTCACCGTTTCCAAGAAATTCAAGAAGCGGGTATTCAGTATGTTGTGTTATAATCGTCTTTTGACGTGGGACTACGTCTAACCGGAGTATATGGGGGGTAAAATGAAAACCCAAACACAGAACATGCAGGAAAAAATGAAAGATTCCGAATGCTTATAACTCGAACATTTCTTACTGGATCGGAAAGATGTTTGCATCAATTGATTGGGAATATTTCTACGCTTCTATCGCAATTAATTAAATGTTATTTTTCATTAGATAAACAATTGAATAACTGTAAAATGTTAAGCGTTATCTAAACGCCCTAACTGCCTCATTTTGATTGGCCCGATCTACGGTTTCCCTAACACAGCCATCAAAACCAAGCAGCCTTGTGGAAATCGGCATTGCAAGTACATGAAAGCGTGGGACTTTTGTTCTCACCGAAATGTGTTCCCTAACACAGACTTCAAAACTAAGCTGCGTTGGAGAGATCGGCATTGCAAATACATGAAAGTCGGGGGTATTTTTGTTCCGACTGAAATGTGTTTCCCTAACACAGACTTCTAATACATGGAGCTCAGGGAAATTGGCAATGCAAATACATGCAAGTCGGGGGTGTTTTTGTTCCGACTGAAATGTGTTTCTCCAACACAGACTTTAGAAACAAGGTGTCTGAAGAAATTGGCATTGCAAATTCATGCAAGTCGGGGGCATTTTCGTTCCGAATGAAATGTGTTTGTCTAACACAGACTTCAAAACCAAAATGTCGGGGGAATCGGCTTTGCAAATGAATGCAAACTGTGAGTACTATTGTACTCGCTTGCCTTTATGTAAACTAGAATATGTTTACTTAAAACGGTCTTCCGGGGGTACTTCTGCACTCGCATGTTTTTTTTTTGCACTACGAAAAGTGTTTTCCTAATACGGATTACAGAAGCGGGTACGAACACCACACTTTTGCTCGGTTATTCAAGATTGCATTGAAGGAAATGCCTTCACATCTTCTGCTCACTGAATTCCTACGCATACCATTTGATGATTAGGCAAGATGTTGATAACCAATTGCTGCGATGATGCATATTGATTAAAAAAAATATGCGTTCGACGTACATGTCAAAATCGAAACTGAGTGCCTGTTCATCAAATCAAGCGGTTCGCGGTTCGAGAAATACGTACACTTGAGAGATGCAAACTTCAGAAGGGAACGTAAAATAAAATAACCGTTTGATAATTCTTCCGTTCACATATTCTGTCCTAGGCATCATACCAAACGTAAAAAGACTGTCATTAAATTTACTTGTAACGAAGAACATAATCTATCATAATGCATGAATTGACCTTATATGAAATTATACAATCTTTTTACTCACAAAGCAAATATATTGAATTCGATTGAATTCGGGAATTGTTTCATTCAATCAAAAATTCAATCAATACAAACAAATGATTGCTACGCTAAGGTAGTCCCACATCAACCTTGCGGTTATATCATAAATATAACCCACCCATTTTTTTAATCTAGTTTTGACTTTGCATCCGTGTAGTCTTAATGAAGATACAATCAATGAGCGATCGCTAGGATTTGAGAACACAGTACCATTCCGAGTATTTGTCACATCTATGGTTCTGCATATAACATGGTCCAGTATATTATTACTCGCATTACGTGTGGTGAATGTGTTGCAACATATAAAACCTAATGATTGTAATAGATTACTATAACGTACTACAATATTATTTCTAGACAAATTCACAGGAACATTCACATCACCTTCTCCAGAAAGTCATAAAATCTGTTAAAGTCAAAAGAGAGAGGACGATAAACACCTATAACATCGAAAATCTGACTATTTAGTGATAACTCTATATGATGTATGAAATGAAGTCCATCTAAATTTTGATTGTCAATGATTTTAAGTTGAATTGAATTTTTAACGAATACAGCCAAACCTCCAGCAGGTACTTCACGACAAGATAAGATCGCTCTATATCCATTTATATTGTAAATTGAGCAAATATCAGCTTTAAGCTATGTCTCGCCAATTACAATGACATCTATGGACACATCACACTGATTAATAAATAAAATTATCTGGTCAAATTTTTCCAAGTCACTTATTCCACGAACATTCCATTGAAGAATTCTCAAATAATCACCGTTTATTTTATTCCAACTAATGTTAAAATCGTTTATATCGTCATGGGAAAAGTTAGTTATATTTGTATTAGTCATTGATGAAAATGGAAACAAATTATATGAAACAAAAAACGAGGTAAATAGGCAAAAAAAAAATCAAAGAACATTGTTGTCTAGTCTTTTCCGTTTAGGCGAGGGGACATTTGCCATGTTTAAATATCGCGTTATTAGTTTACTGAGATCTTATCTATTTTTCAAGACGTCAGGTCAGGTTCTTCCTCAGAACCTTACTGTACATCTTCCATGCGCGTCTTCCGTCCACTAGATTGGTCGCTGAATGGGCGACTACCTTTTAGGGAGGCGAATCCTCTGGAAGGTACTTCCACTGACTTTGTATTTTATAGCGATATCAAAATGCTAAAGTATTGAGTTTGGATTGTTCTTAATCCAATAATAAAGATATTGTAAATAAAATCTTAATAATGTTGTCGATTACCAATTCCACTAAGATACGCATTTTGATTTATTTGAACGATACTGTCCAAAAAAATATCCGAAAATGAACCAGCGTTGATGGTTCCACAGTTTTTACAACCGTTTAAAGGGGTTTCGACTAGAAGTGTTGCAAAGTCTAAAGGTCACATTTATTTCTTATTTTGCAACGAATTATAACGTATGCATTACAAAAAGGCGAATTTTAAGTGATAATCCTCTCCCTAGAGATAAATCCAGTTATGCATTTACAAACGTAGTATACATGTTGTGTCCAGAAAATGTTGACAGCGTTATCAGTTGGTATGCAATAGCTGTTAACAAGCAACTAAAGTCTATTTCAGTTAGAATTTGATTGCATAAAGCCATAAAGCATTTTATAGCATAGAAATAACGTACAAAAAAGGGAAGGATGTAATTTTTGTAGGCTTTTTAATGATCCTTAACTATTTGCGGTCGCACCATACTTTTTTTTACCGTTCTGTCCTTTTGGGCCTGATTCTCGAATACACTTCACGGTGGAAACGAAATGAAATGTATTCGCGATGACAACGGTACGGTGCCGACATCAGGATACGAAATTAGTTTCTCACTAAAACTTATCATTATAATATCAAATTATGTTCAGATAAAATTTTTATATTAGAATCTTATACCACATGAAGAAAACAAATATTTCCATTCACGTTGAACACCAGTTTGATATGAAGAAGTTTATTTTCATGAATGATTTTTATTTGAAAAGTGCTCATTCTGCCTGAAAACTCATTGTTGTCTTCGACACTTCACTAACTCGTTAAACAATGGCGTGCTGTTTATTTCGTTTCCACCGTGAAGTGTAATCAAGAATCAGGCCCTTTGTCTGCTCTCAGCCACCACAGCAAGAAATCATACTAATCTTATACTTTAAAGAGTGTGTCACATCAAATTGCATCACGGAAAAAACGCTGTAGAAATTTAATTTTTAGGAATTATATCTTCAGCTTTCGCTTATAATCAGATAAGAGTGTATAGATCACGTTGGCCATGCTTCACTGTCAATTTTTCGTAAATTTGGAAAAATGTCGTCGAATGAAAAAGAGCGTCGTGAATTAATCCTGTGCACTCATTTCGAGAATCCGGAGTTGTCACATCGGGACATCGGTAAGATGCTGGGAATCGTGAGCAGCAGTACTAAAACCATACTTCGAGAACCTAACCATCGACCGGAAGGTGAAGAACGGCAAAAATGGATGCTCCGTCAGTGAAAAAGATCACAAGCGCGTAGTTAAGCAGTTTAGACGTGATCCGAGAAGTTCGGTCCGGGATGTCGCCAATAAGCTGAATTTGTCAAGTTCATTCGCCCAGCGGACCAAGCAGCGGGAGGGCCTGCGTACATACAAGGTTCAGAAGGCTCCTAACGGCGACGAAAGGCAAAACATGGTGGGGAAGACGCGAGCCCGGAAGCTGTACACCGAAATGCTGACGAAACCGCATTGCCTGGTAATGGACGACGAAACCTACGTCAAAGCGGACTTTCGTCAGCTGCCGGGCTTGTTGTTCTTCTCCGCAGAGGACAAATTCAGCGTTCCGGAGGAGATTCGCAAGCAGAAACTATCCAAGTTTGCCAAAAAGTACATGGTGTGGCAAGCGATCTGCTCTTGCGGAAAGCGGAGCGCCCCCTTCGTGATGACCGGCACGGTAAACGGGTAGGTTTACCTTAAGGAGTGCCTACAGAAGCGCTTACTACCACTATTGAAGCAGCACGAGGGCCCGACCATCTTCTGGCCGGATCTCGCTTCGTGCCACTATTCAAAGGACGTGTTGGAGTGGTACGAAGCCAACGGGGTCATCTTCGTGCCAAAGGAAATGAACCCGCCCAACGCGCTGGAGCTTCGCCCAATAGAGAAATAATGGGCGATTATGAAGCAGGCCCTCCGGAAGAACCCAAAAGTTGTCAAATCGGAGGCTGACTTCAAGAGAAAATGGATTTCTGTTCAAAAAAAAAAACTACAACCTGACGTTGTACAGAACCTTATGAACGGGGTAAAGAGGAAGGTGCGAGCATACGGGCTTGGGCTCGAAGTATGAATAAAAAGAAAATGCCAAAAGTTGTTTAATAGTTTTTATTTTACTGTCTAAAATTTTCAAAAGGATCGGTCTACTGGGCGAATTTCTACAGCGTTTTTTCCGTGATGCAATTTGATGTGACACACTCTTTATTCAACCATGTATCAATTTAGACTTTTTCTTGACGAATCTTAATGTCTGGTGAACCTGTTCACGAGTTAATATGGTGCTTCTATGAGTAATGGATAACGGTATTAAGTATAATAAGTGAGGAAACATAAGCGGAAAGTCACGATGCTGAATAGCTACGGCACATCGGATACAACAGTTATAGTAAAAACGATGAAACGAGGCGGCACCGTCTACGTTCGTAATCCAAATTTTATTTTAAACTACGGTATAAATAAGGGAGGAGAACCAAAATGTGTATGAAAGTTGGTGGAATGTCTTGTAGGTTCACTGCCCTTATTCGAGAGACTTTCAGCCGTAGGGTGGGTCGTAATACTTCAGTTTATTTTCGTTATAACGGGTGTTAAATAAAAAATGAGAATTTTTTCAATCACATATAAAAACAATTTTTTTTTCATCGATTTCAGTATTTTTTATTAATAGCATAATGTATTTTCTTCAAAAAAAAGTCAGTGAATGTTTGAGTAAGGGCCGTGGTCTGCTGTTCGACGCAACTTTGTCGCGATGCTCTCACAAGAACGTTGTACGGCACTTACGTCCATTTTCCGGATACAATTCCGGATTCTTGTGGTCAGTTGCTTCGTGTCCTTGGCCCTCCAATTGTTTTTATACACTAGGGCACTGAGTGAGCCAAAGAAATCCTCTATTGGGCGGCACTGGGGCAAGTTTGTTGGGTTACGATCTTTCGGCACGAACGGTATCTTTTTTACCTCAATTTTTTTCGAGACACTCTTCTCGATAGATTTGTTGGTTGATTGCCAGACCGCTCGGCTTAAACCAAGGCTTTGAAATGCCCCGGTCGGAAATGGCGATGTACAACATAACCTTTTTTTCAAACTTGTGCTTGAACTTGTATTTCACTTTAGGCGGTGTGGATGACTTGTCGCTGGAGTAGTAATTATCATTTCCTGGAATATGCGTTTTGGACAGCGGAAAATAGCTTTCGTCGTCCAGAACGAAAGACGTCCCGCGGTATTTTTTGGTCATCCACCGACACTGTGATTCAACCGTCTCAATCTGCTCCTCCGTGTACTCCGGCGACCTCATCTTCTTCCTGCAGATGATTCCTTGAGGGTCCGATGGATCAATACGTGGGAGCAGCCATATTTCCGACTGGCGTCACGCAGCCTGGTTGCGTCCTTGTTGTCAAACAGCTTCTTTAACGATGTCTTCCTCTGCTTCGTCATTATCGTCACCGGACGACCACTTCCGACCTTCCGCTCTACGTTCAGGGAACCCAGGATACGATATACCGTACTGACAGGTACATTTTCTTCCTTAAAATGTGCCACCGTGAACTTTTTTCCTTGCTGGAAATGCGTTTCGTAGAACCGTACAATACGTTCGCGGAGAACGTGCTGTTTCGACGCCATCTTTGCTTTGACTAAATTCAAACTAGCAAAACCAAACACGCCTACTGTTTCTAGGGAGCCCAAGGAGCAATTTTCTTGGAGGAAGAAAATTTTACGCTCTTTATTTGTGTTACTGAAAGGTATTGAAAAAATTCTCATTTTTTATTTAACACCCGTTATCACACGAGAATAAACTGAAATAAACGAAAGAGAATTATAAAATATATTTGTTATATAAAAACACATTGTTCAGTAAATTCATATTTAAAATTCACAAGAAATAAACAGATCTTTTTTAGCATTCACCATCTTACATGTTATATATGTTATATATGCTCTTTCAAGGGAAATTAATTCCGACCAGTACGCCACCCATATACAAATTTGATACGACTGCAAAGGGATAAAGGAAAAAACAATATGAAAATTATTCGTCAGCTGTTCGGATTTTCGAACTTTTCGTGTGATACCACCCATTATTTTCTGCACAGTACTGCTGGTAACCGTATTTGCTATCTTGATCCACCGCTTTTCCATTCGAGCTAGTTTTTTTATGGTTCTGTAACATTTCTTCAGTTCGCCTTTCATAAATTCCCAATTTCTATCTCAATGGGACGAAAATCCGGACAACTTGGTGGATTGATAGTTTTTTCAATGAAATCGATTTTGTTCTCCTTATACCACTTGACGACATCCAGATTGTAATGGCAGCTTGCCAAGTCAGGTCAGAACTTCACCGGACCTTTGTGTGATCGAATGAATGACAAAATCCTGTTCTGAAGACACTTCTCCTTGTAAACTTCTTCATACATTGTTACCCCAGTGATAAACACTTTTGCCTTCTCTCCACAACTACAGATCTCTTGCCAAATCATTAACTTACGGGTAAATTTATCTGCATAAACAAATTTGAACCTACCCGCAACACCCCTTTTACGCTTAACAGGGTAATATTTGTTATCGGCTATTTGATCGACATTCATTTTTACGTATGTTTCATTGCTTATCAAAATGCGTCCTTTAGGGGGTCTCCGTAGCCACATTGGTTGCGCGTTCGCTTAGTAAGCGATCGATCGTGAGTTCAAAACTCAGGGTCAAGAACTGGTTTATTCGGATATGTAAAGAATGGAAGACATAAAAAATAAGGTGTAAAACAATAATCAGTGCAAAGAAAAGTAAAAATATTACTTTACTGAAGGTTTTCTCTGATATATTTCCATTACAATGATCTTCATTATTTTTTTTTATTTATAAACATTATCTTTTCAATGTTATCTGATGAAAACTACTACACCTTTCACTGCAAACTTGTCTTGCTTTCGAAAAAACTAGCTCACATGGTACTGAAGTCGCCGGAATACATAATATTTTCAAAAAAAAAGATAGAGCCGCGAAGAGTTAGATTTCCTTTCATTCCACCAAAACGAAGGGTCGAAATGTGGAACGAAATGTTGTTCCGCTAAATGTTCATCAAACTCCTCCCATACAGATGACAGCGCTTCATCACCAACGTTTTGTCGTAGTTTCGTAGGTGTGTATTCCATGGATGTCATTTTTAGCATCCTTATCAACGACTGGTGTGCATAGTTGTACTTTTTGTTATCCCCAAAACCTTGCTGCTTGAAGCGAGGATCTAGCAGTATTTGTTAGTTAATTCGTCTGACTCAAAATTTCTAGATCGCTTTACAAGCTCCGAAATCAGTTCATACAGAGCTTTTTTATAATCACTAGAACTGATTTCTCTTGATCCATATAATGTTGATCATGTCGAATTATCAGTCGGGTGAATATAGCAGTTATCGATAACGACACAGTTTTCTACCCGTTTTATATCCTAAACGTTTTTAAAATATTTCGAATGGAATGTTTTCATGATTAACTGTATTACATTAGTCAAATCATTTCATTCGATACCCATATTCGGGTTGGATTTATCATAAATAACTGTGATTTACTAGTCAAGCCCTTTCATCTGACACGCATATTGATGGGGTTTTGACGAAATTAGTTGTCTGTCATTTTGTAACGGCCGCCGTCTTGGATTTCCATTTTACATAAATAACTATGTTCTACTAGTCAAGATCCTTCATTAAATACCCATATTGAGGGGGTTTTGCAAAAAAATACATATTTCGCTATTTTGGGGTTTACATTTTTCATTAATAACTGTGATCTACTCGGCAAGCCAATTCATTTGATACCCACATTGATGGGGTTTTGACGGAATTAGTAGTCATTTTATAACGGCCGCCATCTTGCCGGCCATTATAAAACGCCATTTTCATTTCACATAAATAACTGTGTCCTACTAGTCAAGTCCTTTCATTAGATACCTATATTGAGGGGGTTTTGAAAAAAATACATATTTCGCTATTTTGGGGTGGCGGCCATTTTGGATTTGCATTTTTCATAAATAACTGTATTCTACTAGTCAAGCCCTTTCATTTGATACCCTTATCGATGGGGTTTTGACGAAATTAGTTGTTTGCCATTTTGTAACGTCCGCCATCTTGGATTTCCATTTTACATAAACAACTGCGTCCTACTAGTCAAGTCCTTTCGTTAGATACCCATATTATTGGGGTTTCAAGAAAATATGTAATACGCCAAAATTTACAAACAAACAGTTAAATGAAACCGCTTAAAAAGCAGCATGGGAAACATATATTTCTTCCGCACTGCCGCAAGCCACGGTTCGTCAGAACGAGCGTAC
The DNA here is from genome assembly GCF_029784135.1 of Toxorhynchites rutilus septentrionalis. Lineage (NCBI taxonomy): Eukaryota > Metazoa > Arthropoda > Insecta > Diptera > Culicidae > Toxorhynchites > Toxorhynchites rutilus. The sequence goes on from NC_073745.1 coordinate 256,522,167, forward strand.
GATTCAGTGTTCTTTATCAATAAGCCGGCTCTTAAAAGAAACACAGTTCTTTTATGAACCGCAGTTCTTTTTTGAACCGTTGTTCTCAAATGAACGGCTCTTAAATGAACCGCGGTTCAGAAAGATCCACGGCTCATAAAAGAACCGTGGGTCTTTTTTGAACCGTGGTTCATTCAAGAGCCGTACATATAAGAGCCGTTCATTTTTAAAGAGCCGTGGATCGTACGCTCTTTTTGACGTATATCGCACATCTCTAGCTCCACCTCTACGCCTGATTGGTTTCGCCCAATCCAACACACTTTAGATTGATGTGGAGTAAAGGTACCGGTGCCGGAAAAAAACCATGCTCACTATGCTCAAATGCTCAAATTGTCGGACTCGGTTGCATCGAAAATCAATATACAGGTCGGACTCGCTTATGTACAGGCAAACCTTTTTTGTGCGGGGGATAGTGACCGCACAAAAAAGTCACATAAAAAACGCGCAAAACTTCACCAGCAGCTTTAAAAAATCGTGTTCGGTACACATTTTGAAAAAACCTTTTTGTGCGATAGATAGGGACCGCATAAAAAAAGTTTCCCAAGAAATTAACTCAAATCCACGCCATTCACCGTTCAATTTCCTTTCCTGCTTTGCGATGAAACACTTTGCCTTTTCGGATGCGCGTGGTTGTTTTGTGCTTTTAGTTGCTTGTCGAAACGTGTTGCTGTTAGAAATCATTTCGAGAAAAACTTAGAGCATTTGATGAGAGTAGAGGCATGATTTCAGAAGTGGATAATTGAGACGCAAATATGCTTTTTTCGCACTGAAATGCATATGAACAATCGAAAAAAAAACTAAATTGACGATAACTTCGTCAAATATGCTTCTTTTCATACACCGCACGAACAAAATCGCACAAGAACAGAAAATCGCACAAAAACAGGTTTTACTGTACAATTTTAGACTCATATACAGTTTAAAGATACAGTTTGAAAAATATATTTTTTATATATTTCAAATACACCCAGGTTTTTATTGCGCGGGGGATACGTACTTCGTAAAAAAATCCGCGTTGATTTGAAAATCCGCGTAAAAAAACCGCGTTAATTCGAAAATCCGCGTAAAGAAAAACGCGTTAATTTACGCAGTACCCACGTAAAAAAATGCGTCAATTGGAAAATCCGCGTAAAAAAACCTCGTAAAAAACCTCGTGAAAACCCTCGTAAAAAACCACGTAAAACAAAACCTGGGTGTATGACTTATTTCAATCAAAATAAAATATTTCAATTAAAGTGAAATTTAATTGGCTACTATGAGTACAGTGGAGTAATGGCTAACAGCGGAAAATAAGGCTAACAGAGCCATAAAGTGAGAAAAGGTTTAATAACTCTGTCATTGTTGAAATTTGAAAATACGAAAAGAAATCGCAGACTGTATATAATCGAGTAAGTTTTTTGTATTCCAAACGAAAAGAAAAAATAACAGAACTAGACAACCAGTGAATATTAAGTGATGAAATTTACTGCCGTGAAGAAATGAGTGATCTGCAACACCTTTGCAGAATATGAATCTCATTGTTATTAGGCATTCGCTAACAATGTGTACACGTGTTCTGTTCAACTTTTTCTTAGTTGTTTGAGAATTAGTTCGTTCTTCCAAACCAGAAATGAGTGCATTAGCCCTGCTGAAAGTATGACTTGAAATTATTGTACTTGAACCGATTTATTCGATATGGATTTACAAAAAATACATGGTGGGACAGTTATGAATAGAATATCAACATGGGACAAGTGAGCTTGATGTTGTTTCTTTAAAAGCTGGGAACAAACTATAAGTTTTTTGTTTTTTTTTTCGTTTATTATGCATAAAAACAACGTTTTATGAAGAAAAGTGAAAATCGTCAAAAAGAAACATGGGACAACTATGCGTAGAACGGCAGTTTAGTTCTACAAAATGTTTTGAAGTTCATTTTTCACCCAGTGTCATCATATCCATTATAATTATCGAAAGCACCAAAACTGAATTTCAATCCGACGATGTGAACATCATCTATTAATCAGCGTTGACGGTATTAAGTTTCGTGTGTACGATTTGTGAATTATATTTTTAAAATATAATTCTATTTGTAGGAGATTAGTAACATGTTATTTTTACGAAATTCCTAACAAAAATTGTGTCTGACCATAATTGACCAGCGAATGTGTTTTTATGCCATCAATGCTGTCGAACCGGGTCCCATGAAGCGGTTATTTCAGTTTTGAAAATAGGAAAAAGTCACACCGAGTCATATCTTGAGTGTACGGTGCTTGTTCAATCATATTCGTGCCATTTTGACGAAGGACTACTTCTTTCATTTCTATACTAGGGTGTAAGTTCAGTGTTTCGAAAACAAGAGCGTTACATTGGAGAAACAAAATTTTAAGCGTTATTACTTATTGATCAAAAACATTGTTTCAATAGCTAAAAAAAAAGCTTCCGAAACAGGCCGAAACAGCATTTCTAATACAAACAAAAAAGGAAGGAAATCCATTTAGTTGTGATTGCGATGTGACTGAAGTGACTGGTCTCGCTTACCCGCCTATAAGCACTATGCTCTTCTATCCCAATTCCATTTCTTTTCTACTGCCGCAACGAATTGAAATCAAAGCGCCTGGAGAAATCATCATTGCAGATACATGCAAGCTGTGAGTACTTTTTTACTTTCTAAAAATTGTAGTGAACGGAATATATTGAAGTCCCTTTGGGTTAAAATCCCTTGAAAACAGAATATCATTTATTCAGATGCAATTTCCAACATATGATTACCATTCCAGTGGTAATCCTACGTCCATCTTGCGGATATACTACATGGGCTGAAAAGTTCCGGGATTTTAATGAAAACAATCGTTTTTTGGGCAAAACTGTGTTTATTCTTCAACATAGTTTCCTTCGAGGGCAATACACTTGGTATAGCGAATTTCCCTTTCTGTAGTACGAAACGTTTAAGTCTTCGAAATATGCTTGTAAGCCACTCTGCCAACTGCTTATATGTGGTAATGGATCCACGTTTCATCCATTGTCACAAAACGTCGAAAGAAGTCCACTCGATTTCGCTTCAACAACGTCAAACCGGCTGTTGAATCATCAACGCGCCGCTGTTTTTGGTCGACGGTCAGCAAACGCGGCACTCATCGCGTAGACAGCTTCCTCATGTCCAAAATGTCGTGTAAAATGTATCCCTTGTTTTACGATTTCTGGCGTCGTAGCTCTCTTTCGACCTCCGAGAGCGAGGTGCATCTGCGGTGCTTGTACGGCCCATTTGAAATTCACTAAACCACCGATAAACTGTTGTTCTCGAAGGAGCAGAAGTGGAATATCATTTCGTCGACCACTGCATTGATTGTTCAAGAGTGTTCAAGTCTCATCAAAAACAATGTTTGATCAAAATATGATATTCATCTTATTCAATTTTCTATACGAATGATCAGGTTGTGACACTAAACAGATGTAGTTTGTGAATAAATAAACGAATTGTCAAACTCTTATATCTATATATATATATATTAGGCTGTCAAAAAAGTCCTGCGGTATTTCCGCGAGGTGTCGTTGTAAGCGCGTAGTTCTAGTTGTATTCATTGTATCGAGTCATACTATAGCTTGTTGGAAAGGTATTTTTGCGCGCTATAATATAGTCCTTGACAGTGTTTTGTTTGGTTAAGTCGTTCGTGAGTTATAGTGTCGCAAATATGGAGCAAAATAAAGAGAAAATACGACATATTTTACAGTACTACTATGACAAAGGCAAAAATGCATCTCAAGCTGCCAATAAAATTTGTGCAGTTTATGGACCCGATACAGTTTCCATTTCCACCGCACAACGATGGTTTCAACGTTTTCGTTCTGGTGTAGAGGTCGTTGAAGATGCGCCACGCTCCGGAAGGCCTGTCGTCGAAAATTGCGACAAAGCGCTGAATTAGCCGAGAAAGACCGGCATAGTAGCAGCCGTAGCATCGGCCAAGAGCTGGGGATAAGTCATCAAATCGTTATTAACCATTTGAAGAAGCTTGGATTCACAAAGAAGTTCGATGTATGGGTGCCACACACGTTGACGCAAAAAAACATCTTTGACCGTATCGACGCATGTGAATCGCTGCTGAATCGCAACAAAATCGACCCGTTTCTGAAGCGGATGGTGACTGGTGATGAAAAGTGGGTCACTTACGACAACGTGAAGCGCAAACGGTCGTGATCGAAGCCCGCTGAAGCGGCTCAGACGGTGGCCAAGCCCTCATTAACGGCCAGGAAGGTTCTGCTGTGTGTTTGGTGGGATTGTCAAGGAATAATCTATTATGAGCTGCTTCCCTATGGCCAAACGCTCAATTCGGACCTGTACTGCCAACAACTGGACCGCTTGAAGGTAGCACTCATGAAGAAGAGGCCATCTTTGATAAACAGAGGCCGCATTGTCTTTCATCAGGACAACGCCAGGCCACACACCTCTTTGGTGACGCGCCAGAAGCTCCGGGAGCTCGGATGGGAGGTTCTTTTGCATCCGCCGTATAGTCCGGACCTTGCACCAAGTGACTACCACCTGTTTTTGTCCATGGCGAACGAGCTAGGTAGTCAGAAGTTAGCCACAAAAGAGGTCTGTAAAAATTGGCTATCCGAGTTTTTTTTTGCCAATAAGGAAGCGAGCTTCTATAACAGGGGTATTATGAAGTTGGCATCACGTTGGGAACAAGTCATCGAACAAAACGGCGCATATTTGACTTAAAACAGATGATTGTAACTAATTTTATGAACAAATGAAAATTCAAAAAAAAATACCGCAGGACTTTTTTGACAGCCTAATATATATATAAATGGATTTCTGTCTGTCTGTCTGATTCTTATAAACTCGGAAACTATTGAACCGATCAACAATTGGTAAGTAGGGGTTTTTGGGGCCGGGGAAGGTATTCATGATAGTTTGAGACCACTCCCCCCTCTCTAAGGAGGGACTGCCATACAAATGAAACACAAATTTCTACATTACTCGAGAACTAATCAGGCAAATAAAACCAAATTAAGCACATTGAGGTTTTAGGGTGCAATAAATGTTTCTTTGATAGTTAGACTCTCCACCCCCCTCTCTAAGGGGGGGCTGCCAAACAAATGAAACACAAATTTCTGCATTACTCGAGAATTAATCAAGCAAATTAAACTAAATTTGGCATGTGTAGGTTTTATGATGCAATCAATGTTTTTACGGTGGGTAGATACTTCTTCCCCCTCTCTTAGGGGGGGCTGCCATACAAAGGAAACACAAATTTCTGCGTTACTTAATGAAGCAAATGAAACCAAATTAAGCACATTGAGGTCTTAGGGTGCAATAAATGTTTTTACGGTGGTTAGATACTCCTCCCCCTCTCTCTGCCATACAAATGAAACACAAACTTCTGCATAACTCGAGAACTAATCGAGAACAAATATGGGATGTGAGGGTTTTTGGGTATGAGAACTGTTTCTATAATGGTGTGACACCCCTCCCTTCTCCGGAATGGAGAGGGGGGTCACATAAAAATATAAACGTATTTCAACCAAAAATATTCCAACCAAACATGACAATTGAAAAATTGAAAAATTGATCAATCAATGAACAGTTCTCCGATTGGACCCATGAATTTGCGCTTAGTAAAAAACGTGAATGTTTGAAGGTATCGATAACAAAAAGACGGGTGGGTAATGTCGGGGACATAACCGGAGTGACGTAGGACTATACAAAGGGGACAGCTTTCATGCAGGAGTTGAACTGAGACGAACTCTACGATCTGTCGAGAAATAAACGAGCTATAAGCGTTCTGAAAAACCAACAGTAAATACAAGGACGGATGACCTTCGGATTAAAGTCCTTTCAAATAAGAACAGATCAGCAGGAAATACATAGCTCATCATGTTGCTCCTTAGTTATGTTTCTATACAATGCAGATGTAACGTCAGTCAATTTTCAACATCAGTTATCAACTAAAGAAAGCAGTTCTTGCTACCGAGAAAATTCGTTAATGCCATCCTGCATACAATGTGTTGTAATTTGAAACCACTTTCAATTCGGGAACCATGCATAGGTTTGTGAAAACTGAATGATCAATTTAAAAAACCCCAACCACCAATAAGTTCAAGAACAAGCATAAACAAAAAAAACAGTTTATATTATATGTCATATTATGTCACTTTAGAATGCATTGGTATTGTGAAAAACTTTTAATAACTCTTCTTTGAATGGTTTAATGGCCCTGAAAAGCGCCGTGTTTTACGGTGACTGGTTTTGCCACCAAATCAGTCAGTATAAACAAACTTTTTCTTTCTTCTGCCTGCTGCCGTTTTGCGATTGCGTTTGCCACTCGCTGAAACTAGTTAATGCCACCGAACCAAATGGGCTCTGTTCTGCAGGCGGGTTTTCTTATTGTCGTGAGCAGCTTTGCAAGCCAACTCGAGCACTCCGGCGGCCAAAATTCTATAACCGCTATTAGGTATACTGATGCTCCGGCACCAATCCATTGATGCGAAGCGATGTTAAACGATGCCGTACAACCACACTGGTTTACGGTTTGAAAGAAAATGAGATTTTTTTTTGGGATCCGCGCGTTTTATACACTAGCGGTACACACTCACAGGATAGAGACAAATCGGCAGACTCAGCCAAAGGGGCGAGTCCAACGAGACGAACGAATGAGCGTTAAAAGGGAGCGATGGCAAAAAAATACATTCATTACGATTTGTTCGCTCGTTGGATTCACATGCAGGCTAAAAAGGGTCCTTTTCAGGATCACAAAATTATCTTCAATCTAAAGAGTTTATTGTTTTGTTATCACTCGATATCCCCATCTTGTTCGGCTAAACCTTTCTGTTTAGCGATTGCGTTTGCCACTCGCCACAGCTTTCACAGTTGGAAAATTTCTTCCCATCCAGCTTGTGACATATTGTACAGTAAATTATATTCAATGGCACGTCGCATTACCACCACTCAGTGTCGGATTGGAGGTAATTTTAATCTGTAATTGAACATTTACGATGACAGCGGAACAGTGTCGACTTTCAATGTGGGGTCATAATTTGTCAAAAATGTCCAACTAAATATGTCGCATTACAGGTCCGTCCAATTAGCTAAATGTCGAGATAAGTGTAAATTACTGTACTTTCAATCTAGAAGCAGTTTAAGAATTGGTGAAAATCAACAAGCTCAGAACAAGTGCCAAATTCACATACTCATCAGATCCTGGCAAACAAATTATGAAATAATCAATTTGTGTTTTATTATTATTTTGGATATTGTTTTAGAAAACATTGAACTGTATTTCCTAAACTCTTTTTTGGAAGGTTTAATGGCCCTGAAAAGCGCCGTGTTTTATGGAATGGTTCCAATTTAGAAAACTTAGTACTCGTGGTTTTGAAAAAAACCATTTCAAACGCCCTCGATGCCGCCTTGTTCTGGATTTGCCACCAAAGCAGTTTGTATAAAGAACAACCTCTTTTTTTCTGCTACCTGATGCCGTTTTGAGATTGCGTTTGCCACTCGCCACTCGCTGCAACTGCCTGTTGTCTTGATGTCCACCGAACCGAATGTGGTCTGTTCCGAATGCGGGTTTTCTTATCGTCGCGAGCAGCTTTGCCAGCTAGGTGGACTGGTGCACTGGTACTAACGCGCTCGGCCTAGCTACCCTTGCGGGGAACTCCAGATCAACACGGTTCGAGCGGGATTTTGCCTTTCCCTTCACTTTTCCTCCTTTACCATGTCCAAACATGGCTGCTTGGGTTGGTTTGTTGATGTGTTGTGATGCGAACCGATGTGGTGTACGGTTTGAATGAGAATGATCGTTACGGCAGCGGAGCGGGGATTTTTAAGCTGAATGGCTGGCTCGAGAATTACGCATGTGTGAGACTGCGACCAATGTTTCGTTCATTTTTTTCTTTTTCCTTTCCAATCGTGCTTCATTCTATTTCGCTGCTGCTCTGGTTGCCCGTTTTGGTCGGTACGATTTGAGGAGCACAAAATGGACCAATCAAAAATGGGCACATAGTGCATTTTGACAATGCTTGATATTTCATAATTATTCAATTATTTATCTTAAGAAAAATGAAATGTTATTCGTTATGATAGATGCGTAGATATATTTCCTATCAATTGATGCAAAAACCTTTGCGATCTATTGAGAAATGCTCGAGTTATAAGCGTTCCAAATCTTGCATTTTTTCCTACTTGTTCAGTGCCTAGATTTCCATTTCACCCCCTATATCTTCCGGTTAGACGTAGTCCTACGTCAAAAACAAATTTTGGGCGGGACGAAGTTTGCCGGGTCAGCTAATAACTCATATAAGCTAGTGATAGATGAACCTCTCGAAATGAATCTTGTTCATTTTTTTGGTGGCGCTATCTATTGAAAAATTCTGGGACTTTCCAGCCCATGTAGTACATACAGGGTGGGCCATTTGAAGTGGAAGAATTTGTTTTTGCAATAGCAAAGTAAAGAAGTGGAATTTTAATTTTTTTTTTAAATTCATTTATTTTGGTCCAAGGAGATTTGTTCTAATTACTTTTTGATTATGATATCTCGTAAATGACCGCCTCTGGCCTTGACCGCAAAATGTGCCCTTTTTTCGGCATTTTCCATCACTTTGCCCAATGTTTCGGCCGATATGGCAGCAATTTCTTGTCGGATATTGTCTTTCAGCGCAGCCAGGGTCCTTGGTGTACCAGTGTATACCTTGGATTTTAAATATCCCCATAAAAAAAGTCAGGAGGCGTCAAATCAGGTGATCTCGGTGGCCAGTCATAATCGCCGTTTTTCGATATTAATCTTCCGGTGAACATTTCGCGCAATAATTTGGTCGTGGCAGCCGCTGTATGGCATGTAGTGCCGTCCTGTTGGAACCAGTAATTGTCCAATTCATTTTCACGAACAAATGGCAATAAAAAGATGCCTAACTCTTGCGAACGATGGCGACCTGATGTCGATGGAGTCTCTGCAACACTGGCTCGAACGGTATCAATATTCTCGTCGAAACGTCTTGGTCGTTGTCTGGACAGATGACTGGCATTACCAACACTACCAGACGATATAAATTTGGCATATAATCGACGTATAGTGTTGTCTCCAGACGATGTTTTAACTTTATTTTTATTTTTCCACGCACGTTTAGTTAACACAATTGAGAAGTTATTTTGAATGTACAGCTGAACTATTTCAGCGCGTTGTTTAGGTGTGTATTTTTCCATGGTTAAAATTGTACTGAAATGACGCTTCCAACGCGGTATGACATTTGTTAATCTGACATCTCTGTCAAAAGTTATGGGGTTGCCAGATGCTTCCACTTTAAATGGTCCACCCTGTACAAACCTTTTAGAGCTTTTGAAACAGATGCTTTTATTTGCAATAAACTTTATCTAAATGACATGCCACCACCTAGAAAATCTTCTCCGGCGTCTTGTGGGCGAGTAGCAAACTCGTAACCACTTCTTTGGGGTACATTTTCACAAATTTTCAATAAAAAATTTCCGATGGTGTGATGCAGCTCTTGAAAGTAGTTCTAAACCAATACACTGTCAACATAAATAAGTCATCAGTTACACAAATTAACCCAGTATTTAAGTTTAAACATTTCCACATATTTTTCTGTCGCAATCCTGAATTCAAAATGGTAATAGTAAGTTATTATGTGTTCCGATCATTGTAAGTATTGGAGATCTTTCATTTTTTCGTTACATGTTTATTTTTAGATTTTCGTTTTACATTCCATGCCTTCCTGTCAAATATTGTCCTACGTTGAAGAAGTGGGAATAACGTGAAGCGAGCTAATTAAATTAAACCAGCACTGAAAATTTAGCAGTTGCTATCATTCGATTTTTCAAAACTAGAATATTTATAAAACTAAAGACCAAGCTCAAAGTGAATTTATATAAGGTGATTTCTGAATTTTCTTTCTTTACTATTTTATGTCTGTTATCTGAGCCATTCTACCATTCAGGGCAAAGCGAACACTAGGATCGCGAATGTGTACATCGATGACCGAGAGCGCGACAACTTTTCAAAAAAAGCTACTTGTCTCACCAGACCACATCGCCCCAACCCCTTCCCCTGTAACATCTTATTATGCTACTTGTTTATCAATACTTCTTCTTCGAGTGTAAGAAGAGAACACACATTCGCGAAAAGCATATATAAAACCAACAAATCAAACACAACGTTCGTGATATCGGTGCACCAATATGAGGCTATCAGCGAAAACTTAGTGATTTTGCTTGCATTGCTGCAAACTGCAAGCTCCCCACATACCGATCACCGTAAGTCACGATTTTTCTTAAAACTCTTTTTTCTCGCGAACCGTCCCTCCATCGCTCGCTAGAGGCCTCCGCTCAACTGATGGTATTGGTGGTAATGCAGGTCCCCGAACCAGACCCCAGTCAAGTTTTTCAGTCCACAATTTCATAACACACCACAAGCCACCACTCAAATCAGCCAACCATCCGACAAACCATAGCTAGACAATCAGTTCCAGAGCAGCGTTCGTAAGGTGCAGATCGTGGTTGTAATTCTTTCGTTCCTTTCCCAATCGCAGAGTTGAAGTTGCGTTTCGCGCACGCGTGTGTGTTTCTTTGAGACGAATCAGCGAGTTGCGACGAGTAAGTGGAATCATCATCGTCACCTATTCGAGGTGAGGGTGGGAACACGCGTGGTTCCATAAGGTCTTCGATTGAATATTAATGCATCGGTCTACTACCACTGTGTCGTGCTGTTGCCCCGTCGCTTGGTTCCGCGCTCTTGGCCCACACTCACTTGGCTCTGCCACTTGGCGATGTCTGGTTTCGTATTGCGTAGTGTGCAGCGTTGAACAGAGTTACGATCTGTAAAACTTCCAGCGACTTCGTTGTACTCGTGGGTTCAGAACCAAGTGAAGGAAGTTGCAGCTTGATGTGAAGTCGATCGTGTAGGTACACACCAAGCAGACAGAGGGCAGTACATGAAGTTCAGTGTACAGAGTATATATATGAGAAAAGAAATATTTTGAAGTGATGTGCTATAGTGAAAATTCTTCTTCGACATTTGCTTAAATTCCGGTGCGCCGTCAAGCCAAGTGATAGAAACCGAAATGCAAAAATTGTGAAGCATCATAAAAACAAATCTGTAGAAAACGAAACTACAAGAGCCTCTTCTCTCGGAGGTTGTATTTTTTTTTCTTTCTTTCCACTCTCACTTTGATGATAGAGCTCCGGAGCCCAGCCTGCGCAAGGCGTTAATAATATCGTTAGGGTCGGTGAATTTGAAATAAAAATCAAGTTGTGCGTTTTTTTTGCTACACGTGCCTCGCGTCAACCTGATGATCTTGGGGGAGACAGATAATCTACGCTCGAAATCCACATCGCAACCGTCGTCGCTGGTCGAAGGGTAACAGTTGCAAGCAACTCGTAATTGGGGATTGCATATAATCCCTGAAAGCACTTTTTCCAGAGGATAAGCGCAAATTACGGATAAGCATAAGGTAAGATTTCTCAATCATTAAAGATTTTTCGTGGACACCAATTTAGATTCAGTATCTCCTATGTACAATGCACAATGTAAGCGATCTATTTCTGGTGTGTTTTGAAAACGCAGAAGCAGAAGAAAAAAAATCTTTTCACTTTCTTCTGTGATGCTATTGTTGCAACAGTGTAAATTACACTTCTCGAACCTAATGGTGAGGTATCAAATCTATGCAGCCTTACGTTTGGACTTAATCTACAGTTCAAACTAATTGCAATACAGAAGGGAAAATTTTTGTTGCCTCCTCCAACAGAAATGATTACAGGCTATTGAAAAATATCTCTTCATCAGGGAAGTCACCGCTTCCACTTACCTTCAGTGAAGTACAAATTAAAAATATCCATTTCCCATTTTTTTTTCTCAATTACATTGTTACAAAATGCGTACTTTTGGTGCACAAATCAATTATGCCTTTTCTAATTTCTCTTTCAACAATTTTTAATTCGGGCGAAAGAATCTTAGAACAGATTATTGTTTTGATCAAATCTAAAATCAACAGTACTCGGATTCTTGCTGTCTTTTAATAAGAACTTATCTGACTAATTGTCAGAAAGTTGATGCTTTGCAAATTAAGCTTCATCCTTTTGAGAGCGGTTGGTTTAATTTAATTTGCTTCATCCGAATTCAAGATTTGGGTAATTTTTTGTTTAATCTACACAGTGTTTCACTCAAATTCCGGGACTGCAATTATAATCTATAAGGAGTTTGTTCCACCTGACCAAAAAGTTACTGGGAAATACTATCTCAGAATATCATAAACTATAGGGGTGGGTTCTTCTAAAACAGGGATTCTCAAACTGTTTTGAGCAAGAGAACTTTTTTTCAGAATGAAGCAACCGACACGGAACGCATGCGGAACAAATTTTCATCTTCAGTTTTCCTCCGAAGAGCGTAGCTCTTACCGCTGAAAAACGCATGCAACATGCGGCTTGAAAGGCGTTGTACTTTGACACCACTTCTGACCCAGAAACAATGTTTGAATTCACATAAAATAATTGTTCGATCGGAAAAAGTTACCAGTAAGTCATTCGCAATTTTTCAGTCATCCTGCTAGCAACCAGATGGAAGCGGCAGCGGGCTTTCCAAATGACCTATCTCAAGGCCTAGTGTTTAGTTTAGTTTTCCAAATTGGTCTTTTTTAAGGCTAGAGGAGAATAAACTGAGCACGCCTCTATAACTCAAAACATCATCATCATAACACCAATAAATCCGAACGCGCTCCTAAATTCATAGAAGCTCGTATCCTGCAAAAATAATAAAAATCAATTCGCTTTAGATTACATCGAATAATGTTTTAGAATGAATCGTAATGTTTGAAATAACTCTGCAGTCAAGTTTATAGCCCTGAATAGGACCGATGGGTTTGTGTGGTTATATAAAGACAGTTGAAGATGGATGATTTATGATTCGTTCCTGATTGTCAATTCACGTAGCGCACTCAGTATGCATCGTAAATGCAACAGTGCGGCCCGAGGTAATCACATATTTGTTCCTTCACCACCGTTATCTATTTGATAACATATAAAATCAACAACTCGTACATGTGATTCAATCATACACCTCCATTTCTCACATTATACGAAGACACGAAGCGTCCTATTCAATATTTCTTTCTACTTTGCCTGTACCTGCCCGTGATAGATCTGTCCTGTGTTTACTTCGCGCATATTCTGAGAATGGATTCTGAAGGGAAAATTTTAGCACACCCCTTCACTACGACAGAAAAATAGAAACTGAGGTAAGAGCGAGTCACAAATTTCTGCATTACACGAGAATTAATCAAGTAAATGAAACCAAATTAGGTATATTTAGGTTTTAGGGTGCAATAAATGTTTCTATGATGTTTAGATTCTCCACCCCCCTCTCTAAGGAGGGAGGGGGGGGGGGCTGCCATACAAATACAACACGAATTTCTACATTACCCGAGAATTATCCAAGCAAATGAAACCAAATTAGGCACATGGAGGTTTTAGGGTGCAATGAATGTTTCTATGGTGGTTAGACATCCCACCTCCTTCTCTAAGGGAGGGCTGTCATACAAATGAAATACGAATTTCTGCATTACTCGAGAATTAATCAAGCAAACGAAACCAAATTTGGCATGTGAAGGTTTTAGGGTGCAATAAATGTTTTACGGTGGTTATATACTCCTCCCCCCTCTCTTAGGGACGGCTGCCATACAAATGAAACACAAATTTCTGCATTACTCGAGAACTAATCAAGCAAACGAAACCAAATTTGGCATGTGGAGGTTTCAGAATGCAATAAATGTTTCCATGGTGGTTTGACACTCCTCCCCCTCTGTTAGGGTAGGCTGTCATACAAATGAAAAACTAATTTCTGCATAACTAAAAAACTAATCAAGCAAATGGAGCCAAATTTGGCATGTGAAGATTTTAGGGGGCACGAAACGTTTCAATGGTGAATGAACACTCCCCCTCCTCTCTAAGGGGAGAAGATGGGAGGGGTCTGTCTTTGTTCTATCATATTTTCAGTATCAAACATTTATTACATATAACTGAGAAACATGTTATTAGCAAGTGGTTGAAAAATCTTGAACGAGAATTGTGTCTGAAAACAATCGTATATTATAATGATGAGTTTTGATAGAAATACTAGGAATTTTTATTAAAGGTAAATTCAACGGGGTCGATTAGAAGATCATGAACAGTTCTTCGATTGGTCTCATGAACTTGCGCTTAGTAAGAAAACGTGAATGTTTGAAGGTATTGATAACAAAAACAATTTTTGGGCTAGTGAACTTATAATCGTCTATGTCACCCGTGAATAGACTGTCACGATAAACTCTGCTGCATTACTATGAGGAAGCAAATTGCTTGTGGATTGCTCTCGCGAGAACAACACTGAATCAACATCTTGTTTCATTTATTGGTTGACATCAATCAACCATCTTCAATTGTATCTACAAAATAATCCATCGGTACTTTTAAGTACCGTCGAGGGGGGTGAAATTGGGTCCAAAATGGAGAAATTTACTTTTAGTAATATTTTGACAAATATTGCAAATATTTTTGAAAGCTGTGAGCCGTTTAATAGGAGACATATTTACACAACTTCCAATGCATAATACTTAACTGTAGTACAAATAGTTATTATTTAATAATACATCACTGTTTGATGTGTAAATGGCCATCAAATAATACCTCAGAAAAAAACCTCATGCCCAGCATTATACAGTACTACTAAAATTGTAAATATTGGATAGAATTATTCTTTAAAGTCTTGCCAGATGAGTCATTACTGATTTTGAACATCATTTTTCCATTCGAATTTCAATATTTTCGAAATAATCGCTTATTTACACTGAGTGGGGGTGAGAATGGGTCAAGCACAGAATTGAATTCCACGCCAATCCGATATAGTAATTGGCAGATTTTCATGAAAATTGGTAGTTATATTCGTCATCGCAAAATATTAGACCTGTATTTTTTTTTTCATCAGGGTGGCAAACTCCAGAGTGGCGCATAAGTCAGGCAACGCTCTCTAAAGGAAAAAAAATAACGATCGCTCTGCAACTATCGAGCGTGTTGGTTTCACTGCCGTCGTAGATGTAATGAATATATGTCAGAGATATTTTTGTGCAAATCTGTTGCGTGATTTATGTGCCACGCTGTATGTTACTAAGACTGTGCTTTGTTGTGTCGATAGTGTTTTGGCAAAAATGTTTTTCACCTATCTCATCTCATCTTAGTTTATTCTTCTTCGGTTCACGTATTTAAAAAAAAACCTAAATTAGCCAATTCAAGATTACGTTCCCCATTTATGCAGATTTAAGTTCAAATTGCAGATTCATTTTAACCTACATTTTAAAGATTTTATGTTTCGGACGCTAGACCTCACACTTGGAACTCCGCCTGCGAATGACGGATCTCTATAGTAGCATGTCCGAGAAGGGAACTGAAACTATTGGGAACCAGAGCAGAGGATCCAAGACCTCTAGATAGGATGGTTTTTTTTTCCAAAATATATATTTTATTAAGGCACATATGGCGTAAGCGTAAGCCTGACGGGGCCGGGAGTTCAATATTTTGATAATTTTTGTCTTACGGCTATGTTAGTAATATGTAACCGATTACTCGCGGTTGGCTCGAGGTTAGAATTAATTACAAAGATTCTCATAATTGGGATGTTGAAGTCTCCAGTGCTCTGTATGTGTGGCCGACACTGGATACTTCCTATTTGGGTGCAACTGACCATTAATCAGCGACGCCCCCTATTCTGTACCTCATATCAATCGTGGTGCATCTCTCTTGACTCGAGGAATCCAGGGTAGAATGGTCACTGGGCGGTACAATCTTCAGCTCGTGTAGAGTTGTCATGAGCGGTACAACCTTTGGCTCTTGTTGAATGATCAATGGACTGCACAACCTTCGACCTGTGTATCTGTAAAGAGTATGTGTATGTATTGTCGCGACTAAGTAAAAGTTTATCGATCGGATAGGAGGGATATGAAACAGGGACACAACGAAGAAAAAACATTAATAAAACGTTGACATCGGCGTTTCTGAGGAACATGTATAGATGAATCAGAAGATCAGGATCACGGCTACCTAAGATTACCCGGAGGGGGATATCCGATTGTCTGCCTAGTACCCTCAATGCTATGGAAAGCTGAGAGCGGGCAGCATGAAACCGGATACACGACCAGACAACATGCTCGATGTCGTGGTAGCCATCACCACAATCACAAAGATTGTTTGCTGCGAGCCCAATGCGATAGAGATGCGCGTTTAGGTTGTAGTGATTGGACATAAGCCGAGATATTACGCATACGAAATCACGACCTACGTTCAATCCCTTGAACCATGCATTCGTCGCTATGACTCAGGAATAACATTTTATTGTGTGGTTTTTATAGCTGTTTCTATGATGTTGTCTGGCATCAGTGTCGAAAAAATAACGATGCTTTCACCAATAAAAACCATTGCGGAAAATTGAAAAATTAAAATTTAACTTTCAGAGCACTAGCTCGAGTTTTCCGACGTTTTTCACTATACAGTGCGACAGCAGATGAAAATTTAATATTATGTGAGTAATCGATTAGAGTTTGGTTGATATTACTTGATGGCAAGTGTGCGAAAACGATTATTTTCTTCACCCTGTTTCGCAAAATTGAAAAATGCAAAATGAAAAAAAAAAAAAAAATAAGCGCCATTGTGGCAGCCATTTGTGGCTAGCTTCCACCTTCACCTTAATATTGCTATTGCGAATCGCTTCTCAGTGAGAGCATTCATTCATCGACCCTTGTCTGTGCCCCTGTTCATGCACTGATGAATTCATTCTTAATTTTCTATCATGCTTGTTCTCGCCGGCAATAATTTAGTAGTCGTACATTTCAATTGCGGTCGTGTCTTAGACACCACTCTTCTAATTTCTTTTACAAATGGTAAAAAAACCTTTAACACCAATTGTGTCTCATAATGGTTTTATATTATAATGATGTGTTTTAGTGGACATATCAGAGAATTTATATAAAAATGGTTAAGTAAAGGCCAATACTACCTGTTTAATAGGCATGGCTGTAGGATGCTTTTTCGATCACTTAACAGATAAAACAAATGCTTTTTTTTTTAATATTCATGATTTTATGTTTTGTTTATTTATATTTAAAGAAACAGACATAATTGGAAAAAAGTTATGCTAAATTATAAAAGTTACAAGCGTGTGAAGTGTGGAGGTTAAAAAAAACGTGCTCTGTCCTGACGCGATTCAGCCCTTCTGGTTATTCGATATAATAAAATCCAATGGATGTATAATCAGGAAAGTCACCGCTACCTCAGACAAGCTGAATCGTTTTTAGCCAAAAAGGTTACTGATCGAAAGTAAAAACATGTTTTTAGCACGTTTTTATGACGACTTTTTTTTTTAAATAGTAAAATTGAAAACTTTAATTTCTTTATTGGTTCATACGATAGAGATAGAGATCTATAAAGAATCTTCCATCAAATTTGGAATAAACCGGTTCAGTAGAACCTGAGATATCGTGTACGCCAGTTTAGCAAACGTAGTTTAAAGAAGAATGTGTCAATAGTTTGGAGTCAAGAACGTACTACCTTAGATTTTGATTAACGATTTTTTTTTAATTAAAAAAGTCAATTATTTTTGTAAGCCTTAACAACAGTTGATATTTTATAAATGTTGCGATTTTTTGGTTAATCAATTCGATTGTCATGATCTCCACTGATCTCCACTGGAGCTTCCTGAACGTAGTTCCCACGAAGTGCTCGTACGACGTTCAGAGACCTACTATTCAATAATTTATCATTATTAAGCATAGCCTCTCAATGTCTGATTTAGTTCCTTAATTTGCAATGGTGTTCGGGTTTTTTTTTAAATACACAATGAAACCACGCTTCTCTGTTTCTTTGTTTTTCAGTTAAGAAATCTAGACTTCTTCGTTTGGCTCTCAACTCGTTTAGTATACTTTGAGTGATCGATATGAAAACATACACCTTCTATTTGACCAAAATTACCGGTCATCACTCGGTCAGGCCGGCAACCTTTCAACCTTCTCAATTTTTCATTGAAACTAAATAAATTTCCCCGTCAAACCTAATCACCATCTAGATAAGTATATTTTCCAAAGAGTTATTACTAATTGGACGTTGACCAAATTTTGCCTGTCTCATTCTTTTCGTCAGTTCCCATCCATTGGCTCAGTATTTCTAGTACATGAAATATTTAATCCATTTGCTTCACACTGCAAAAAATCAGCTCTAACATCTAGTTTCTCTTGCATTGAATATAGATATTTGAGAAAATAATATATATCAACTCATCAATTTGGTATTTGTGTTTAACGATCCTAAATCGAGAAATGAAATTAGCCAAATAAAAATTCAGCTGAAAAAAGGAAAATGTTTCCTAATGGTCCATGCGATGCACTATCGCGTGAAGCAGTAGGAATTAATTTATTAAAATCTACGGTCATTAAGAAAAAGGTTAATTGAGTGCTTGAAGTGCTTCCTCCGAAAGGTCTAATTTGGAAATATATTCAAAAAGTGGAAGATAGACATTAAATGAACTCCATTTCCCCATATATTCACAATGGCTTCAAGGTTTTTCCCACATGGACCAGCGTTTGATCTTTTCAAGCGCAGCTCTCGAACGTCATTGATGCAAACTGATGAAGCTCGAGTGCAGCTCTACAGCATTAGTGGCTCACTAAAAAAAAGTAATACCTGCCCTTTTACAGCAGAGAACCAGTAGTGGAGGATGGCATTGATGCACATTACAAACTGGAATTTCTACGTTATCATCATCAGCATCTTCATTATCTTCATCACCACCACCACCTGAAAGCGCACATATCTCGTCTCAGTATGCAGATGCGTACCCGCGAACAAATAGTTTGCATACACCCAAATACCAGTTTTTTTTCCACAAATACAGACACCATGGCAGATAGAGTGAACACATTTCTGCTGCCGCTCGTTTGCAGCATGAATTAGAAATTTTCACAGTCGACAGCATCACTATCTGGGCAGTGCAGTGCTACAGTTTGTGCAGTTCCTCATCTGCTCAGTTTAGCCCGGCGCTTTTGCTGCATGCTTCCGGAAAAACTTGCTGAATGTTTGAAATTTTTCCTCCCATGTTTTTTCCATCTTCTTCACCTTCCAGTAGCAGTGGTTTGGTGCATCCATGGAGCTATTTGTAGAAAAGACAAGCATGTTACGATACTAATTGTTCGTATTTTCTCTGTTTCTCTTCGTTTTCCTCTCGTCATTTAGGTAAGCACACGGCAAACTGCATCGAATTCAATCCGGTGACGTGCGTTGAAGGAGCAGCTGAGCTCGGAGAGATTTCAATAATAAAGCGAGAAACCCTCCGACCGATGGTTTGGACGCGTTTTATAGGTTTGTATTGTGCACTACCCTGTTTTCCACTGAAATCGTCCAGAATGTAGAGTAAATTTGTGATGATGTAGTTACACAGATTAAGAAAAACTGAAATTCTATACATCTAAAATATATGGCCATCATATTTGCTCTAAATATATGCAAATCCAGATTGACGTTCTTCAGCTCTCTTCTCTTGAAATTTAAAACAGACGACAGATTATGAATGTCAATAATTGTTCCATTCTACAACATGTATCCATTCTAGTGAAAACCTTGCAAGTTTCCTCGTTGCTCTTTCGATTCTGTTTTTGGACGCTATCGAAGCGGTGTCAAAATGATTCTCCAATCTCTCTGAAACTGTTTTGTTATATCTCAATGTGCGTTTTAATATAGCTTAGTTAAAAATACCTTAATACACTAGGATACACTCATATTCCGAACAGACTCAAATTCCGAACACTTCATTTTTAAATGTAAAATTACTAAATTTTTATGTTCTACACAATTGAATAGTGAAAACACAGACATTATTTAAGGTGTAGGCTTCATTTTGACATCATTTACAGGTATCGATACAGCCTATAATTCATAATATTAGACATTTGCAAAAAAGTGACAGTCAAAACCAATGATAAAATGTTTGCGTTAGCAAGTTCCGTAAAGAACAAGCATCGTTCATTTTTCAGTTTTTGTAGTTGTTTCAAATATTTTGTTTGTTGTTTTCATGTTAAGTGCTAGAGAATGTATGAACTTACAATAAATGGGTGAAAAAAATGATATTTTATGCAGAAATCTTCATGAAAATAAACATTGAAGTAGTGTTCGGAATATGAATCAAGTTCCTACGCATGATTCAATTTCCGAACACTTCATATTAAAATGTAAAATTACTAAATTTTTATGGTATAAATAATTAAATAATCAAAACACAGACATTCTTTAAGGTATAGGCTTCATTTTGACATCATTTACATGTATCGATACAGCCTATAATTCACAATATTAGACATTTGCAAAAAATTGACAGTCAAAACCAATGATAGAATGTTTGCGTTAGCAAGTTCCGTAAAGAACAAGCATCGTTCATTTTTCAGTTTTTGTAGTTGTTTCAAATATTTTGTTTGTTGTTTTCATGTTAAGTGCTAGAGAATGTATGAACCTACAATAAATGGGTGAAAAAAATGATATTTTATGCAGAAATCTTCATTAAAATGAACATTGAAGTAGTGTTCGGAATATGAATCAAGTTTCTTCGCATGATTCAAATTCCGAACACTTCATTTTCAAATGTAATGTTACTGAAACTTAATGTTATTATTAATTGAATAATCAAAACCCTCAAATTCATTGGTTTGTAGCCTTCATTTTAACGTCATTTAAATGTATCGAAACAGCCTATAATTTATAATATTTAAAATTTGCAAAAAAATGACACTCAAAACCAACGATAAAATGTTTGCGTTAGCAAATTCTGTAAAAAAAACAAGCATCGTTAATTTTTCAGTTTTTGTAGTTTTTTCAACTATTTTGTTTGTTGTTTTCATGTTAAGTGCTAGAATCTACAATCAATGGATCAAATAAAATTATATTTTATGCAGAAATCTTCATGAAAATTAGTGTTCGGAATATGAATCAAGATTCTACGCATGATTCAAATTGCGAACACTTCATTTTTAAATGCGAATTTACTGAATTTTAATGTTATAAATAATTTAATATTCAAAACCCTGACATTCTTTGGGTTATAGATATCGTTTTAACATCATTTACAGGAATCGATACCGATATAACGCGCTTGGTCCCGAAACCATGTAAACTATAGAAAAAAATCAATAATTACAAAAGCAAAATCAAGCTTTTCTGCAAGCATAAAATTTTTTCAAAAAAGACAAGCTAATTGACTCTAAATTGATATGTCGATCATATGAATCGGTCCAATAGTTTAATAGTTATGATTTTTTTTTAAATTGTATTTTCGCTGTTCGGAATTTGAGACAAAAGTGTTCGGAATATGAGACAAAAGTGATTATACATATTTTTAGTTTTTCACCATGAATATGTATTTGTAAATCAATATTCTTGTAGTCAAATGGAAAAGAAGGCTCTATTGTATCCAAAAATCAAATTAATTTCGCGAGAGACTACCATTTTGAGTAATGAGGCACTGTTTAATGGTCATCAAAGCTCAAGTGTTCGGAGTATGAGACGAAACGGTACAAAAGATCATGTTCATAATCATAAGTGGTCCATTAAGAATCTAATTCATCAGTTATTATATAGCCCACAAACTATTTTTTCCAACGCATTTGTTGACGCTTAGAAAATTCTTATTTATCGATCCTTCTAGAGCGAACGAGGCAAAATCACTGACTGAAGTCGTTTCTTCCAATAAATGATGTACACAGATGTAGAGTTGTTTGATAACTTTGGGTTTTTATAGAATGATATGCCAATAGACAGAGGAAACAGTAAAATTAAAAATAATTCATAATATTCAAGCTAGTGCCATTTCAGTTCATTGGATTGTTTTGAGATTCATAGCATGCATTGAATATAACTTCAAAATACACTCTCGTCTAAAAATGCAATATCGAACACACAGGCCCCTGTTGAAACTCCCTAGTTTCAACACTTCGACATCCACGTCCTCTTCTTCAGTGAAGTATGCGAATCCTATCCTAATGTGATTCGCTCAACACTCGGTCCTCAATTGTTCCTGGCTTCTGTGGAACGTCTGTTGGGAGGATGCACACTTCGGTGAAGGCGCGTTTGAACAGCCTTTTTGTGGGGCGAACTAGAACTACTCTTATGTGACCGTCGCTCCCTGGAAAGTTTGTACTATGCGTCCTAAGTTCCACTGTAGAGGTGGAAGGTTTTCTTGTTTCACTAATACCAAAACGCCTTCGGTTCGCCATTTCGGTCGTTGATGGAGTTGACTCACGAAATCTCGGGAGCACCGACGCCAAAAAACTTGGACGGAGAGTCTTAGCTCCTGGAATATATTCAGTCGATTACCTTTTAAATTTGTTATATCTGGTTCAGGAATAGAGAACATTGGCTCTTCTATGATGAAATGACCAGGCAATGCATTTGGATCTTCTGCATTGTCAGACAACTGCGTTTTTTTTATCCCATTTATTTATTTCAGGCTCATTAGCATTTTAGCTGTAACAGAGCCGAATTTTAATCGTGTACATGTCACATGGTTATCATATCTATAATTATAGCACATTACATTACACAGTTGCCATTCGCCAGTATTCCTTCTATACCATTGCATATGGTACATTTACACAGTAGCCATTTAGGCGTAAGAGTATTCTGTATTGTATTTTTCTTCCATTATCCAGTTAGACCACCGGACAGCGGAGAAAGTTGATTGATCATTGTTGAGCTATTTATAGAACAGCAGCCCGATGTGTCTTGCAGAGCAGAGCAGTTGTATGGATGAATCGATCTAATTTCGACCGTGGATCGATCTCCATCGCTGATGATTGTTGCGTGGACGTAGCTATTCTGTAACAACACAAAGATGGTCAATGAGGGTCCTGAGTTTTGAACTCACGATCGATCGCTTACTAAGCGAACGCGCAACCAATGTGGCTACGGAGACCCCCAGACAACTGCGTTAGTGGCCTGGAGTTTAGTATACTCTCAATTTGAGTCACGGTTGTTATCATTTTGTCAAGTCGAAGTGTTTTATTTCCCAAAATTCGACGGAAATGAAATTTAAAAGCTTTGATACCTGCTTCCCACATGTCTCCGAAGTGAGGGATACGTGCTGGAGTAAAATTAAAATTAATTCCTTGTTTTAAACAAAAACTTCTCAGTTTTAAATTAATGGAGAAATTGTAAATGAAGTCCTTTGAGCTCTCGATTTGATCCTACAAAGTTGGTTTAGGCAAGCCTGTGATGATAAATCATACACGATTCCCAGGTGGATGGCCTTCGAGACGATACAAATAAAATTCACAACGTAAGTTTTGACCGAAATACCTCGACCTACGAGTGGACGAACGAGGAAAGGTCCACAATAATCTAGTCCACAGTTGGAAAATGTGCGCGCTGGAGTGATCCTCACTTCAGGGAGCAGAGCCATGATTTGATTACTCATCCGAGGATTACAACAAAAACACTGGATGCATTCACGAACTATTTTTTGTGTTATCTTTCTTCTACGCAATGGTCAGAACCGTTGTTGAATGGTTGATAATAATAATGTAGGACCAGAATGCAACGTTTGAAGATGGATTAAGCAATCAATAATGTTATTTTGAGGTTTGAAGGCAAAAGGATCGGACATCTTGTATCTAAAGCTGCGGACAAATCACCATTTGATTCGAAGTAAACCAAAATCATCCAAATACACATTCAAACCATTCATGGGTGATTTGAAATTCATTTCAGGCTGCGTGCAGTCTTCAGCTTTAATTTTATTTATTAATTCAAAATGAAGAACATTGTTTTTTTTTCTAAAATATATATTTTTATCAAGGCTCATATGGCGTTAGCCTGACGGGGCCGGGACTTCAATATTTTGACAGTTTTTCTTATTATCTGTGTTAGTAATTTGTAACCGATTACTCGCGGTTGGCTCGAGGTTAGTATTACAAGTGTTCTCGTAATTGGGACATTGCTGTCTCTAATGCTCTGTACGTGTGCCCGACACGGGATACTTTCTATTGGGATGCAGCTGACCATTAATCAGCAACGCCCCCTAGTCTGTACCGCATATCTAGCGTGGTGCGTATGTCTCGACTCGAGGAATCCAGGAAAAAATGGTCACTAGCCGGCACAATCATCAGCTCGTGTAGAGTTGTCATGAGCGGTACAACCTTTGGCTCTTGTTGAATGATCAGTGGACTGCACAACCTTCGGCCCGTGTATCTGTAAAGAGTGTGTGTATGTATTGCCGCGACTAAATAAAAGTTTATAGATCGGATAGGAGGGATATGATTCAGGGACACAACGAAGGAAACAAGAACATTGTTGTTCAACTCGATTTGATAGCGTCAGTGTAGTGTTCAACTCATTTGGTGTTAACGGGCTAGCAGTTTTTGAATGCTTCTTCGAAGTATTGTAGAAAGTCACCATAAACTCCTACAAGCATTCGATGTGCTTTAGTTGCATTTTTTTTCCAATGAAAACAGAAAAGGAAATTCGCGCTAATTGTGCTTTGCAATTTGAACTTGTTGTGCAAAAGTCAATGACTTGCAAACAATATGTAGTTAAAAGATGTTTAGTAAAAATCAGCTGTCGCCGTCGACTATTTATAACAACTTAAGGTGAAGGTGGAAGCGAGCCACAAATGGATGTCACAATGGCGATCATTTCTTTCATCTTTCTCCCTCACCCCTCGCCCGAAAATCAATAATTTTGCGAATCGGTGTGAAGAAAATGATCGTTTTCGCACACTTCCCATCAAGTAATATCAACCAAACTCTAATCGATTATTCACAAGATATTACATTTTCATCTGCTGTCGCATTGTATAGTGAAAAACGTCGGAAAACTCTAGCTAGTGCTCTGAAAGTTAAATTTTCATTATTCAATTTTCGGCAATGGTTTTGTTTGCATTGGTGAAAACATCGTTGTTTTCTCGACACTGATGCCAGACAACATCATCGAAACAGCTATAAAAACCACCCAATAAAATGTTATTCCTGAGTCATAGCGTTTCCTGTCATGAAAATCAATAGAATAAAAATGTGTTGATGTCAATACAATTATTATGTTTATGTTTAATGGGTCTATAATGTCAGTTTTAGCAACTCTAACATTGGTTGAGCAAATTTTATTGCAGAGCTCGGAACACTGCCACGGCTGCCTATGCTTTCTAAAACAGTAAACGGAAAAGTATTACATTCAATCAAAATGCCTCGGCCAACGAAGAGAAAGGTGAAGGTTTTTTTTATGAAATAATAATGAAAACAAATACAAATAAATTCTTAATAGTCAATATGATCCATTTAGTGCTCCCGTGGCCGTGTTCGGGTTCGATTCACGTTCTGGTAGGTCTCCTTTTTTCGTCAAAGAAATTTCCTCCGACTTGCACTATGCTCACGCGTATTCTAAAGCTTGCACACTCAAAATGCATTCAAGGCGTGTTATTTGGCACAGAAATCTCAACTAAGTACTAATAAAAATGACGCAAGTAATATTACGTTGAGACGGAAGTTCCTCTAGGAACGTTAGTGCCATTTAAGAAGAAGAAGAAGAAGAAGAAGAAGAAGAAGAAGAAGAAGAAGAAGAATATGACCCCTTTTGGTCTCAATATTCAACTGACAACGCTTTGGCATAAGCTCCACGGGGTTGCAGAGGTGTTAGGGGTCCAACTCGTCCCAAGCCTTCTTCAACACAGCAAAACAGTTTTGTTTGTTTGTAACGCCAGTTTTGTCCACCTTGTTGTTCAAAATATCTCAAAAATTCTCAATAGGATTCAAGTCGGGACTGGCCACCCCATTGGTTTGATCCGGGTCGATCGGAAGAAAACTGTTGTTTTCTTCGCAGTATGCTTCGAGTTCTTATCTTTTTTTCTTTATTAAAGAGATTTTCAGCCAAAGGCTGGTTCATCTCTAGAAGAGTTCTTATCTTGCTGGAAGGAGTAGTCTCATTTTCAGCCAGGTTTTCGCACAAAATATCAATTTAACCGTTGGCAGTCATAATACCGTTGACCTGCGCTAAGTTTCCCACCCCAGCCCACGAGAAACAACCTTACACCATGTTACTTCCACCACCGTGATCCGAGTCGGTTGTAGATGCCGGTCCTGGAAAACCGCGTCGCTTTACCGCCACACTTGGAGTCGCCATTTCTTTGTTAAACAACTTGAACTTGGACTCGTTCGATCAAATAATGCGCTTCCAGAACTCCAGCGGCTTCTGGACATGGTCTATTACAAACTGATGTCGTTTTTCTAGTTGCTGTTGCTGATCATCGGTCGCTTTTTCACGTAGTAGTTTTTCAGGCCTCGTTCCACCAAGCGTCTTCGAATGGTGCGATTGGAAACGTCCAGATTCAACTTTTCTTCAATCGCCTTAATGGTCGGTCGTGGGTTTTTCTTTACATCCAGGATGATTAGTGTGTCCGTTCTTGCATCGGTTTTACGGTTCGGTCCTCTTCCCGATCAATCGGTCATGCTGTCGAAAATCTGATGCTTCTGAATGACCAACTGGACCGCACCAAGGCTTACCCCTTTCTTCTCAGTTACCTACTAGTTACCTACTTTTACGTAATATTGACTAGAATACCGAAAAATTTGAAAACTTTTGAAAGCTTTTCATACTGAAAAACTTTGATTTCAAATGGGGGTGGATTTTGTTGTGCCCATCACTGTAGCAAATTGAAACTCCTTCACATTTTCATTACTTTTGAAAATATAGCAACGCTACGCTCCTTGCTCCTTGTTATTAAACTATCCACACAATATATGATTGAATAGCAGTGATTATACAAGACAAATGTGATCATTTCAATAATGCTTAACAGAATTTTAAAACGAAAAACTTTATAATAAAAAGAAGTCGTAAATAGTAAATTCGGGTACACTTTATAAATCGCAATTGATCGGTGTGGGTCAAATGCCCATCAGAGCTTCATTCACGTTTCTGATATGTGCTCGCGGACCTTTGTGCGTAGAAACCACGATGATTCGTTGAGATACTTGCAACTGGCAAATAGCGATTCAGTTTCGAGCAGGCGCAAAGAGAAGTAATGCAGCGATAATTTTTGCTGCTGCACTGATCGATTCAAAAGTTTCGTCTGCGGAGAGGTCAGTGCAGAACTGCATTTTTTCAACACTGCCGGTGAAATTCCTTCCGGACCTGGAGCATTCGAGAATTTAAGCTTTGGATTGCTTTAGCTACATTCTACTCAGATAGTTCAAACATTTAAACGCTTAATACATCACGAAGAGCATCCTGGATAGCTAATCTAACTTGTTCAGGTTGAACTGTATAACCGTTGAAAGCGCGTTTGAACTGTCAGAAGAAAGCTCGTCAAGATGCATTGATGTCGGAAGTAGGATTGGACGATCTTGGATCGATATTCAGAAGATCGATCTTTCCCACTGTGATTTCCGATTTTTTGGAACGATTCGTACTCCAAAAAATCGCGAAAATCAATCTTTTCTTTTCGATCATTCCGATTTTTTTTTTGATCGTAGAAAATATTTTGTAAATTTGTTTTTCACTGAACATTGATTTTAATCTCTCCAGTAACTGCCTGACAAATTTCATAAACATTAGATCCCTTCCAAGGTTTTCAAATTAGTGGTCATAAATTTAGGAGAAGCAATTTTGTAAGTGCATTACTACACAAGTGGTCAAAAGTTATATTTATACCATCACATTGACTGACAGTGAAAGTTGTGACGAAATTGGATGGTGACATCAGTTCCAGCTAAATTCTGTTCTAGAACTGGTACTGCCAAACGTATGGCACGGTTGGATTATAGCAGTTGTTGAATTTGTAATGGTAATTTTCAATCATTTATTTAATTAAATAATTCCATGACGGTATAATATGAATGCCCTGGAAAATATAAATTTTTGGGGGTTTCAAGCTGTTTTTGTGTCCTTTATGCTGAGAATCAAAATGAAATGCCTTGGATGTTTGAATAAAAATGGTTTATTCCTCGTTTGAAGAAAAGACAACGCTTATACAATGCTATGCTATATATGCTAGAGCCAATATGAGCGAGTGAAACAGCAGACACATTGAAATGAAAGCATATGAAAGTTTTACGTATAGTTTGCCAAACACACGGCCCAGACAGAGAACGATATCTATTCTCGTTTATGATCTTCTTCTTTCTCTTAGAAAACATTTTCCAACTTCATCTTATGATGAGGTGTTATCACGCTTTTATACAACAGCACTAGTAGCTATATCGATAGCGTGGTCGTGTGAAACAGCTTTGCATTCCAGTCGGCCTTGGTTCGATTCCCATTGACGTCATATGGGTTTTTTATTTGGCACAGTCCCAAATGAAATGAAAAGAGAGAGAAGGAAGAGATGTCTGTTCCCATACATACAAACATTTATTAAGCTTTTAAAACAGCTCATTAGGCGTCGTGCACAAAATTACGTAAGGCGAGAAGTGGGGAGGGAGGGGGGTCGAGGTTGCGTTACTTACTGTGTATTAAGGTAATATTATATTATCAGGCACGTAGCGTAACCGGCACGGCACGTTTCATGCAAGACAAATATTGTTGCCTGTGTTTCAAATGTGTATTCGTACATATAGCGGAACGGCTCCGGGCATACACAGCACGTTTCATACAAATGCATGAAGGAATTCTCGAAAAGAATATTTTGCCGGCGCCGGGCACGAACTACACGGGCGAGTGGCATCATACATACAAATCAAACGTCGAAGTTCGTGGTATGGGTGCGTTCGTCGCTCTTCGTTACGACATCGGTTCAATCACCAGTAGCATTTCTTCGCTCCGTCTGCGCTGCCGGCCCGTACAGAGAAGTTGCCATGCCTGATGATATGAATACATCGTGTATTTGTCTGCCGGTGTCGGTACGTGCCGTTTACGCTACGTGCTGGATAATATAAAACGGCCTTTAGAGTTAGGAAATTGCGTTACTTAGGAAGGAGGGGATCCAAAATTTTTAGCGTTACGTAATTTGTGCACGACACCTTATTTGCACATTTGACCCTCCAGCACACGAAAAAGCTTTGTTTCTGCCAAAGATGAAATGTTTTCAGCCAACGCTAGATTGGGTGTACTAGGACAAGATCAAGAGTGCGGCTCTCTGCATTTTCCAAGCTGTTAATCTGGGACAAGCTGTGGAAGCTTCCAGAAACGAGATGCTAGCAGAACACGGTCGAGAGCGATCTAGATCAACTGACGCGTTTACAGTCCAGTGCACATCGCAGAGATTATAATCACCAAACTGTAGAACAATGTCGTTAGGAGAGAGATTCGAGTAAATAGCGTCGATCGAATCGATGTGTTTGCGAATAGCAAAGATGTCATTCTTCCTAATTGATGGTAAATAAAGAACTCAAATGCTAACGGTTCTATCCATGGATTCCATCCTGATCCAAAGCAGTTCAAGCGTATCGTCGACCGGTGTTGAATCTATACAGGAACTGTATCGTGACGAAACAGCAATGTTTTGAGCATTGCGATCCGTTCTGTATACAGAGTAGCCGTTCCCGAAGAGTTGCGACGAATAGATGCAATTATTTAACCAGGTCTCGGTGAGCACAACCATGCCGTAATCAGCATTGCTGACAGCCAAGAAAAAAGTATCGATTCTGATACGTGACCATGAACGTTCTGGTAATAGATGTGTAGGCTACTGAAAGGTACAGAAGTATCAGGGGAGTGACTATCGATTTGTGTGTCATACTTGCCAAATGGAGCAAGCTGGAAGAACCATTCGCCAGACCCTCCAGAAGGACCGGGACGACTGGTGAGCGCATGCTGGATGGTCACGACTGTAGAGGGTGGCTCGGGGATTTCCGAAATGCTCAATGACGTGCGTCCCGGTTGAGAAGCCATGTCCGCGGTGGATTGATTGGAGCTGGAAGTGCAAGCTGAATGTCCATTTTCAATCGTTGGATGTTGACTCTTAAATGGATCGTCCAATGTGAGCTATATACATAGAGGCGAATGAACTGCAAAGTTTAAAGCCTCTTAAAAACAAAGAAAGAAGAAGAGCTATATTAATTTTGTTGCGTTTATCTCTACCCGTAGATAAGTGTCAAGGAAAACTGGAAAACTTAGATGGAAATCGGGAAAATTCGAAATCGTAGAAAGTGTCGATAATCCAATTATAATTCGTGTTGACGGAATTGATCTTCGTGCTCCATCGGTGTGAAACTGAAATGGTAAGGGATTCTCAGGAATAAAGCACTTTCAAAAATTAAAATTATAAATAAAAATTTATTTTTTCCGTATCAAATATGTATTTCGTGTTATGCAGCATCATATTTTTTCGCACCGATCAAAGAGTTTTGAATGAGAATTGTGTCTGATAATAATTTCATATTATAATGACAAGTTTTGGTGGAAGTATAAGAAAATTTATAAAAAAAGATAATTGGAAAGGCCGATTAGAAGAGTAATTAATAAATAGTTCTGAGATTGAAACCACAAACGTGTTTAGTATCAAAATTTGGATGTTCAAAAGTATTCATATAGAAAATCAATTTGGTGAGGGACAAAGTTAGTAGGGACGATTTAATTAGATCCATAGTTGAAGCAGTATTCATTCATTATCTTTTTCATTTCCAACGCTCTATATCAGAAATTATAAAAACACCATTGCGTGCTACAGAAAACTACGGTTCATTAGATTTGTTCAAATTAGGTGTGAGAGTCGTGCTGATACAGATGATATCTACATCAGACCATCTACGAAACATCATATTCCAGTGAATGTTAACAGTTTCAAAACATGTCCTTTGGAAGAGGGGCCATTACTGAGCGCTGTTGCAGAATCAGAAGTGTACCGTCATAATTATTCGTAACGAGATATATTCTATGACACTCGAAGGCCCCAAAAGGAGAATGTGTCCGGAATGAAACGTATTGATTGGTTCCGTTTTGTTAACTGCCAACATCTGAAACTGGTCTATTGCTCAAAACGGTTATGATAGAATGAAAGGCTTTATTAGAACATCAGATACACGTGTAAAGTCAATCATCGGCTAAGTTAAGCTTGGAACCGATTTGTACGTCTCACAGAGGTGATTTGGTTTCGTACAATTCAAGCTCCACATATGCAATCCGACAAGCGCAAAATTTTGCCATGTATCATTATTAGACACTGGCAAACCACTGCAGCAAGCACACAGACTCCGCTGGTCACTCAATAGACGGTCACAATGTGCAAGAATCACTATAGCCAATAAGCCTTCAGTGCAAGCAAAAGCTCAACCGCTCAATCTGAACGCGCGCGCGAAATACCTACACTTAAAAAATATACGTTGAGAAAACCTGCAACAGCGACGAGAAACCGGGTAGCACAGAAAGAAAAGCGCACACACTGACAATCATTATGCAATGGTATCGTTTAATAAACCATGATTTAGGTTGCTTGTCTCTTTGAAAGTAAAACTCGCCACGAAATGACACGCTTTTTTCATTTTGAGGTCGACGGTACCGACCCTATTCCGTCGGATAGGTTTGCTGCCATTTTCCGAAGTGGAACGCCGTTGGTCAGTTTTGCACGTCACTTCTTACTAGTTATAATCCACTAATTCTTGCTAAGATCAAAGTAGCTCACCATTGTAAGAAGCTTCGTTACTTACAGATTAAATTGCTCGAACTTGCAACTCTTAACGACGATAAACAAATTGATGCCACCGATGAACGGGGAACGACGCACTGTGCTGAACTATGCCGCCGAGGTGTTCTGGATTTACGTGAGATTCATGGTGCTAGCGGCGGCGATATTCTTTCTCGTCCTGTGGTACATGAGGAACTACGGAGAAGTGGATCTCCCGGCCGAACTGGACGCAGTCGCGGGCGAGCGAGCGTCGAAGCGTGAACTGTAATCGGCGATCTTTCAGCTTTCTGCAGTCTACCCCCGTGTGTTGTTGTTATTCGTTAATGGTAATTGAATATTTTTCCACCTTGCTGAAACATTGGCATCGAGAGTGAGAGCCTAACGATGTTTGCAATATCGGTAGCGACCGTTCGGCGGGTAGTTCACCTGAAGTTCGGGCATGAAGTTGTACACGATAATCGCAAAACCAACTGCGGCCGAGCAGCTGCTGTTCATGGAAACCTATTAAAAGTAACATGATGGAGAAAACTGAATGCTTGTTGTGCTGTGTATGTGTGCAATTAGTTCGTTAGATTCCGAGAAAAAGTGTGCTTGCAATGAAAATAAATAATATATTTTATTGGTAACTCTACTCTGTTCGCATTATCTGAATAAAAACCGACAATTGAATAAATGTTATTATAAGGTTAGAATGGAAGTCTTAGTTCCAAGACGTTGGGGGGGGGGTTGCCTTAAGGGGAAATAAATTACTATGATTAATCTGATATCACAGTTTTATTAGGTATATATTATTTAACAAACAAAAAAAACATATTGGTGTCAATAAGGCTATTCTCTGAATAGCTGCAACCGATTTGTTAAACCATTGTCATTGCCTAAACTTTGTAAACTGGTGGGAGTTCTACAAGTGTTTCTAGTAGCCCGATTTCAACCAATTTTTTTACGTGATCTTGAATATATCCAAGTCATCGTCCATATATCCTGTCATCGTACGTAAGATTTTTTCGAAATATTGATGTTTAACGAAATTGAGACAATTTTGGTTAAAAAAATGCGTTTTTGCCTCAAAGATCTAGACAAAAACGTTCACAAAAAGTTAATTTTTCAAATTATCGAAAGAATTGTAAGGGGTTGTATCTAGGGACACGACCGCATATTTTCGACGTAGAACTACGCAATTGTATTATGGTTTTCCCAGGCTTCTCAGTTTAAAAGTACGTTTTAGGGAAACATATTGCGGTCTGCACAACGAGAAGCGAGTGCAAAAGTACTCAACACCGACTTGCATGTATTTGCAAAACGGATTCCCCCAGGCACACTAATTTTGAAGTCCGTGTTAGAGAAACACAGCTGGTGGGATCAAAAATATCCCCGGCTTGGATGTATATTTGCAGAGCGTTTTTCCACAGGTACATCGATTTTAAAGTCTGTGTTGGAGAAACCGTCGGGCCAATCAAAACTTGGCAGTTAGGGCGTTTAGATAATGCCTGACATTCTACAGTTATTCAATTGTTCATCTCATGAAAAATAACATTTTATTAATTGTGATAGACGCGTAGAAATATTTCCTATCAATTGATGCTACCATCTTTCCGATCTATTAAGAAATGTTCGAGTTATAAGCATTCGAAATACGGGTAGGGCTAGCACACAAATCGGCAGAACAAATGTATGGGAAAATGAAATTCTTCCAGTTTTCATGAATTAAAACCGTTTAGAGATTAGTGAATTGTAATGTATAGCTATTAACGTTATCTTTATTTCATAAAAACGTGACCTGTTTTTTTATTTGGCACTATTCCTGAAAGACGTAGTTCTACGTCAAAAATCCTATACCCAAAATTGATTTTTAGCTCATGTTTGCCATCCCGATTTATTACATTAACACTTTAAGGACCGGGTACAAATCTGTAAAACATACGCCTGGGACCGCACGTTTTGACTTGTGTGAAGCTGCTTGCTTTGCTTGCAAGTTTTCAAGAGGCTTTAAACTTTGTAGTTCATTCGCCTCTATGTGTGAAGTTTTTTTTTATCCCATTTATTTATTCAAGGCTCATCAGCATTTTAGCTGTAACAGAGCCGAATTTTAATCGTGTACATGTCACATGGTTATCATATATCTATAATTAGCACATTACACAGTTGCCCATTCGCCAGTATTCCTTCTATTTCATTACATATGGTACATTCACACAGTAGCCATTTAGGCGTAAGAGTATTCTTTCTGTTCTTCCATTATCCAAGTTGGACCACCGGACAGCGGAGACAGTTGAATGATCATTGTTGAGTTATTTATAGAACAGCAGCCCGATGTGTCTTGCAGAGCAGAGCAGTTGTGTGGATGAATCGATCTTATTTCGACCGTGGATCGATCTCCATCGTTGATGATTGTTGCGTGGACGTAGCTATTCTGTAACAACACAAAGATGGTCAATGAGGGCCCTGAGTTTTGAACTCACGATCGATCGCTTATTAAGCGAACGCGCAACCAATGTGGCTACGGAGACCCTATGTGTGTGAAGTTAGCGGATAAAAGTTTTTGTTGCGTGCAATTTTCTGTTCATTGTCTTGTTGGATTTAATGAATAATGATTTTTTCAGTTGAAATAAATTGATAGTTTATCAAGTAACAAACTTCAAAATCATGCTCATTAGATAAAGAATTTAATCATTCATCTTTCTACATAATTCATTTTTTTCTTGATCGTGACAGAGAAAAGTTATAGACTGAAACGTGAGCAGAATTTTTAAAAAAAAGGTGTTCAAATAGAGTTATCGAAGTTATTCGATAGAGAAATATTTTACCTATCTTCCAGCCACAATTTTATTAATCGAAAAAGGGTATAAGAAAAGTTATAAGCCAAGTTGTATAGAAGAAATTAATTATGAGAATGAAAATTGAAAAAAAATTATTATTAATGATCCAAAACACATTCTCGAGATAGTACTCATTCAATAAAGAATATTTTTATTTATCTTTAGCCAAATTTTCATTGGTCCGAAAAGGGTATGAGAAAAGTTATTGGCCAAAACGTTCACGAGTTGTACGGGGGAAAGGGTCTGGCTGGATAAGGAAGTAAAAAGTAAAAAGGAACTAAAATTTCTATTGTATAGAAATTTTGCCTATTTTTGGAATCGCTTTGTAATTCACCATTTGAAGATTCAGTACTACTATAATTCGTAATTAAAAGTGTTCCTATGCCTTTTATAGATATGTGTGATTTTCTTCAGATAATAATAAGATATTTCTCGTATATGGTTCACTATAAGAGCTATAGTGAAAAAATGAGTTTTCTCCATTCTCAATAGGCTTGGAAATGAAAATTTGAGAAAATACTCAAAGTACATCTACTATGGTGTACCGCGACAAATTATAACAAAACTCTATCCCCCGCGTAAAAAAATCCTGGGTGTATAGAATTTATTAGAGTTTTCAAAACAGTTTGTTTTTTTTTTATTTTCATATTTAGAATAGCACTTAAATTTAGTCCAGTAGTTGTTTTCCGTGAATTTAACTCTCCGCTTGTGTCCCCATTAAGCGGAACTGAAGGTAAGCTTCGGCATGTGACATGTGGCTAGCATTAATTTTAATTGTGACCTGTGTGTGGTGTTCTTTTTGCTGTTGTGTGTAGGAAAAAACCGCTTCTGATCCACGATCGGAGATTGGATTTCCGCCTCCTCGTCCGTCAATTCTAGTGGCCGCGCGGAGCGCAAACCATCACTCGTGCATCCAGGGAAGGCGCATCACGACACAGCTACAAGTCGAACGCGTACTCAACGTCGACGGATCACCACATACGCCTACGGACTTACCATTCATCGCCTGGCGTGGAACGGCGATAAGATAGATTCTCCACGTAAAACCTAGGTAGTGTGAGTAGAAGCCTATGTTTAGCCCTGAGTTTAACATGCGCATGTAGGGTTCATATCCAAAGAATAAAACCACACACAACTAACAACGCCACACAACAATGCCACACACAATCGAAGCGTAGAACAATATCGACAGCCCGCACATACTGATCGCTACCAGTTCAGGGTAACACAAGTTGCGGAATTAGGTTCGATAGGAAGATCGCTGGGCGTGAATCGAGGGTTCCGATGTTCGAAACCCGTGATGAATAAAATAAATTTAACATAAAATATTTTTCGTTGG
This sequence comes from Toxorhynchites rutilus septentrionalis, assembly GCF_029784135.1. Taxonomy (NCBI): domain Eukaryota; kingdom Metazoa; phylum Arthropoda; class Insecta; order Diptera; family Culicidae; genus Toxorhynchites; species Toxorhynchites rutilus. The sequence goes on from NC_073745.1 coordinate 256,557,950, forward strand.
ATATAGTTTGTTGTAATCATGCCGTATATAAGATAGATGTTATAACATTGATTTGTGGGAATAGATGATGTTGTTAAATTAAGTGAATAAATGTTTCCGTGATTAGTTTAGTGTTTAATGTAAATTAGACGAGACTTTGTGCAATTTTTACTGGCTAGCAGTGTAGCCTAAAATCCCGATTAAGTTTCCTGATAGGTCACGAGCCCAGGGTTGGGGCTCTTCTTCTGTTGTGAACAACTTTTCAACCCCCGCACCTCGTCCTCTGAAACTTCAAGGTGGGTGGGTTTGGCATCATTGCGTAGGTCCAATGATGAGAAGTATGGCATAAACGGTGTTCATTTGAAACAACCGTAGTGCCTCTGTTACTTGAATTGTGGAACACGGACAAACGGTGTCGCGGGTCCTTCTTAGCGCAGGTGCAAGTCGCGGAGCAAACCGGGGTTTGGAACGAAGGAAAAACCCGCCCTCAGGTGTTGGGTGTCTCATTGCCGGGCAAAGCAAGAACACGGCGGTTGGTCTCCCTCGCGGGAGTGGCGCTTAAGCCAACCGCTTACCTGCGGAAAACCCTCCAGTCGCGACAAACTCGCGCGTTCTTTCCCGGCGTTACGGGTTACAAACTTTTCTCTGTCACGATCAAGAAAAAAATGAATTATGTGGAAAGATGAATGATTCAATCCTCTATCTAATGATCATAATTTTGAAGTTAATTACTTGATAAACAACCAATTTATTTCAATTGAAATAGTTAATTATTCATTAAATCCAGCAAGACATTGAACAGAAACTTGCACGCAACAAAAACTTTTATCCGCTAATTTCACACACGTCCGTAAAGAAGGTACGCAAAATCTCGAGAAATCTCGTGAGCGGTCCGCAACGCATGGGACGCAAAACACGAGAAAACTCGTGAGCGGTCCGCAAAGTGTTAAATGAGCGTAAAAATGACAGAAAATGCCATGACTGACAAATACTGGTAAGCATTTGTATAATATATATATGGTACGGCAATATAAGATTAATACGAGCGAGCGAAACAAAAGACACGTTTCAAATAAGCACGCATTACTTTGCCACATATGTACACGGCCCAGACCGAGATAGATATAGATCTCCTTTATGCTGGAAAGTGTTTTCTAGGGGTAAAGTTAGAAAACAGTTTCCAACTTCAATTTGTAATGAGATGTAATATTATCACGCTCCTCCCCAACAGCATCATTAGCTATGTGGTTAGCGTGATCGTGTAAAACAGTTTCGCCTTAGTTCGATTTCCGTTGACGTCGTTTGGACTTTTTTTTAGGGCGCAATCCCAAAAAAAGATGAAAAAAAAAGAAAGAGATGCATGCTTCCATTCATAAAAACATTTTAAAGCGTTGGAGGACATATGACATTATTTGCCTATTTGACGCTTCAAGGCACTACATGACATGTTTTCTATCGAGAATGAAATGCTTTCTGACAACGCTAGTTTGGGTGTAGGCACGATGACAGGAAATTTAGTGGAGAATCTGGGAAAAACTATTTCATCGAAATCGGATAGACCTTTCCGGAGGTAGCAAAAGATGATTTCGAAAAAAAAACGCGTTTTGAATTTTGAATACATTTATTTCGTTTATTTTACAGCGTATCTCGTACATCAACGTACAGTTTTATAAGGCATATATTACATAACAAACAAACAAACAAAAATTGGTGCCAATTGGACTGTCCCTTGAATAGCCGCAACCTGTTTGTTGAACCCTTGCAGCCAAACCTTTGTAAACTGGTGGGAGTTCTACAAGTTTTCTAGTAGAACGATGTCAACCAATGATTTTTTTAATTTAATCTTGGATGTATTTCCTGTCATCGTACGTAGGATTTTTTCAAAATATTGATGTTTGACAAAATGGCAACATTTTTTTGTAAAAAATACTTTTTTGCCTCAAAAATCAAGACAAAAACATTCACCAAAATTTTGATTTTTCAAAATATCAAAAAATTCTACGTACGATGACAGGAAATTTAGTGGATAATCTGGGAAACATTATTTCATCAAAATTTAATCAAAACTGGAGTTAGAACTCCCACCAGTTTGCAAAACTTAGTTTCGAGAAAAACGCCTTTTAAATTTTGGGTCCGCGCTCCTTACGCAAAGACTTAGGCCACTAATTGGCTTGTAACTTTGGAACGGAGCATCGGACAAACCTGGGACAAAAACTACAGTAAAATAGATAACCCAGACAATATTTTAGGCCAGAAATTCTTTTTAATTTTTTTTTCAAGTTTCCATTGTGTACTACCCCCTTAATTGATTTTTTAAAATTATTTTTAATATTTTATACGATTTATAACGGTATTATTTTCGTCATACATCGAGATGCTATTTGAAAAAATTCTAGTTGTACCGTTCGAAAAACTCTACATCAAATATATCAAAATGTAAATCTTGCCTAGTAATTTGGCGACTTATCTTGGTTTCTGTAGAAATGTCTGAATCAGCACACATTGCATCCCGCATAAATAAAGCAGTCATTCCAATTTCGGTAGCAGATTGTCCACAGTTGTAGGTCTGCATTTCCTAGATTCTATTTCAGACTCGTTTTTGTAGACCGTTTCAACATGGGAATGTCGTGCGAAGAGTGTTTCGGTTCGGGGTGAGTTGGAAAGTACATGCCCAACTTGGATTTTTTATAATGGTATCTCCTTCTAGTATTGAACCGTATGTACCTAACGAAAAAAAAACTTTGATAAAATTCGTCCGGTGGAAGGAAACGGTAGCATGAACACAGCAAGCACTTTGATTGTCAAAAATTGTGAATTTTACGATCGTGGTTTTAAGGTTTTTCTCGCTGATTAAACAAACTTTTCGCGTATTGTGCAGTAAAGTTCTGTTCGCCTACAGAAGAGGAACAATTTGAAGCAGTGAAACTATAAGTTTGATAACAATAAATTAAATTATTTGCATTTTAATTTTTGCATTTTTGCAAATCACCCCGCATCAATTTTTAATGTCCAAAAATCATCTCTTTTATTTTATATATTTGGTAATTTGATGCCTGATATAATGATTAAACATTATTGATTGAGAGAAAACAAGTGTAGCTCAGTATACAATGTGACATTTTTTATTTAGACAGTATTGGTTTAGAAATATTAGGTGATTTGCTTAAGGGGTCCCCCGTTTTCCCCTACTTCTTCTTCGAGACGAATTCCTATGCTTGCCACCCATTTCCGTTTATGATGTGGCAATGATGTTGGACTTGTGGAGCAAAAACCAAACGTGTGCTGTTTTTTACATCGGGTTTTCAAATAAGAGCGCTACAAAAGTTTTTTAAATAAAACAAAAATGGTTTTGGATATCAATGAAATTCTTTATTCATGTGAAAGTACATTTGATGCCATTATGTATGGAACTCGATTTCTTTTGCACGATCTCCACCGGCACGCTTGCAGAAGTCCATGTGCTAAACCCAATTTTCGACGGTTTTCAAGCATAAATTTCACGATCGATATTCATACGAAGTTCATCAATCGTCGCTGGCTTATTGGCATAGACCATAGACTTGACGTAGCCCCACAAGAGGCGCGAGGAGGCCAATTGACTGGAGCATTTCGTGAGATAACACGCTCACCAATCTTGGTTTTCAATAAACCGATTGTTGAATTCGCTGTGTGGCTTGTGGCGCCGTCCTGTTGAAACCATATATTGTCCAAGTTCATATCATCCAATTTGGACCAGAAATATGTGGTTATCATTGAGCGGTAGCGATTCCCATTCATAGAAACGTGACGGTCTTGATCATCACGGAAGAAGTACGGCCCAATGACGCCGCCGGACTACAAACTGCACCAAACCGTATTTTTTTTCGGTATGCAATGGTGACTCATGGAGTACGTGTGGATTGCTGCCTGACCAATAACGCATATTTTGCTTATTGACGAAGCCATTCAGCCAGAAATGAGCCTCATCGCTGAAGATGATTTTTCGATGAAAATCCGGCAAGTTGTTGCTCAACCCAATTCACGAACATACGACGCTTCTGCTGGTTAAGCGGCTTCAGTTCTTGCGTCAATTTGATCTTGTAAGGATGTAGGCCAAGATCTTTTCGCAAAATTCGTCACAACGACGTCACAGAGACGCTTAAGAACGACGTGTGAGAGACTGATTTGGGTCTTCCTCAATTGATGCGCTAGCGGCAACAATATTCTCGACACTACGGGTACTTCTTTGTCTCACTGGCACGGGCACATTTTGTACTGTGCCTATGGATTCGAATATTTCCACCAGAGGTTCATTTCTTGATCTGGCAGGACGAATATGACGACCATAAATTGGACGTAGCGCTCTTAAAGTTGAGGACATTGACTCCGAATTTCGGTAGTAAATTTTAATAATCTCGACTCGTTGTTGGATCGTATATCTTTCCACTATGAAATGGCAAACCTTACTGAAGATAAATGTCAAGAAAGCGGGAAAAAATATGGCGTCGTTTGCTGTCCCTGTCGGTCTACATTGTATCGTTCCCATTGAAGTACCCGTTATATGGTATTGCAATATAAGAGCAATATGAGCGAGAGAAACAAGAGACAACACAAATAAGCACCCACTTTTCCACACATTGTTTATTGTTTATTGTTTAAAAATTAAGTTTATCTGACATAAATTGTCTTAATAAACACCCGTCACTCAACTAAAGTTTAATCTTCTTATTCTACGTAGAAATTCATTTGTGGAGATATTAAAATCGAACGCGGATTCGATAGATGCAAACACACGAACCATTGCACTTATAGGTTGATTATATCCGTAATGAGTACGATGGAAACTCGGTTGCATCAGGGACCGCTGTCTCAGCATCCTGCTTGATGCACGAAAGTTAAGCAGCGATAGAAGATGAGGGCAATCAACTTCTCCGACGAGTAGTTTGCAAACATAAAGAGCCTGTTGTGTCTTGCGTCTCCGTTCGAGCGTTTCAAGACCAAGCAGTTGACATCGATCTGGATACGCTGGAAGGTTCAAAGGATCGCGCCATGGTAGATTTCGCAGCGCCATACGTATGAACCTTTTTTGGACTCGCTCGATCCTTAGATTCCACGTTACATCGTTTGGTGCCCATACAACTGAAGCATTTTCCAGAATTGGTCGTACGATGGAGCAATATAACACCTTCATGCAGTGTGGGTCTGTAAAATCCTTTGCAATTTTCGAGATGAAGCCGAGTTGACGATTCGCTTTCAAAATTATTGATGCATAATGTGAGTTGAAAGAAAACTTCGAGTCCAATACAACACCAAGATCCGTCACCTGATGCATTCTGTTAAGAATCGTATTATCAATCTGGTAATTGAAAATGATCGGGTCCAAAGAACGATGGAAGGTCATAACATGACATTTCGCGATGCTGATGACAAGTTTATTCTTACGACACCAATGAACAAACGTATTCAGCAAATTTTGTAGATGAAGACAATCTTGGACACAGCTCACCACAACATAGATCTTTAGGTCATCGGCATATACAAGTTTACATCTATGACCAAGTGAAGACGCAGCATCATTGAAAAATATCACGAACAGTAGCGGTCCCAGGTTGCTTCCTTGAGGGACACCGGTCGTATTAGTGAACGGTGATGACATGCATGTTCCGTGCTTAACGTGCAGCGTTCTGCCAATTAAGTATGATGAAAGCCATGATACTAGTCTGTGAGAGGCTCCCAATCGACATAGTTTGCAGAGTAAAATTTTGTGATCTATGAGATCAAATGCTGCTTTTAGATCCGTGTAAATAACATCAACCTGGGCTTTCCTTTCCATCGCCACCAAACAGGTGGTAGTTAAATCCAGCAAATTGGTAGTTACGGACCTGCCAGGGATGAATCCATGTTGATCAGATGAAATATGCGTCTTCGTGGCTCGTAGAATTTGATCGCTGACTATTATTTCAAAAAGTTTAGATGCTGCAGAGAGGCTGGTTATCCCACGATAATTTTTAACATCACGTCGATCGCCACTTTTGTGCACAGGAAACATATAAGACGTTTTCCAACACACAGGAAACTCTCCTCTCTCGAATGAACGATTGAATATGAACGCTAGAACTTCGGCTATTGCTCTTGCGCAGTAACGAAGAACAACAGCGGGTATGCCATCTGGACCAGGAGCATAGGAACTCTTCAGCTTTTTGGACGCCTCGATAATTATTGCGGGGGATATTTCGAACGTGTCAATAGCTACTGCATTTTGTGGAACATTTGATGCAGCATTTTCTGCCTCTCTATCGGACGTTGGCACTGTTTGAAAAACTGAGGCGAAGTGCTTCGCAAAAAAATCACACGCTTCTGCTTCGTTTTCAGATTCTTTTCCACCAAAAACCACATTAATCGGAACTGACTTGTTTTTCCGCTTGCTGTTTACGAAGCCCCAGAAATATTTTGGATTCCGGCGAAGTCCAAACTGCACCCTTAATACGTGTGACTTATAAAGGTCGGCATTTAGTTTTTTGTAAACGTCACTCGCCCATTTAAAGTTATTCTTTGAGGAAGGCGATTTTTGAGTACGCAGGATGCGCTGGCACCGACTGCGTTCGCGTTTTAGTTTGCGGAGGAGCGGCGTGCTCCAAGGGGGTGAGAGAGGTTTTCTTTTCACAGGAACGTTCAAAGTTAACCATTGCAATATGACATTAGAGAAGTTCAACGCCATGCTGTGAACATCAAATTCTTCATAAACACAATTCCAGTCTAGACTAGATAAGTGATGAAAAAGTTCGTCAAAGTCGATTTTACGGTAATTGAGTGCTCTGTAGTCGTTAATCGTCTCTAAAGGTGGGCAAGGGCGTGCATAGGGATCCTTGATGTGTATGTTAAGTGGAGGATGGTGTGTATCCACATGGAGCAAGGGTTCTTCATCCGTGTAAACTACCGTATAACTACCCTCAGACGTGAAAACCAGGTCGAGAATTCGATCCAAGTTGTTCAGTTGTGCATTAACTTGGTTCAGGTTCAGGAAATCCATTCCGTCGATTAACGCCGAAGCAGCTGGGTTTAAAAAAGACGCGTTTTCTGGACGTATGCCATCTTCATTTTCTGACCACCTAATGCGCGGTTGATTGTAGTCTCCACATATGAGTACAGTGTCGTCTCGAGAAGCGATGTTACAGAGCTCACGAACGGTAGCGATGTGCTCTTCGATAATGTCGATCATGCGGCTTTTATCAGGGGCAATGTAAACGTTGCACAATAAAACCCGACGCCCTCGTATATTGGCTGAGACACACACCTGCTCCAGCCTCCTACCGCTACGTGTGTCGATGCGTGAACATCCGTGTCGTTCAGCCACGGCAATTAGCACACCACCAAAGCTACGCTTGTCGCTATTCAATGAGCTTCGGTCACATCGAAAAACATTAAATGATGTACCAAAAATCTGCAAGGAGTTGATGCTATCGTCCAGTCCTGTTTCCGTAAGCATGATTACATCGTAATTACAATCGATGGAAGCCAGATAGATGTCGTCCAATTTTGTCCTCAATCCTCTCACGTTTTGATAATATATCAAACTGGTGCAAACGGCAGTAGTAGAAGCGTGCTGCAACACAGTATGAGTGAGTGTAGGGGTAAAGGGAATTGAGCAACAATACTCGCCTGTGATGGGAACCCGAGGGTTCCCACCATCCATAGAAATACGCGTTGAATGATTTTTCAATGTTGCACTGCAATTTCCGGCGGTGTGACGGATGTCGGTGTCAGGTTTATGACGGGAGATTGCCGAAATTTTTTGGTGGAAAGCTCTTCGAATTCGCGGAACAATATGCCTTCTGGCCAAGTGGATGGCTTAAGAGCGTTTGATTTTAAAGCCGGGTCCACCCCAACTTTAAACGAGATGAAGGTCATCTTGCTGATGTCAGCACCTTTAGCCAATAGTTTTATGACATCTGGATCCTTTTTCAGCTCAAGATTCGCTCGTACCATTGCAGATAATTGTTCGTTGGTTACATCGGGTCTTATGTGGGACAGGTAGAGCCAGAATTTGTTTGCTGGTTTGTCAATAACAGGAACGGATACCACGTTATTCCCTATTGGCTTAGAGCCGGACTGGCATTCAGACGAGTTTTGCGAAAAATCAGGTTCACGAAGTCGTTTGGCGGGTCGAATAGGTTCCATTGTAGGCCATTGCTTAACTGCCGGTGACAGAATAGAAGTGGTAGGCTTTGACGACAATTGTTTTATTTCTATCTGCAAGTTGTTAATCGCTGCCGTGAGAGATGCGAGCGGAGACTGTTCATCCGCTATCTTCGTGATAGAACGAAGATGGGAATTTTCAAATAAATCCGCACAATCATCACACATCCAGAATAGGTTTTTCCGATGCGATGTGAAGTAGCTCATAAGGGCACGAGAAACACCGGAGCGACCAGAGCATGTCATATGGAAAATACAACCACAGTATCCATGGCAAGCCACAAATTCTATGCCAGTAATTACTTGACTGCATTTTGCACAATTTTTCTCCATGCTCATCTTCGCAGTTGATTCAGTTAGCCTTCAAATAACAACACACACGGCAAGCAGCAGAAACAGTGGCACAAAGGGACGAGTGATTGTACTTATTGATCAACAATAGACCCGTAGAGTTGAACAGAAAATCAATGAAGCTGCACAGCAATTGGAAAAGTTTTAGCGACAAATTCCACAGTAATATTACGTTTAACGATAAGAACTACACTATATTCACATTCAGTCAACAAAATAAAAGTTTATGGTCAATAAATATTAAAAATTGTAGTTATAAAACACATTCAAAAACGGAAAAAATAAGGAGCTCGAAAGCGACACGGCTGGTGTACTTGCTAGTTTAGTTATCATACGATCCAAGCCGATATAGATATAGATTCACTTTAAGGGGAGCTTAGGGAGCTTTTACTCTTAGAAAATTCTTTCCAGCTTCATTTTATAACGAGGTGTATTATTATCACGCATTTACTCAACATCACTAGTAGCTATGTGCATAGCGTGGTCCTGTAAAATAGTCTTGCGTTCTAGCCGGCCTTGGTTCGATCCCCGCTGACATCGTTTGAAATTTGTGCAATCCCAAAAGAGATGATAAAAGAAGAAGAAAAAGATGTCTGCTCCAATGATTGTGTCACATTTACCCGAAACCCACTCACCCGAATGACAGTTACCCGAAAGACATTCACCCGAATTCCACTCACCCGAATGTAACAAATACCCGAAAGCGACAGCTACCCGAATGTAACATCTACCCGAATGCGACATTTACCCGAATGCAACAATCACCCGAATGCAACATTTACCCGAATGCGACAGTTACCCTAATGTAACAATTACCCGAATGCGACACTTACCCAAAAGAAGGATATATTCAAATGATACACAAATTTTACTTTATTTGTATTTCTATTTGTATATTTAATTCTGATAAGTGTTATATAAAGATCATATTTGTCTCATACTTTCATTTCCATTCAAAAAGTATTATTCGTGGGAAGTACAATTCGAGAAATACTGGCATTGAATAAAATCCTTTTCAAAATAATGAAAAGTGAAAGAATGCAGTTTTATAACGTATTATTAAGTCCATCCATTCTTATGGATGACGCAGCCCGTTTACGATCGTCGGACGTCATACGTTTATCTGGTGCATCACGTTTGCAACCCGGCAATCAAAATGCATGACATGCATAATTAACCGGGCAAACGTAATGCACCAGGTAAACGTATGCAGTCCGACGCACGCTAACGCTCGGTCGGACCTGACTAAAGGATCGTCTCCTATGTTTCAAACAAACCGGGCAATCGGTGGAACACAGGTTTGCTTGCGAGAGGCCGCCGCTTCCGACGGCGGGACGGCGGCCTACTCGGATTGCGTCACCTCGGCGGCTTGGTGCCGCCTCGATACCTTATCCTCGTTAAATGAGGACTTCGCCCCCATTACATTGATCTCAAAATAAATTTCATCACGAAATAATAAACTCATGATAAAAATTGCGCTGCGGCGGGAAATACGTAAGTATCATTTTTTTTTATCTATTCTTTTCACATCTTCATTAAAAAAATTTATGTTGAAGTTACCTGTTTAATTTTCGGAATATTTCATAACCCATGCTCATTTCTGAATGATCTCTTGGTCTTAAAGAGCAATACGGAAAGGAAAGAAGACAGCATGTCAATTGTGCCTACACTACTTTCTAAAAATGACACAGCGAAGTCTTCAACATCCTTTTCGAATTTCCTCATTACAATTTCTCAGTTTACTTCGTAACTTTCTAACAGCAGATTTGACGAAACTCATAAACTGATTTGTCGGAATTTTTCCTTCTTCATTCGGATAAACATCCCATTCGGGTAAATGTCGCATTCGGGTAAACGTTGCATTCGGGTAAATCTTCATTCGGGTATATGTTGCATTCGGGTATTTGTTACATTCGGGTATTTGTTACATTCGGGTAAATGTGCTTCAGGTAAACGTGTTTCGGGTGAATGCAATTCGGGTGAATGAGACACAACCGCTCCAATATATACAAACATTTAAAAGCTGATGAGGCAGATGTTTTTTTGCTCATTTTACGCTTCAGGACACGAAAAAGCATTGTTTCTGTCGAAGATGAAATGTTTTCTGGCAACACTAGTTCGGGAGTAGTAAGTTCTACATACACCTATCGCTTCTGAATCGGTTTTAACCTCAGTAAAATCATTAGAATTATTTCGTAGGGACGAATTATGCATTTCTTACTAATTTAAACCAGGTGAAAAGGTTCTCTTGTGCTGCAAAGATGCAGATTGTGCATATTTACACCGACGTTATACAGTGATAGAAAGAAAAATACACTAATACCAACGGGAATTCAACAAGAAATGTTACAGAAGTGATATATTTGTGAGAGTTACGGCTTTCGTAGGAAAAGACTATTGCTACACGCACGAAGCTCTCGTAACGTGATATGTTAGAAATCTCCGAGGTCTTCCAAGATCCCGTTTTAAAACTTTCTAGTAGAATCTCAATCAGATGAGTAATTAGCTGTAGATTAACATTACAAATGTTATAATAGTAACCTGCACTATAGAAAACCTTTGCAAATAACCAGTTCCAAGTGATGGATTGAAATTGGTCAACTATTAATTAGTCACTCTTCAAAGAAAACTAAATTAGCGTACAGGAAAACCTGTTTTTGTGCGATTGCTTTTTGTGATTCAAGACCCGATGTCATAATAAAATCGCACATACGAGGAATCACGCGAAAAGGGACCGCACAAAAACAGGTTTGCCTGTATTATTTTCCTCTATAATAATTCAACCTCTAAAAAACATCCACGGCCTTTCATTTGTGTTAGCTTTCAATTTCACTAATATGATGCAAATATAGCACCGATCAATCCAACAGACCAAGAACATCAACGAACATTGCAATTGGAACAAGAGTGTATTCAAATGAGCCGTGTGATGGTGAAAAAGTTGCTAATTAGTTGAGAAATTCTAACACACTTGCGTATTGAATTGATTTACTTCGATCAAGGTACTCATTGCACTTAGGCTAATAACATCCAACCAATGTATGATTACAGCGGAAAATTACGCATTTTGCACAACACGCTGCTATGACTCTAGTGCCGAGGATAAACTGCCCACATGCGTTTTCATAATTCACCCGTTACACGATGAAATTTCACATTCGGTCACTGTGAGTGAAGGGTAAAATGCCGCTAACATGTGGACTCTACTCGACCGATAGACTTCACTTTCTATAACGAATCGGTCGGTCCATGACAATGACTGCTGATAACGATGAGATGTGTAATTAGTTAATGGTGCGATAGATTACGTTAGAGGGAAGCTCAATCTAGGAAATATTGGTTTTCAGACGAAGTCAAACGATGTATGGTTCTCCACAATACAGTGATAGACATTCGTTTAGCCGCACTTGAAAAAAAACTTCAAACACTTACAAAACAACTAGGAATGTTCTTTTTATCGGAATACTTATTTGCTGTAGTGATAGTATATTCAAGTCAATTTTATTGAAAGGACGTGAAATGTTGTATTTTCCGGCGAAAAAAGTTCAATTTGGATGGTCCGGACTGTTACAGTTGCTATTGGTACAATTTAAGTCAACGGCATGTCGTGAGATCGAAGGGAAACTTTGGGGGCGGAAGTTTGATAGTGTGGGGAGCCGTTTCCTATCACAGCAAGTTTCTAATTTGTTTCATTTTCACCCGAATGAACTCCGAAAAGTATCTTCAATTACTGGAGGACGTTTTGATTATTGAGAATAACGCTACCGAGGATGTCGTTTGTGATGTTTCCAAGCAATCGAAGGCGTGGTTCGCCGAGAAGGACATTCCGCTTCTTGAATGACCTGCTGACAGTCGGTTGCAATCGTATAGAGAACCTATGGAGAATCTTGGCCGAGGTGGTCTATGCAAACGGATGACAATTTGACAACATTTCCAGTCTCAAGGCAGTAATTCAGGAATGTTGGGCTATAACCAATATGGCAACACATTAAAAGCTGTCTGACTCGATGCCAAATCGAGTTTTTAAAGTGATCCGAAATGGACGTGGACATACTAGATATTAGCTACCAATTGGACTCGAAATTTGCCGCACGAATTTTCTTTTATTGAAATTTTAGGATGCGGCTAAACGAATGTCCACTCTGATTCCACATATTTGAATTACTTAGAAAACAAAAAGGGAATTTATACATTTTTTAGAATGAATTAGATGAAAATAAACAATAATCATCTTTTATGAGCAAAACTGTACAAAGAACTGACTTATTTTTAAAAATATTGAGGAAAAATAGGGTGCGGCTAAACGAATGTCTACCACTGTATGCTTCGAAGCAACGGTTTTGAGGTTTTGATGGCAATGTCATGACACCCATTTTATCCATTTCCTCCATTAATAATAAAATATCTGAAATTTCCCAACCGACACAATCCGAAAAAAATCAAACTTACCGGATCTGGATCCTAAACGAACATACGAACATACGAACATACAAATGCACTTGAATACGATACGACATGACAATTATAGACAACTGAAACTAGTAATCAATAAAGGCCAAGGCAGTCTAGGAAATCAAATAATGGGTATTTAATGTGGTCTTTGCAGCAGTCACACTTTCTTGGTGCGTACCATACCAATTATCTACTCCTGCTTATTGCATTCCGGTTCTCAGCCATTCTTACTGCGCGAAAATTGACCTTTCAACCTGTGCGTTAAGAGTTAGTCGGTTTTTTTTTGAGTCTTCGAGAGTACAACCCATCATTCAATCAAAGCTATCGCAATATTATTAATTGTGTGACATTTATCGTTGTTATTACATTTACCTCTGTACTTTTTCGTAGGGGCTTGGTAAAATCCAAAAACGGTATATTTTCGAACGCGTCTGAATCATATGCTAAATATTACGCAATACAACAACAGAATGGAACAGAACAAGGTAAATATGTACCGTTTTGTCTCAAATTCCGAACACTTCATTTTTAAATGTAAATTTACCGAACTTTAATGTTAGAAAAAATTCAATAATAAACATTTTAATCTGTCCATGAAGCAGGATATCCATGGAATTTCAGATTATCTTCGAAAGGGGATCGTTCCAACGATCTTCGGTGCAAACTATGGGCGTGTCAATTGTGATAATATGTACTTTACTGATGGGTCCTCTATGAATGTGTCCACAGGATTTGGAGTATTCAACGATTTTTCAGCGCCTCCCACAGTCTTCAGAATCCTTGCTCAGTGTATATTGCTGAATTGGCAGCAATACACTGGACACTGGACAGCGTCACCTCAAGACCTGTTGAACACTATTACATTGTAATGGATAGTCTTAGCTCTGTCGAAGCTATCCGTTTAGTGAGGCCGGAAAAGTACTCGCCGTACTTCCTTGAGAGAATACGAGATATTTTCAGTGTCAGTGTGAATGAGAATGTGAATGTGAATGTGATTGTGAGTGTGAACACACATCTCCTTACATCCCACCCTTTTCTTAATAAAAATGTGTCACCCTTCTAAACTCGAGTCAACCGCGAGTAATCGGTTTCCTATTTTATTAACCATAGAATTAAGGAAACATGTTAATATGTGCTAGTAGAAATATATTTTAGAGTTTGGCTCCTTTAAACTTATGTAACTGAACCTGTAAAAATAAACGGATTAACAAAAAAACTTAAAAATGGTTTGTATGTATGCGAGCAGACATCTCTTCCTGTTTTCTTTTCCCATTTAATTTGGGATTGTGTAAAAAAAAGTCCATACGACATCAATGGGGATCGAACCAAGGTCGGCTGAAATGAAAAGTTATTTCACACGACCACGCTATCCATATAGCTGCCAGCGCTGTTATATTGAAGCGTGATAATATTACACCTCATCATAAAATGAAGTTGGAAAGTGTGTTCTAAGAGGGTAAAGAAGAACATGAACGAGAATATATGTTTCTCTGTCTGAGCCGTGTATTTGGCAAACTATACGAAATGCTTACATATGCTTTCATTTAAATGTGTCTTCTGTTTCGCTCGCTCGTATTAGCTCCAGCATATATATTATACAAATGATATACATGTATTGGGGAGTAGAAAATTTTCTGTTATTTTTCAGCTATTTAATGTAATAAATCGGGATGCCATAACTTGTGCTGAAAATTAACTTTGGATGTAAACGTTTGCAAAAAAGTGGCTGTCAAAACCAGCGATAAACGATAAAATTCGGAATTTGAATCAAGTTTCGAAGCTCGAAATCCAAATTTCTGGAAGTATGGAAAAATACTTCCAAAGAAGAATAGCTTTAATCTATATATATATATATATATATATATATATATATATATATATATATATATATATATATATATATATATATATATATATATATATATATATAATATATATATATATATATATATATATATATATATATATATATATATATATATATATATATATATATATATATATATATATAAATGGATTTCTGTCTGTCTGTCTGATTCTTATCGACTCGGAAACTACTGAACCGTTCAACATGAAAATTGGTATGTAGGGTTTTTTGGGGTCGGGGAAGATTCTTATGATAGTTCGAAACCCCTCCCCCCTCTCTAAGGGGGGCTGCCATACAAATGAAACACAAATTTCTAAATTTATCGAGTATTAACCAAGCAAACGAAACGAAATTTGGCATGTGGAAGTTATAGGGTGCAATAAATGATTCTATGGTGGTTAGATACTCCTCCCACCTTTCTAAGGGGGGGCTGCCACAGAAATGAAACACAAATTTCTGCATAACTCGAGAACTCATCAAGCAAAAGGAACCAAATTTGGCAAATGGAGGCTTTAGGGAGCAATAAATGTTTTTATGGTAGTTTGACACTCCTTTCCCTTCTCTGAAGAGGGGAAGGGGGGAGGTTGCTGAACAACTCGAGAACTAATCAAACAAATGGAATCAAACTTAGCATATAGAGGTTTTAGGGATCGATAAACATTTCTATGGTAGTTCGACACTTCTCCTCCCCTCTCTAAAGGGGAGGCTCCCATACAAATGAAATACACACTTCTGCATTACACGAGAACTAATCAAGCAAATGGAGCCAAATTTGGGATGTGAGGGTTTTTGGGCATGAGAAATGTTTCTATGATGATATGACACCCTTTCCTCCTCTGGAAAGGAGAAGGGGTCCCATAAAAATAATGCACATATATCAACCAAATATGACAATTGAAAATTTTCGGAAAATTTTGAAGAAAAATGGTAAAATTCGAAAAATTCAATTCGCATTTGTTCTACAATTCCATATTGACAAGCGTTGTTAGTCCACTTGATGTTTGCGGTAACGAAATTGATCTTCGTTCGAAAGTGGAAATGGATTTTAATGTGATAAAACGCATTCCTATATCGTTTTCCATCTATATAAATAAAAATGGATCGCCGAATGTGTTGATAAGAGCAAAACTCGAGAAAGGAATTGTTCGATTTAGGGCTGTCTTCATTCTATCATATTCTCTGTATCAAACATTTATTCCATATAACGCAGAAATATGTTATTCACAAGTGGATGAAAAATCTTGCACGAGTATTGTGTCTGAAAATAATCTGATATTATAATGTCGAGTTTTGGTGGAAGTACTGAAATTTTATAGTAAAAAATAATTTTAAAGGGTAGATTAGAAAATCAATCAATGAACAGTTCTGGGATTGGACCCATGAACGTGCGCTTAGTAGGAAAACGTGGATGTGATAACAAAAACTAGCTAGGTTTAGTAGCTCAAATAATGATTTATTACAAAAAAACGCATTTTTGCTGTTCGGAATTTGAGACAAATGTAATCAAACATATTTTTAGTTTTTCACCATGAATATGTATTCGTAGATTCATTTCATGGTAGACAAATGAAAGAGAAGGTTCTATTGTATCCAAAAACCACAATAATTTCGTACCATTTTGAGTAATGAGACGCTGTTTAATGGCCAATAAAGCTTAAGTGTTCGGAATTTGAGACAAAACGGTAAATACCAACAAATATATTTGACAACAAAATGATCATCGAAATGTTTTTTTCATCAAAATCTGTTAATGCATGCTATCAAGCAAACTCTTGATTCCATTGGGTAATGTTGAGTTTTTTAAAACTTTCTGAAATGTATTCTCTCTTTATAGAGTGGATCAGTTCCAATGTGCTCAAGGTACAGAGTGCACACAACGTTTGAGAGAAAACGCTTCCAATAATCGAAGGGCCCTTAATCGGTATAAAACAACCAATCAGTAGAAACGTATAAAAAGCATGAAGCAACTAGTTAAGTGATCATAGTCGCTTGAAAGGAACACTTTGCTTTATACCTTTGATTTCAGCTTGCACAATGGACACGATTGTTTTATCCGACAAACCTCTACAAGGTTCAATCGAACTTAATTGTACTTTGTATAACATGAGATTTTCTCAACAATCTCCGTCTTATTTTTCTGTTACAGTTTATTTTTCTGCTCCCCAGTGGTTTCAATGAGCAGTCATTTGTGCGAAGGAGGCAGCCAGTTTTCCACTCTACCATCACAGAGTCCAGACAGAAACATTGCCATTGGGTAGTAAGTGGGTGTGGGTGTCACAAAAATGCCCCACTCCCGTCGTCTGTCGTCCAATGCCGATACCGTCGCATCGGTCGCGTCGTCGCGTTTACTTCGATTTCAATAACTCAATTTGCGCATTTGAAGCGATCAAATGGGGGCTCAAAATGAAGAGACAGACCGGCGTTTCGGTTTTGCGCCGCGCCGCGCCGAACAGCCGAACGGCCGAATGAATACGTGAAAGTTTATTTTAAACGCTTCGTAACAATCGCGCGAGAGCAAAGTAAAGCAGCTTAACAATAGCGTCAAACGTCTGAACTGCATAATATCTTCCTATTTCGTGACATAACCCCAATCGAATGATGCGGGAAGTGGTGATGGCGGCTTTGTGTATCCCCGTTGGCGAATTTTTGAGCGATGATTTTCGCGCGATTTGACGGCGGAGGAACTGCGCGCGAGAAGAAGTGATCTTGTCCGTGTGGAATACGGAAACGATGGAATGGTATCTCTAAAATAGAAATGTATTGCCGATGCATCCGTTGACGGAAACTAAAATAAATCATTATTGTGCTTTTTGCGGAATTGGATTTCCGACTACGTTGACGACCGTGACTATGTAGTTTTTTTTTAGGTTTCCCAATCTGGAATTACTTACGAATAAACATTATTTTTTCGAGATTGTAAATAACTTCATGCAAATGTTGGGTGTTAATTACAAGAATTATTCAACAACACTACCCAACAAATCCAACATGAAGGTTTTGGGTTCATTCAATCAATTCTAAGAATCTGCCTTTTGACTGATACAGGTTTGACAAACTTGAACCAATTAGAATAAAGTTTAAGTTAATATGTTTTGTACACAACACCTAGATCAGGGGTTCTTAAAGTGGTCGACCCCTTGGGGTCGATTTTGGTTTCTCAGGGGTCGACATGAACGAAAATTGATGTTGGGGTCGACGAAGTCTAAAGATTGATCCCCATTAATTAACTCATGTTTTTGATTGAAACTTTCAAGATACAGTATAAGTTGTGATCCAACTTGATTTATAGTAGAAAGTATCATTGTTGTACTTTTCAAAAACTCAACAAATAGATGAGCTCGCACAAATTCGTATAAGATGAAAAATTTGGCATTTGTGTTCTGAAATTTGAAATTTGAAATTTGTGTTGGAATTTGAATACATTTAATTCGAACAATTACATTTTTGTTCATTAACATTTCATCATTAACGTGCGATTTTTATTAATTGTCTACTCCAGTATTTGTATTAGGCTATCAAAAAAGTCCTGCGGTATTTTTTTTTGAATTTTAATTGGTCATAAAATTAGTTACAATCATCTGTTTTAAGTCAAATATGCGCCGTTTTGTTCGATGACTTGTTCCCAACGAGCTGCCAACTTCATAATACCCCTGTTATAGAAGCTCGCTTCCTTATTGGCAAAAAACTCGGATAGCCAATTTTCACAGGCCTCTTTTGTGGCTAACTTCTGACTACCTAGCTCGTTCGCCATGGACAAAAACAGGTGGTAGTCACTTGGTGCAAGGTCCGTACTATACGGCGGATGCAAAAGAACCTCCCATCCGAGCTCCCGGAGCTTCTGGCGCGTCACCAAAGAAGTGTGTGACCTGGCGTTGTCCTGATGGAAGACAATGCAGCCTCTGTTTATCAAAGATGGCCTCTTCTTCATGAGTGCTACCTTCAAGCGGTCCAGTTGTTGGCAGTACAGGTCCGAATTGAGCGTTTGGCCATTGGGAAGCAGCTCATAATGGATTATTCCTTGACAATCCCACCAAACACACAGCAGAACCTTCCTGGCCGTTAATGAGGGCTTGGCCACCGTCTGAGCCGCTTCAGCAGGCTTCGACCACGACCGTTTGCGCTTCACGTTGTCGTGAGTGACCCACTTTTCATCGCCAGTCACCATCCGCTTCAGAAACGGGTCGATTTTGTTGCGATTCAGCAGCGATTCACATGCGTCGATACGGTCAAAGATGTTTTTTTGCGTCAACGTGTGTGACACCCATACATTGAGCTTCTTTGTGAATCCAAGCTTCTTCAAATGGTTAATAACGGTTTGATGACGGCCGATGCTACGGCTGCTACTATGCCGGTCTTTCTCGGCTAATTCAGTAATTTTGTCGCAATTTTCGACGACAGGCCTTCCGGAGCGTGGCGCATCTTCGACGACTTCTACACCAGAACGAAAACGTTGAAACCATCGTTGTGCGGTGGAAATGGAAACTGTATCGGGTCCATAAACTGCACAAATTTTATTGGCAGCTTGAGATGCATTTTTGCCTTTGTCATAGTAGTACTATAAAATATGTCGGATTTTCTCTTTATTTTGCTCCATATTTGCGACACTATAACTCACGAACGACTTAACCAAACAAAACACTGTCAAGGACTATATTATAGCGCGCAAAAATACCTTTCCAACAAGCTATAGTATGACTCGATACAATGAATACAACTAGAACTACGCGCTTATAACGACACCTCGCGGAAATACCGCAGGACTTTTTTGACAGCCTAATATTAACATATTCACAATTAAATTAATATTTATATAATTTTACATCTATTTATTTTCCTGAATTTTGATGAGAAAATTATGTCAAGTCAAGATATTCGGATATCCAAACCGTCTTTTGTCTAGTCCAGACTTTCCGCATTTTCCCTAGATTTTTCCAGATTAAAAAAAATCTGCAATTCCATTGCACTTCATTGAGTTGGTTTGGAAAGATAGTTTGTGCTAGTTTTATTGAAACAGTTATTCAAAATGTCATCACTGATTTCACCAAAGGGATTAGGAGGCCAGACTGAGCTGGCTTTCCCAGAGCACCGATAAGCATGCTGGTTTCTACAAAATATGTAGTAAAGACATAAAGTGTCTTGGAGGATT
The DNA here is from genome assembly GCF_029784135.1 of Toxorhynchites rutilus septentrionalis. Classification (NCBI taxonomy): domain Eukaryota; kingdom Metazoa; phylum Arthropoda; class Insecta; order Diptera; family Culicidae; genus Toxorhynchites; species Toxorhynchites rutilus. The sequence continues at coordinate 256,577,920 of NC_073745.1, forward strand.
TAAGGATTTCTTGAAGCATGCGGCGACTGAGAAGTACAAAAAGCGACTGCTGTGATCACGAATGTTCTCGGAGATGAGGAGCCCATTAGACATTTGCGAAGCTATCCGTTCACAATCAATGTCGACGAATGGACGGATTTGTCGTAAAAATAATCACTAGCCTTAAGGTAGCCGTACACTGTTTGATCGGAGGTCACATATATATCGAAACTTTCTGTCAGATAAAGATTGGTTTGAAATTTGTACAAACACTATTTTGTTGGCCACTTCAATTATCAATAGTAGTGAACAATGTCAAACATCGAACATGGCAAAAATTAGACTGAAATATTTAAGGTAACCTAATCATGTACCGACAGGTTCGAAGAACAGAATAGTATTTTAGGTATCCAATAACTGTATATTTGCTTGTCTTGTTTTGTTTCGAATATATTTGATCAGTACACGTTGATCAAATTTTTTGTGTCAAAAAGAGTCAAATTTTTGGCTCCGGTCAAACAGGCTATGATGACCCTTAGTAGCCAGAACTGGGTTGAAATTGCGCATTTCGAAACGAGTGATTTTTGTTCGTTTCGACCATTTTTACATGCCTTTGACCAGCTTTGTTTACGAGCCCAAGAATTTTACATTTCTCTACAAGACAAATTTTGCTCTAAATCTAGTACACCGAAAATATGAACTTGAGAAATATACATAATACTGAAACCGTTTTGATTTGAGTTCGAATTTTCTCGAAACGAGTTCTTCTTCTTCTTCTTCAATGGCACTAACGTTCCTAGAGGAACTTCGCCGTCTCAACGTAGTATTACTTGCGTCATTTTTATTAGTACTTAGTTGAGATTTCTATGCCAAATAACACGCCTTGAATGCATTCTGAGTGGCAAGCTCTAGAATATCCGTGATCACAGTGCAAGTCGGAGGAAATTTCTTTGACGAAAAATTCCCCCGACCAGAACGGGAATCGAACCCGAACACCCGGAATGTTAGTTATGACGCTAACCACTCGGCCAAGGGAGCAACGAGTTACTCGTTCCGAAATGCGCAATGCCACCCCTGGCTATTGGAATGATAGTATGCTGTTCGTGAATGATTGTTTTTGTGACCTTATACAGGTTACCGAAACGGATTCTAGAACGTTGTATGACGAGATGGTTTCGTTCCATACCAAATTTATTTGATTGGGTATGGGGCTGATGAACCAAGGACCATCACTTCACCAGGCAACTCTCTTTGTGCTCTGCTTAAAAGAGATTGGCCATCGCTTTTTATTATGAAGTGTATTTGCTTTAGTTCTACCTAATGCTCTTCGTATACTTATAAGCATATTCCAGATGAAATTGAGCAAACCAATAGTTGTCTTAGCTGTAGTCCCTTCCGCACTAGTAAGTGTGATGGGATTCAGGAAATTCTTGAATGGAAACCCTTGAAATTGCTGCATCCATGCGAGACTAGATGGCTTTCACTGGAAGCAATGGTGCAAAGAGTACTTGACAGATATGAACCACTATGAATCTACTTTGGATTTTTGAAATATATTAATCATGTTGAGAACATACACATACACACTCAAAGTGATTATCAACATGAACAAGCTATTTCAAAGTGAGAGTCCTACCGATTATTCATTCGAGCATTCCACGACTTTTCAGCACGATATTGGATATTTGTTCCATAAATGATCAACAAAATTACGAGAGCTTGGAAAATGCGTAGTTTGGGACAACAGCTAAACTACTCATCAGGGAGTACGTAAACGTAAAAATACGTTAACATATCTGTTGATCGGCTCAGCGAATTTGAGGCTAAAACTAATATATCAACTTCAACTTCAACGACTCGGTTATGATGAATCTGACAATGCTGGACCCGTTCAATGTCATCAGAAGAGCATCAAACCATTCAACCCCTTCCTGAAAATTTTCCAAATCTGATTCCCATAGAAATGATTCAGGCATTTCATGAGGAATTCAGAGAACTGCACAATGTTGAATTTTCAGTTTTCTTCCGGATGAACGAACCAATGTAGTCATGTTTTGGAGTAAAGTTCTAGCCACAACTACCCGTGGTGGTAAAATGGCATTCCGACAATTAAGAATATTTATCCCAAAAAATTACTGAACACTGAAGATAGTGATTTGGTGCACATGTCTGCAACCATCAAGTTTAAGTATAATGCGTCGATGTTTTACAAATCAGACGTAAAAATGTTTATTGATTGATTGTGATGAATTATAGAGACTTTAAACTGTAGTCCTGAGAAGGGCTCTTCTGGACAAACTCAATCCGAAGTCCTTTTTCACCTGCCTCGAGTAAGACACTTCATTGTCATTGTTCGTCAGCAAACCGTGTCCCCTTCCACAAACGTCAAACGACGTTCTCGTGAAAATGTTCAATAAAATTCGCAGTTAACTATAAAAAATGTCGACAAAAATCCAAACAAAACAAGACTTTTGATTTTCCAACATCCAGATTTCTGTTCCATATACCTGGCAACTCTGACTTAATCCTTTAAAAGGCCGTGGGAACTAGGCAAGGAATAGACTCCAACTTCAGAGAATATTATCCTTACATGAGGGATAATGAGAACTCATTATCTTTGATAAAAAACAAACTATTGAAACAGTTAAAAAAATTAAATTTTTCATCAAATGCACCATTTTTTATTGAAGAAACTGCATGAACTTACATAGTAGATCCTAAATAGAACGCTTACAGTGAAAAACTTGTCAACCTGTTGCATGTTCAATGAATTTAAACAGATTTTTTTTGCCGGCGCTTTGAAATCGTGGTTTTTTTTTACATAAAAATGACTACCAAATTCATATGGTACATTTGAAGCAGCCCTAAAACAATTGAAGTATTGGCAGATACTTTTAGAAGTCTTTGGTTAAGCAAAATATTGAAATAATATTCCAACTGCGGCTGAAGAAAACCCACAAAGTTTTCAATATAGTGTTACGGCCCTATCACAGGCTAAACAACCGCAAAGTCTTTAACACTAGGTTTACGGACGTTTTTATATACCTATCTCTACGAACACGCGTCAATTAGAAGGAAGAAAAAAGAAAATAGACATTAATATCGATCAATGCATAAAAGTGGAATATGTGGAGATGGAATACAAATGCAGTCGATTTTTGTAATTTTCCTCATAACATTCGAAATGCGTCAAAATGTCGCGTAAACCTAGTGTTAAATTAGTAAGAATTTTGGATGAATAAAACCAAAACTAGAAATAGATTTTAGTTTAAAAAAATTGGCTATAGGGGTCTGAGGTTTCACCTAATTCTGGAAAAGGGGTCTATTGCCCAAAATAGTTTGAGAACCCTTGACCTAGATCATGTGGGGGAAAAGCGGTTAAAATCAATACCCCAAGAAAAACACCCATTTACTGCTTTCACATTGTGATTGGGCGATCATGGATCGACATTTAGAAGATCGATCGTTTCCCCTTCGATCCCTAAATTTTTTGGATCGATTCTTTGTCCTCCGAACGAAAATCGATCTTTTGTTTTTAATTTTTTCGATCTTTTCGATCGTAGAATTTGTTTTTTCATAAATTGGTTTTTCAGTTAACATTGATGTGAATCTTATCAAAAATTATCTGACTAATTTCATAAACTTTTCAAGGTTGCCAATTTGACATTTGATAATTGATCGTTAATTTAGGAGAAGCAGGTTTGTAGGTTTGGTCATTACGAAACAAGTGGTTACAATTTATATCTACGTCAACGCATTCCATAGCCTGACAGAGAAAATTGTAACGAAATTGGATGGTGACTTTCGGTCCGCCATTTTCGATTATTGGAAGCGAATGCTTCAGTCTGGGACTACTACCTCGACTAAATGCCAGAGTATGGCACGGTTGGATTTTTTGTGATTATCATCTTTTTCTTTCTTTATTAAAGAGATTTTCAGTCGAAGGCTGGTTCATCTCTATTATGAGATTATTGTTAGCGAAGTTCTGGATGAATACCAGTTGTTGAGTTTCTAATAATAATTTTCATTTAATTTATTTAATTAAATGATTCCATGTCGATATAAGATGAACGCACTGGAGATTACAAATTGTGTGGGCTTTAAAGTTTTTTGTGATATTCGTGCTGAGAATTAAAACAAATTGTTTTCGATGTTTGAATAGAAATATGAAATGTTTATTCAATGTTTAACTATTTGTGGATCTGCTATGTCCGCTCTCAGCCACCGATTCCGGTCGTTTGGTGGCACTCGGCAACAATAGCAATGAACTTTACTAATCATATAGTTTAATCAACAATGTTTCAGGTTACATTTTTTTTAGTCGAAACCTAATGTCTAGTGAATCTGTTAACGAATCAAAACGGTGCTTCTCTGAATAATAGATAACGGTACTCAGTATAAACAAATGTTGTAACCCATGTTTGGGGAAAGGTAGCGCGAATAGCTTTATCATGTCCAAAATGTCTTGCAAATGGGATACGTACTCGTTCTTTTGAAATGACCTACGGCATCAACTCGCGTAACTTCATTTTACGATCGTTCAAAACGAGTCGATGCACTTGTTTCACGATTTCTGGATTCGTAGTCTCTTTTGGCCTTCCAAAGCGAAGTGCATCTGCAGTACCGATAGACTGTTGTTCTCGAAGGAGCAGGAGTGGAATAACTTTTTGTCAACCACTGCATTGATAGTCCAGGTGTTTTTCCCATCAATGTTTGATCAAAATACGATACATGCTCATTGTATCATGAAATACATGCTCATTTCTGCAGCAAACTCCAGTATCGACGTAAATTTTGAAATAGATGGTGAGACATTAGAACGCGTAAAAAAATCAAATAAGGGAAAAGGGGGGAATTTGGGGGAACACCCAAGCAAATCGCCTAATGTTTCCAAACCAATACGGTCTAAATAAAAAATGTCACATTGTATACTGAGCTACGCTTGTTTTCTCTCAATAAATAATGTTTAATCTATATATATAAAAATGGAGTGATGTCTGTCTGTCTGTCTGATTCTTATAGACTCGGAAACTACTGAACCGATCGACATGAAAATTGGTATGTAGGGGTTTTTGGGGCCGGGGAAGGTTTTCGTGATATTTTGAGACCCCTCCCCCCTCTCTAAGGGGGGGCTGCCATACAAATGAAACACAAATTTCTGCATTACTCGGAAATTAACCAAGCAAACGAAACCAAAGTTGGCATGTGAAAGTTTTAGGGTGCAATAAATGTTTCTATGATGGTTAGACAGTCCTTCCCCCACTCAAAGGGGGGGCTGCCATACAAATGAAACACAAATTTCTGCATTACTCGAGAATTAATCAAGCAAATGAAACCAAATTTGGCATGTGGAGGTTTTAGGATGCAATAAATGTTTCTATGGTGATAAGATACTCCTTCCCCCTCTCTTAGAGGGGGCTGCCGTACAAATGAAACACAAATTTTTGCATTACCCGAGAATTAATCAAGCAAATTAAACCAAATTAGGCATATGGAAACTTTAAGGTGCAATGAATGTTTCTATGGTGGTTAGATACCCCTCCCCCCTCTCTTAGGGGTGGCTGCCATACAAATAAAACACAAATTTCTGCATTACTCGAGAATTAATCAAGTAAATGGGCGGGACGAAGTTTGCCGGGTTAGCTAGTCATTATATAAAGCTTCAATCTACCAAATATATCATAAAGTAAAAGAGATGATTTTTAGACATTAAAATTTGATGCGGGGTGATTTGGACCGTCTGTGGGGTGATTTGGTCCAGTGTGTGTTTCATCGAAAAAAAAACATACTTATGTTTATGTAAAGTATTTTGGGATAATGTTACAATCAGTAACAGTGTTTTGGGATCCAGGTATCTTGGCCAGATTCCAGACCAGAAAATTTGGATTGACGCCATCTCGAATTCTGCATGAATCTTTTCACTGTTGGTCGAGCATTTTCAAACACTTTTGATGCTTGGTCAAAGAAAATCCATTCTCGATGGCCTGCGTTGCTCTTTCAAGTTCCCCCTTCTTCCAACGTTGTCTGTCCATCCTCTTCTTGTAATTCAGCTGCATCTGGAATCAATTAGACCAAAGAAAAGTCTCAAACCTGTAGGACCAATTCACCCCACAGAAACGTATCCACACAACACGCAAAAATTAAAATGCAATTGATTTCATTTATTGTTATCAAACTTACAGTTTCGCTACATCAAATTGTTCCTCATCTGTAGGCGAACAGAACTTTACCGCGCAATCCACGAAAAGTTTGTTTAATCAGCCGGAAAAACCTTAAAACCACGATCGGAAAACTCACATTCTTTGACGCTCAAAGTACTTGATGTATTTTATTTATGCTACTGTTTCCCTCTATTTGTGAAGTTTTATCAACGTTTTTTTACTTTAGGTACATACGGCTCAACAATAGATGGAAATAACATTATAGAAAATCCAAGTTGAGCCGTAATTTTTGAGATAAAGGGGTGGTCCAAATCACCCCATATGACCAAATCACCCCGTGTTACCCTACATATGAGTTATGATTGATGACACGTTAACTTTCAAGTCTCACATTAATAATATCATCAAAAAGATTGCCAAGAAGTACGGCGTTTTGTGTCGTTTGAAGAAAGAGTTGACAGTGAACAGTAAAATTAAATTGTACAAATTTTTGATTTCACCGCACATAGATTTTTGCTCGTCGATCCTATTTCTTGCGAATAATACACAATTAACGAGATTGCAGCGTTTACAAAATATAGTAATGCGGTTGATTTTGAGGAGTAGTAGATACACTTCCTCTAGTTTGGTGTTGTGCGCTACAGTGGGTATCTGTGAAGCAGAGAATCTATTACTTGACAATAGTGTTCATCTTCAAAATTTTAAACGATATGCTGCATCGATATTTGTGTTATCGAATTGAAAGAGGAAGTGATGTTCATATATACAATACAAGAGACGCGAATGATGCAAGCACACCCAGCTTTATGTTTAGTAAAGGGTGTGTCACATCAAATTGCATCACGGAAAAAACGCTGTAGAAATTCGCCCAGTAGACCGATCCTTTTGAAAATTTTAGACAGTAAAATAAAAACTATTAAACAACTTTTAGCATTTTCTTTTTATTCATACTTCGAGCCCAAGCCCGTATGCTCGCACCTTCCTCTTTACCCCGTTCATAAGGTTCTGTACAACGTCAGGTTGTAGTTTTTTTTTTTTTTTGAACAGAAATCCATTTTCTCTTGAAGTCAGCCTCCGATTTGACAACTTTTGGGTTCTTCCGGAGGGCCTGCTTCATAATCGCCCAATATTTCTCTATTGGGCGAAGCTCCGGCGCGTTGGGCGGGTTCATTTCCTTTGGCACGAAGGTGACCCCGTTGGCTTCGTACCACTCCAACACGTCCTTTGAATAGTGGCACGAAGCGAGATCCGGCCAGAAGATGGTCGGGCTCTCGTGCTGCTTCAATAGTGGTAGTAAGCGCTTCTGTAGGCACTCCTTAAGGTAAACCTGCCCGTTTACCGTGCCGGTCATCACGAAAGGGGCGCTCCGCTTTCCGCAAGAGCAGATCGCTTGCCACACCATGTACTTTTTGGCAAACTTGGATAGTTTCTGCTTGCGAATCTCCTCCGGAACGCTGAATTCGTCCTCTGCGGAGAAGAACAACAGGCCCGGCAGCTGACGAAAGTCCGCTTTGACGTAGGTTTCGTCGTCCATTACCAGGCAATGCGGCTTCGTCAGCATTTCGGTGTACAGCTTCCGGGCTCGCGTCTTCCCCACCATGTTTTGCCTTTCGTCGCGGTTAGGAGCCTTCTGAACCTTGTATGTACGCAGGCCCTCCCGCTGCTTGGTCCGCTGGACGAATGAACTTGACAAATTCAGCTTATTGGCGACATCCCGGACCGAACTTCTCGGATCACGTCTAAACTGCTTAACTACGCGCATGTGATCTTTTTCACTGACGGAGCATCCATTTTTGCCGTTCTTCACCTTCCGGTCGATGGTTAGGTTCTAGAAGTATCGTTTCAGTATTCTGCTGACCGTGGATTGGACGATTCCCAGCATCTTACCGATGTCCCGATGTGACAACTCCGGATTCTCGAAATGAGTGCACAGGATTAATTCACGACGCTCTTTTTCGTTCGACGACATTTTTCCAAATTTACGAAAAATTGACAGTGAAGCATGGCCAACGTGATCTATACACTCTTATCTGATTATAAGCGAAAGCTGAAGATATAATTCCTAAAAATTAAATTTCTACAGCGTTTTTTCCGTGATGCAATTTGATGTGACACACCCTTTAGGTCGCAGAACTCGTTGTTATATAAAGGTATAAATTTCTTCAATTCGATGCCCAGAAAAATTAAACGTGCGGCAACAATGGCAGAGTTTAAGAAAATGTGTATTCCACACGTAAAATGTGTTTTGTAAAAAGGTTTTATAATTTTTTCCTAAATTATTCATTCATGTTTCCAATTGATTAAAATTAATAAAATTAATTTACAGGTTAAACTACCATGTTCGTACTGACGATGAAGTTGGGATTATAATTATGATAATGTGGATACGGATAGGATCATTGTGTTTCTTTTACAGTTTTTTTGCCTTTTTATAATGTTCGATTAAAAGAAATTCATGCCTGCAACAGAGTCAGTTTGCTTTGATTTTTGTGTTATAATTTTGATATCTTATTTTGGTTAAACATAAATATTATCTATTAGATAAATCGGCCTGTTCAAACGTTTGTAGGGGTATGAGGTGGGTCATCATCATCATTATTCCTTTTTTTCCATTTCCTATACGAATGCTCTGGTAGTGACATTTAAACAACTGTAGTTTGTGAACAAATAAACGAAACGTCATGAAACTTCACACATAAGCTAGTGATCTCGCAATGAATCGTGTTCATTTTAGTGACGTCATCTGTTGAAAAAACCGGGACCTTTCAGTCCATGTAGTCTAATGTAAATTTTAATAAAATGAGTCTTCATTATATTCAGCTGAGTTTCGACCTTTTTAACTTTATCCTGTGCATTTTAAGCAATTTTACTGTGAACCCACTAACGGTTATATTTTCGTTAATAATTGAATTTTTCTAATTTTTTTAAAATATATTTTCATCGAAAGCCATTGACGTAATTTTGATTATTTGCGAATATTTTTCAATCCTGAATGTCTGAAGCTTAATAATAATTTTTTTCCAATTTTCCATTTTTCGGGAAATAACTGTTCGAAAAATTGAACATTGAGTAAAATTTCCAATTTTTTTTCCTAAATAAGGTTCAATCGAATGGTTTTTGTTCTACATCACAATGTGCATTCTTCTATTCAAGTATATAAAGATAAGTTTACATATTTCTATATTTTATTGTTATAGACATTGAAAATACCTTCCGTACATATTTTTTGAACCGAATTTATTATCAAATATATTTATATGTACAAAATTGAATCAAATTGATGATAAATGGTAGGTAATATATTAAGCTGTCATTTACTGCAAAAACATTCCCATATGGGTGGTTTCCAATGACATGAAAGATAAATTATCAAAATTAATGGGTTAAATAGGGCTTTCATTTTACAAGTTTTGATTAGTTTGATACAAACATCTATTCCTAATTTTTTAACGCATGTGACTCAGTAACAGCAAACCCTTAATTATCATTAGTCAAATTTAAAAAAAATAGCAACTACAATTATATAACCTCTTAGAAAACAGCTTGATCAAGTTGACTATGTAAACTAGAACATACCTTCATGGCAATTTCTCTCTCTCTCTCTCTCTCTCTCTCTCTCTCTCTCTCTCTCTCTCTAGCGCATCTGAGAGAAATTTTGGATTGCACTTCTTCATAATATGTCAACAAATATTTTTACAGATATAACATTTTCTTCTCTACACCTGTGTGTCCAACGAAGGTTGCCACAATTATTTGATTTAAAAAATAATTCCATCCCATTTTCATTCAGGTAATCCGTATTATTTTTTGTATTCAATTCATGAGTAAAATTTTTGAACATTGCTTTAGCAAAATTCTGCTGGTAATTCTGCAGGAGATGCATTTAAGTGGAAATTAGCATTTAGAGCTTGACGGTTATTCTCTAGACAAAAACTGTTGTTATATATGATAGAGCGCTCATTTTCATGTTACCAAAAATAGGCTGACCAAAATTGTCGATGATATAAAAAATCTTACTTTCTTATCTTCATAAATAGAAGTAAACATAGTTCGACAATGTTGTAGTCCCAGTTATTTGAGACATCTTTGTAGAACAAAGTTTTTTTTTCTATCTCTTAAAATAACCAATATAGCGCCTTTTTTCTTAGTTACGTTAGGGTCACCACGAAAAAAACTGTTTTTTGACGTAGAACTAGGTCTTTCAGGAAGGGTGCCAAATCAGAAAACACACACACACACACACACACACACACACACACACAGACGAAAGGAAATCAGGGGTATCCGGAAAACAGCGAGAGTAGAATCACTCTTGAAGTGGCAGCAGGAATGGGACACGGCGGAGAAAGGCAGGTGGACGTATGGGCTCATACCGGTACTATCGACCTGGCTGAACAGGAAGCACGGGGAGGTGAATTTTCATCTGACACAGTTCCTGTCTGGACATGGCTGCTTCAGGCAATATTTGCACCGGTTCGGGCACGCAACGTCGCCACTCTGTCCGGAGTGTGAAGATGTGGAGGAAACACCAGAACACGTGGTATTTGTGTGTCCCAGGTTCACCGCAAGACGCGAGGGGCTGCCTGCCCTTCATGCCGGGAACATAGTAGAGAAAATGTGTCGCGACGAGGGCACCTGGAACGCTGTGAACAGTGTAATCATACACATCATGTCCGAGCTACAGCGGAAGTGGAGGGCCGACCAGCGTAGTAATAACCCCTGACCATAGAAGAGGAACAAATGCGAGGGCTGTTGCAAAGTGTAGTACCCCACGAGAGTCGTTGTGACGGAGTGCGCGTTATGTTGGAGGGCACTGCCTAATCGGCGCTCCGTTGGGAAGAGAAATCCTGCGAGGGTGGCTGTGACGGGGCGCGCGTCAAGTTGGAGGGCGCTTCCTAATCGGTTCACGTCTCGACAGGTGAGAAACCCCGCGAGGGTGACTGTGACGGGTTGCGCGTCAAGCTGGAGGGCAATTCCTAATCGGTACACGTCTCGACGGATAAGCGGAATCTGGAGAGCAGGGTCAAGAAAATGCTGGCAATGCCTGTTGGTGGATTGAGAGAGGAACATTGCGAGGGTCGTTTCGGCGGAGCGAGAGCCTAGGAGAGCATCATCAAATCGGTGGGTACCCCCACGAGAGTTGCTGTGACGGAGTGCGCGTTATGTTGGAGGGCACTGCCTAATCGGCGCTCCGTTGGGAAGAGAAATCCTGCGAGGGTGGCTGTGACGGGGCGCGCGTCAAGATGGAGGGCGCTTCCTAATCGGTTCACGTCTCGACAGGTGAGAAACCCCGCGAGGGTGACTGTGACGGGTTGCGCGTCAAGTTGGAGGGCAATTCCTAATCGGTACACGTCTCGACGGGTAAAAGGAAGCCTGTGCTGCGGATGTGCGTGGCGGAGTACAACGGAAACGTAAATGAGATGTATAGAGAAAAAGGGAAGGATCAACGCTAGTTAGCGTTGAAAACTCGTGAAGTGCATGAGCACAGCCGCCCCCTGAAGTAGTCGCCTAGATGTGGTCCCGGGGGGAATGAGGCTACGAGTAGAGGGCTTGGTTTTTGTGGGTGCGATCCCCACTCGACGTCTGGGTTATCCCTTCCCAGATAAGGCTGGAAGAGCGTTCCTCACCTCTATAAAAAAAAAAAAAAAAAAAAAAAAACACACACACACACACACACACACACATTTTTATGAAATAAAGTTAACGTTAATAACTATTTCCACTGTGAAACAATTCTCATGATTTGTATACCAATCGAATCGGATATTATCTAAGATTTTTTTATATGCTATACATTACAATTCGCTAATCTCTAAACGGTTTAAATTCATGAAAACTGGAAGAACTTCCTTTTTTCCCATACATTTGTTCTGCCGATTGTGTGCTAACGCTACCCGTATTTCGAATGCTTATAACTCGAAAAAATTTTAACAGATCAGAAAGATGTTTGCATCAATTGATAGGAAATCTACGCGTCTATCACAATTGAGAAAATATTATTTTTCATAAGATGAACAATTGAATAACTGTAAAATGTCAAGCGTTATTTAAACGCCCTAACTGCCAAGTTTGATTGGCACGATTGGCGGTTTCCCCTACACAGACTTCAAAATCGATGTACCTGTAGAAATCCGCTCTGCAAATATGCATGCAAGTCGAGGGTATTTTTGTTCCCACTGAGCTGTGTTTCCCTAACACGTACTTCAAAATTGATGTGCCTGGGGGAATCCGCTTTGCAAGTACATGCATGACGGGGGTATTTTTTGGTGTTGCATACTTTTGTATTCGCTTGTCGTTGTGCAAACCGAAATATGTTTACCTGAAACGTACTATTCAACTGAGAAGCCTGGGTAAATCGTCATTTCAGATACTAGAGGTGAATGAACTTTCGCGGTTCGAGAACTACGTAAACATGAGATGTGCAATAATTTCAGAGGGAAATGTAAAATACAATGATCGTTTGACAATTCTTCCGTTCACATATTTTGGTAGTCCTCGGTATCATATCAAACGTAAAAGGACGCTCATCAAATTTATTTGTAAAGAAGAACATAATCTATTACAAAAAATTCGATGCATTATAAAATAATATTCGAAGTTGTAAACAATTGAATTGCATAATATAATTGCGTAGTTCTACGTCGAAAATATGCAGTCGTGTCATAGATACAACCCCTTACAATTTTCTGCTCTAACTTTTATATTTCAAATTTTACATGCAAACTGTCTTCGAAAGACTTTAGAGCTTACTAATACAAACATTTTTTGATGCAGAACTTGTCAATGTCTCAACTTCACTCAAAGTTATTTATATTTCTTCCCAAAAAACATGCTCTTTTCATTTGTTTGTCATTCATTCTGGGGCAAACATAAAAAATGTTTGTTGGCGGGATTTGAAAGAACAGATTTCATTCTATATAATATGTGATTTTCAAAACTATGTAACATATGTAACAACTTTGTCGAAGACAGTTTTTGTCTAGAGAATAACTGTGTAGCTCTAAATGTTAATTTCCACTTAAATGCATCTCCTGGACCATTGTGCATTGTAGTAAAACATGTGTAATGTATTGGAAGTTCACACAGGTGATTAGGACGAATACCTTTTACCCGAATGGATCATTTACCTGAATGTAACATTCACTCGCCCCATTGAACATTTGATCGAATGAAACGTTCAGCTGTATGTAACGTTTAACCAAATGTAACAATTATCCGAATGTTACATTCACTCAAATGTAACATTTAACAGAAGGTAACGTTTAACACATTGTGGTCAATCAATCGACGTTGTCGCAGGAAATGGTTATCAACATGTTGCCTAATCATCAACCGGTATGCATAGAAATTCAATGAGCTGAAGATATGATTGATATCTTCCAATGCCGACTTGAATAACCCAGCTTCTACTTTTCTTTAGTTTACTTTAGTGCTCTAAACCAGGGATTCTTAAACTATTTTGGGCAAGAGACCCCTTTTTCAGAATGAATCTATACCATCGACTCCTATAGCCAAAATTATTTCAAACTTTTATCTTTGTCTTATTCGTACAAAATATACCAATTCAATAAAGGTTATTTGGGTGCTGTGCATTCCGCTCTTTTAATTGATAGCACTTGTTTCGATAGTTTAGTGTTGTCATTACGCATCAAAAACACTGAAAAAAACTTTCGCGAATCGTCCACCAATTCTCGAAGAGGTTGATGTCCGTGCTTCCTGTAGGCCTCTCCAGCGGTTTGACCCGAAAAGATTCTTGATAGTATGATTCGGATCGTCGTCCTGCTAGAATATGAACTTTTCTACCAGGAATATGAACAGTTAAACCACCAGATTTTTCAGCAAGATATTGATACAGGAAACCGCCATCAGCATCTCTTCGAATTCCATGAGGCTTCTCGCTCAACCCCACTCTCCTGAAACCCCACTCCCGGAGCTCCTCGCCCGATCTGCGTCCCACACGAACTCGCTGCTTTCGATTAAACAGCTCGAATTTCGAACGTTCACCCAAAGCTCCGTTCTTCAGAACTCTAAGGGCTTGTCAGCATGTTCCTTAGCCAACTTAAGCCGTTTGGCTTTGTTTTCCTTGCTGATAAATGGGCGCTTCCTGGTAACTTTGCTATTCAATACCTGTGCAAAGAGACTGCGATGAACAGTTCGACCGGAAACTGATAGCTGAAAGAATCTCGCGGACAGTTTTCAGTTTCAGGAGAATTTTCCCAACCACTGACTTGCTGATACTGTTGTTACTAGAGATAACCTGGTGCAATTCCCCGTTTAGCATACAGGATAACTTCGATATAACGTACATTTTACTTTCAACATTGTACGTTGTATCGAATTGTACGTTATATCGAAGCATAATAAAGAACTCAAAAACGTAGCTTATATTACTTTATTGTGTTGCTGTTTGAGTAAGGTTAATGAGAAAATTCAACTAGAAGACGAAGCTAATCTTTCTCATGATGTTTCCCTTCGTACTGTAAATTAAAATTTGATTCATTTAGAAGCTGGAATCACAAAACAGTTGTACTTCGGGATTGATTGAATTACAAATGAAGCTTTAGTATCAAAATACAGATAATTTATTGTTCTTTCAGAAAAACTATAATCAAAAAAATATTCCTTTGGACTTTGAAAATGTGTACGTTATATCGAGGTAAAATATACGTTATATCGAGTGACGTTATATCGAGGGTACGCTATAACGAGGGTACGTTATATCGAAATTTCCCTGTACCACTAATTTTCGGAAATCACTGGGTTCCTCTTTTTTTAACTGAATCAAATGCGATAACGTGTACGAAAGCCAGGTCGAGTAGTTTGCTCCAAAACATGTCAAAATGTCGAAACTTAAAATTCGAGGTGTGTCCCGATGGAAACTTATCGAAAATACATCGATTTTCGAAGTGGGCACTTTTTTACACTTCTTTAAGCAAATCTGATAGAATAAATGACACAAATTTAGAAAATGAAGAATTGTGCTTGCCTCTCAGTGTAAATGGTATGTCGAACAAAACTATTGAATCCAGTAGGAAATACATGATGCTTCCCGTCATAGAGGTTTTTTTCCTCCTTAATGATCCTTATAAAAGACCCGTTATAATCCCCATTACATTGTTTACGATGTAGAGTAATAAATGAAAAAAGAGAAAACTAAAGAGTCAAAGATAATCCTATTCCAAATGAATGATTCTGATGAATGAATGAAAAGAGTGTAATATCTATACATAAACATTGTATTCGATTTCTAATGATTTTAACCCCTGAACATCAGGGGTGGCCTAAACATTAATCGCGGTCGATTATTTGATCCCGTAATTATTCCGAGTCGTATAATATTTAACAGGAAATATGATGCATTTTTATAAATTTCAAAATTATTTTCTTATTATTCTTATTATTTTTTATAAATTCCAAATTTATTCTCAAAATTATTATACCTCGCAAATACAATGGTTACCAATTTAGAAGAAAACAGGTTGCTTTCAGTGATCGAAACTCAGGCCATCCCTGATCCATCAACTGCATTTCAGTCACGTAGCCTTCATTACCGTCGACGAGTTGTTGTTTTTGTTGTTGTTGCTGCAGTTTTATGCATTATGTATCTCTACCAATCCACGGTTTTAAAAGCATCTTCTTTTCCTTTCTTTCTCTTTGCAGAGTTACAGCCGTTACTTCCCGCTGCTGCCCGTCTGACCGCGTGAACGTTTGGTGGATTGTGGATTTCGACGGAAATTAAATTGATCGCCTCGTTGCCGCTGAGAGCTGTTGTAGCAAAGAAAAATACTCTCGATCGCGCGGGGGAGGGGAGGTGTAAGCAAACGAAGTTCGACGAGAAAAAAAATGCGCTGGAGGAAAACAGAAGAAGAAAATAAATCATATGCAGTGAAGTAACAGAGCGCAAGTTGTTTCAATTGAAGAAAATCAACCGACCAAGTCAGTGCGCGAATGTTTCGCAAAAGAGTGGTCGTGATTGGTTCGATTCCCGCATTTTTCTCTTTTTCTTAGTTTTCGCTGTTTCAACGGTTCAGTTCGCCACAGTGTGTTTAATAAGTGCATAAATTTGTGATCCCTTTGGTTTTGATTTGTAATTTGTTTTATTTTTTTCGTTATTGTGTGCTGCTGTTAGCTGCTATTCTCATCGAACGATCTTACCGTGTTAATCCATTCGTCCGCTCCAGTGAGGTGTGAATAGTAAATCAATTTTAGTTTCGAAAAAAAAAAATACGAGTAACGCTTGGGTTCTGGATTTTGACACATCGATACAGGAGAGGTCCGAATCGCGTCTACAGATTGGTGACTATTCAGAACTGTTTTGGTTACTGTCGCCACATTAGAGTAGAAACGGTAAGTCACGAAAAGAATTTTTTGCGACCAATGATGGCAATACAATTAATCTGTTCTGACATCATCAAATCAAATCGAATCAAAACACATTGGATTATTTGAACGAATTTAGAAATTGAATATACCGGAATATGCTTTAAAGCTTCATCAAACAGAACAACGTTATTTTCTCATTACAACAAACAGATTCCAGGCTCCGGGCTTTGATAGCTATGATAGCTATGATAGTTAGACTACACTTTGTGTCAGTTCAGAAACTGGTAGTGAAAAGGAACTTTTGAACAAGTTATTTTAATATATGCTTATTTTATTAACGTTGATTATAACGATTTTATCATTGAAGCCGTTCGAATAGCTCTAATGTCGTCATAACACGGTTCTCTTTATTTTGCCACAATTTTTGGAAAGAAGAAAGAAGTTATCTATTATGTAATAAATCAGATGAGGTGGCGAGGATTCAGGACACAGATGTGACTTTGAGCCGAAAATCAACCCACTATCAGTGACATATTGCTCGGCGCTTTATTGTGTAGCGAAATGCGATGATATTTGTGTCATTTTCGTTTCTTTCTTAAATCGGATTTGTGCACATTCAAATGTAGATGTTTCAACACACTCTTGTCAAAGGAGAACAAAGTTACATATGCTGATAGTATAGTTCTGAAAGTAAAAAAGATGCTGAAGACAGTTTCAGTATTATACAGTATATAATATTTCAAAGTATTCCCCATCGAGAAAACTACACTCGACAAAAAAATTAGAGGAACAGAGTGCGAAGTCGGAATTTTGACATGTTGTAACTTCGTGAAAAATCAACGCATATCGATGTGATGTGCATCATTTTGAAGCTACAACTTTCAGGTATTTGAATATTTTACGTACATATTTTTATCATTGTGTGTGTATGTGTAGTGGGCCACAACATCGGGAAGAAATGGAAAATCGATTTTCCTTTGTTTTTTCAAGAATATTCTGGATTAACACAATTTTTTGCTAACCAACTCAACAGCAAATCCAATCAACCTTATTAACCAGCTTATATTTGGTTCCAAGAACGTTCCTGTAGGACCTTCCCACACAGAGATATTTCAGTTTGCATGAAAAATTACCTCTTTGTCTTTGTCGAACTAAGTTCTAATGTTTGCAGGCAAATTTTTGGCCTAGTGTATTCCCTAAACATCTGTGAATGTTTCATATTGATACGTTCAGCGGTTTTTTTTGAGCCGACTCTACGAAATTGGAAAAGAGGCATGTAACAAAATATTAATAGATTTCAAACGCATATTACGCAACATAGTTATTGCGGAAGATGGTACAGTGATTAACATCAGACGAGAAATTTATCCAGCTTTTTTTTTCTTAAAGCACTTACAGTGATTGTAGTAATACAAGTAATCAATTTAACAATCAAAATATGTATGTTTCATCGATTTTACTCATCGCTCGCAATTTCAAGCAACTGTATTGCATACAGTACGGGCGTTATGAAACATTATTGCATATAATTCGAACTTGCATGGTATGGTTTCAGGCATTCGTCACTTGACAGAATCATTAAGGCGTCGTACACAAATTACGTAACGCTAAAAATCCGGATTTTGGACTCCTCTCCCCTACGTAATGCAATTTCCTATCTCTAATACACAGAAAGTAACGCAACCTCGACCCCCCCCCCCCCTCATTGCGTTACGTAATTTGTGCACGACGCCCTAATAGGAGATGCCCTTGGAGGACGGTTATATTCTATTATTTTCAAAGTTTCGAAGATAGGCTGTTTTGAGGGGTTCTACGTCGATAAAGATTTTATTCTCGTTTGTTTTCAATGATTGATTATTGAGTACATACAGCAATAATAATGTTTCTGGATTCTTCTACCACTTCAACGCTTACAAACAGTTTGAAGAATACAAGTTCACATTTTCCAGGGTCATCATTTGGAGTATTAAAAAAGTAGAATTTACGGGCTTTGAACAATTACAAGAATTTAATCCAAATGCAACTTTTCCAACAATTACAGTCCTACGTCAAGTTCCCGTGTGTGCCTCTAGGCTCAGGCCTATCTACTTTTTAATTTTCTTTAAAGAGAAATTGGCCATGGTTTGTCCGAAAAATGATCATGGTTTGTCCGGTTTTAGATATCACCATTTTTGAATGAAAAAAAATCGAATTTTCAAGTAGGGGAAAGACGGACGGGTGGATAAGATGAACGTCTGCATAAAATAAGTTTCTTATTGTTAAGGTGAAGGTGGAAGCTAGCCATTGTAGTAGTATAGGTAAAACCACGTGTAAAAATGGGGTAATAGTGTTTGTGAGAGAAGAGCAAAGCACATGTAAATAGATCAATTCACTTATCAGACTGTGTGGCGCTTCATTGACACGAGTTTTTGAATACATTTGAAAAAAAAATAACAATTCAATACTGAAGTTAAATGTATGAACGATATGTTCCGATGAACCATGCCAATTGCAAACATAAATATATAGAAGGGGTATTTTTGCATATGAAGTAAAATTCTGATTATACGCGAGCGTAACATGTGCAAATTTATAACACATGCGAATTAGGGCTCTTTTGATATTAACAAGTTCTACCGCATAGTAACTCGATGCTGATAATTCCTCAATATTTTCCTTCGTTGGTCGTATTCTTTTCACATATTCACGTTGGAGAACCTTAACCCTTCTCTTCGTTGGCTGAGACATTTTGATTGAATGTAATACTTTTCCGTTTATTGTTTTTGAAAGCATAGGCAGCCGTGGCAGTGTTCCGAGCTCTGCAATACAATTTTCTTACCCAATATTAAAGTTGCTAAAACTTACATTATAGACCCATTAAACGTAAAAATAATGATTGTATTGATATCAACACTATTTTATTCTATTGATTTTCATGACATGAAAGGCTATGACTCAGGAATAACATTTTATTGAGTGGTTTTGATAGCTGTTTCGATGATGTTGTCTGGCATCAGTGTCGAAAAAATAACGATGCTTTCACCAATGCAAACAAAACCATTGCCGAAGATTGAAAAATGAAAATTTAACTTTCAGAGCACTTGCTTGAGTTTTCCGACGTTTTTCACTATACAGTGCGACAGCAGATGAAAATTTAATATCTTGTGAGTAATCGGTTAGATTTTGGTTGATATTACTTCATGGGAGGTGTGCGAAAACGATCATTTTCTTCACATAGTTTCGCGCAATTATTGATTTTCGGGCGAGGGGTGAGGGACGGAGATGAAAGAAATGAGCGCCATTGTGGCAGCCATTTGTGGCTAGCTTCCACCTTCACCTTAACAAGTATTTTTTGTGTGTTTTTCGTTACGCGAGTGTTTTACTATCACGATCGAATCAACGGTAATTTTTCTTACTTTTACTCCAGAAATATTGATATTAAAAATCACTCCACCGAACGGAAAGACGAAGATGGTGTTTTAAAAACAGTTTGATTATCCCCTTTTCTTCACAATTGTCTACTAGCATAAGCAACCGGAAGCTTTGGTCGAACCAGCGGATGAAAGAAACTGTTAAGGGAGAGTCCCCCGTGAACACATTCTCTTCTTTTTAAATGGCACCAACGTTCCTAGAGGAACTTAGCCGTCTCAACGTAGTATTACACGTAGTATTTTCTATTAGTACAGGTCGGATTCGATTATATATGATACGATTGTATACAATTTTTGACTCGATTATATATATTTTGATTTTTTTAATAACTGAAATATGACTTATTTCAAGAAAAATGTAGCCTTTTAACGTTAAGGTGACATTTTAGTGGCTATTATAAGGACAGTAGGGTAAAAATCGTGATATTTGAAGATTTTCTTTGAATTTTCACCAGGAATTGTTTATATCGATATTACAGCGAAAAAAAGATAGAAGTTGGGTGTTAAAGAGCAAATTGTGATTGTGATTAGAAAGCTTTAATTTGATTGATGGAAACAATCGAGTTTAATATGAATTTTTGGGACAAAAATAATAACAACACATTAAAGATTGCTAACTTTTAAGTTTTTCAAATCCAAAATGTTATTTAAATCCACTAATTTAGATATGCCACTACTATATCTTGTAGTAATTTTTTAATCTTTCAAATGACAACAGAATCGTCGTAGCGTACTTTTTAATGTTAAGCCACTTTGAGGCAACAGAGTTCAAAAAAAAAATCTATAATTTTGTCATTGTTGAAATTCGAGCATATGGGTAGAAGGAATTTTCATCAAATATGATCGTCTATCACTTCCAGAGAGTTTCTGGAAAAAAGTATGTTTTTCGTATGAGAAAGGTGTTTTTTTTGACTATAAGGGAATGAATCAAAAATTAAATTGTTTTTTTTTATATTCAATAAACGAAAAATATATGCATAAAAAACGAAAAACGATGCATTTTTTTTTTGACTCGATTATATACAGTGAAAAGGAAGTTGTACTTAGTTGAGATTTGTATACCAAATAACACGCCTTGAATGCATTCTGATTAGCAAGCTCTAGAATACGCATAACCACAGTGCTAGTCGGAGGGAATTTCTTCAACGAAAAATTCCCTCGACCAGAACGGGAATCAAACCCGAACCCCCGGCATGTTAGGTGTTTCGCTAACTACTCGACCACGGGAGCACTTGGAGACTTCTAAATTTCCTTAAACTTAATTGTAATTCAATTTTACTTCTCGTCGAATATTAGGATGTTATTATTCTGAACACTAGAATTATATTATTTGAATTTTTTTCTTTTCTTAAAACAACAAAAAATGCGAATTACCCAAATTTTCCATTTATTTATTTCAATTGTCACAAAAGGTAGATAAACGAAGCTCGAGTCATGAAAACGTTTGCGCTTTTTATGGCAAAAACGTTTGACAGCATGAGGAAAAAAGCTGCAAGACACTTTTTTCAATCAAAATGCACTTGAAAAATATATTTCATTAAGTCTGCATGACCCAGGTTGTAAGTATCGAAATCTCCTCGACCTAGAGAGAAGATTCTATGGAAATCCGTGACGGAGTTCAGTAAATTGGCTTTAGAACTGACGGAAAAATAAGGACTGAAGCATTCGTTCAATAAATCAACTCAGATGGCTGGAAGAACCTAGCTTATTGGTTTCTAAAACGTAATTCGAATCTGTCATTCCGGATGCCGAAGTCTTTCCAAGACATGAAAAAATAAGAAAAATTACAAGGCTCTTCTAGGTGATTTTAATCCTTATTGGTTAATTATTTGTAAAGCCTATTTGAAGACCTCAAAAACCTGTTGAGTATATCAACTTGGATTTCAAAATATAACTTTTCGGTTAGTGTACATCTTTCCCACCCAAAGTGACCATCTTTCTCTTCAAGTGTCCGTCTTTCCCGAGACTTAGACTCGTGGTGAGATAGCTATATATTTTTTGTGAAATTTAAGAAAAAAAAACCTTTCCCTAGATGTTGCATTTCTTATTACTTGAGTTTACTGTCATCATATTGGTCCATTCATAATTTAGGCATTCTTCAGTATATTGCCTTTTCTGGGGCATTTTAAAGGTGAACAGAACTCAACACAGAGAAACTTTATTTCTGCTTCGCGCGAAGGAAAATAAAACAAAACAAACAAACTGCATATCATGACATCGAGCACGTTGTTTGGTCATGTGATGAATTTTACAATGAAAGAATCAAACTGGTTGCCGATTTAGAGACTCGAGGAGTACACTCACGCATGCCAGTTCGCGATATCTTAGCTACTCGCGACCTTAATTTTATGTTATCCATATATGTCTCCCTAAGCTAATATTATTATTTAGGTCGCATCTCCTACTCCCACTTATCCATTTTCCCTTAATTTCCTATTACATGAGCAGAACTTAGTACCCGTTGAGAAGAGATCATTACAGGAGCTATAAACATAGCATGGAGGCACTCACTACTAAAGGATACCAATGCTACATCACCTGGCGATGTAGATGTTACGACCCAACAAAGGCACTGTTACAGAAAAGGGTAATACCGACGGGGCAACGAAGGATTTTTTTTTTAAATGATTTAGATATATAAAGCTTATACAAATGGTGTAATGTTTCCAATATTCCAGAATAGTTCTGAATACGTACCAAATAATTATCTGGTGGTTGATTAAAAGTTAGCTCGAATGAGAGGCACATTGACACCAATAGAAGGTAGACTTCATAAACCTTTGAAACATGTGAATCCGTAAGAATATCTTATAAAACTTCTGTAAATCATGTAAAAGACAATTTTATTTATTTGTTTGCAAACAACTTCGTCTCGCCCGAACTTCATTTTTCAATATGAATGAAAGTATTCGTTCACGTTTTTTACCAAGCGAACGTATGTGGGTCCAATCGCAAAGCTCTTCATTGATTGATTACCCATTGATCATTTAAAATTTCCTTTTACCATAAATTGTCTAGTACTTCTGCGTTATTATAATATAAAATTACTAGCTGACCCGGCAAAGGTTGTTTTGCCATAAAAATTATTTCTATTGAAATGTTGGTTGTTAAATAAATAATAACTAATGTATTGTAAGTGTGTTTAAACGTTTTAGCGATCTACATATACGTGAAACGTTCGTTACTCTTGTGTTTGACATACCGAGGAATAGAGCGCCAAGTCGATGACCAACGACAAAAATTGAAAAAAAAACACAAACCATTCTTTGTATTCCAGTCCCGATGTATTTAATTAACGAATCTGAAGTGAAAATAAGAATATATTTTTGTTGTAAAGTAGACAAATTAAATGAAGAATATCAATATAAATTTCGTTGTTGCAAATGTATTTGTTGCTCTTCATCGAACCACAGAACTCAACATTAATATGAGCATTGAATGTTTTGCTCAGCTGAGGCGAATATGGCACTGCCGAACGATTTTCCATGTCAATGTCTGCGTTGCTAATTTTTATGAATGATTGTCTGTCATTGTCAGTTTTTAGTCGTTGATATATTGGACATCCACGTAAGGTTGCGGTCGTGTTGCGTTGGTGAATTCTTTGAGAAAATGGATGTACATTTTCCATCTGCCATGCAAGGCTATAAAAGTTTTAGATTACCGCACGGTCATGAACCATGTTTGTGGTAACAATATCGAACAATAAAAGCAATTTTAAGTTGTTGAAATTTGAATGAAAATTTTTATTCGATGTTGTTTCAATGCTTAATAGACATAGTCCTGACCCTAACTTCACAATTATCTATTGATCTACTTGCATTTCAACCAAAATATGATTCAAAATATGAAATAATTATCAGAGACTATTCTTGTTCAAGATACCTGAAGAGAATGTATTATTCTGCTACACAGAACACACAAAAGAGCCATATTTCATTTATTGTTTTTTGTTTTAGATTCGTGTTTATTTCTCTCGAAAATTCATAACAATTTACGCTTCACAGAAATGGAACACGAAGCTCAATGACTGGAATTTTTGAGGAAATTACACTATCGATTTCCTCAGGGTGTATTTTGTCGATTATCCAAATTAATTTTTTTTTGTAATTTTGCCATCCAGCCGAATACATTCAGCAAGGTCTAGAACCGAATACATGTAACGTTGTAATTAAGGTCGTTCTACATTTCATTCATTTTTTTTGTTTGTACACACGTTTTGTAATATCATGACAATGCATGTGTTTAGACCTGATAATATCAAACGCTGCGTCGGCGTTGCTCATGATAGCGTCTGGCAAGTGAGTGTATTTTTCCTCGCACCGCTTCTGATTGTTTAGATTCGCAGTCGTTCGCTCTCTCCCTCTATATCGTTCGCAAGTAATTCTACGTTGAAATGGTGAACGTTAGGAACATTAGAAACATTATTACCATTGAAGAAGAAGATGGAGAGTGTCGTTTGAACGGTGGGTGTCAACGATGAACTCCAGATTGATGTTTCTTCTTCGAATCACATTTTCTCGCGTGATGAAAATTACGTGATTGTCACCTTGCAAACCGAGCATGCATGATATGAAGAATTTCAATAATTCATTATGTCTATTCAAAACGGTCTTCCAGCTCGCTGGCAATACGCATGGCTTTAGCCGAATTAAGGTTATTGGCGCATGAGAGGATGAATGTTCAATGCAGTGAACGCGCCATATGTCATTTAACAACCTAAACATTTGTCATTTAACAACGCTCTCTTTGAAAAACAACCTACGGGTCGATTATTTGAATATTATTTATACCAAAATAATAAAATAGAGATGAAAAATAGGAGATGGGGGTGAAGCTTTGAGGTTATATATAGTTTTATGCCAAATTTGAGAAAAAATAGAAATCAAAATTATTCAGATTTTTTGTTGCATAGGGCCACCCTAATCGGTATTAAACATATGGTAATTGGTACCCTAGCGGTATCATATATAGTTTACGTCTTATTTTCATGCCTACCAAATTTTTTGTGAATAATCTCTTGAAAATCGTTCGAGCCGTTTCGGAGGAGTTCAACCACGAACATCGTGACACGAGAATTTTATATATAAGAAGATTTTCAGACACAATTCTCGTTCAAGATTTTTCAATCACTTGCAAATAACATGTTTCTCCGTTACATGGAATGCATGTTAGATACAAATAATATAATAAAATAATATAATATAGTCATATAAAAAAATTAAATAAAAGTTCAAATCGGACGATTCGTGTATAATTTGTATGGCAGCCCTCAGAGAAGAGGGAGCAGTGTCGAACAACCATAGAACCATCTCTTGCTCCCTAAAACCTCCAAATGCCGAATTTGGTTCAATTTGGTTCATTAACTCTCAAGTTATGCAGACATTTGGGTTTTATTTGGGTTTTATTATTGCAGCCCTCAGAGAAGAGGGAGGAGTGTCAAACCACCACAGAAACCTTTCATGCTCCCAAAAACATCCACATGCCAAATTTGGTTCCATTTGCTTGATGGATAGGGAATGTTTGGAGAAAGCTTGTAGGGTGAGTTGGGGTGATTTAAACATACGGGGTGATTTGAGTTTTTCTGGATTTTTCTGGTCTGGCTTCTGCCCAAGAAACCTGGTATTGATCCCAGAAAACTGTTACTGGTTGAAATATTATCCTGAATTACTTTACAGAAACATAAGTATGTTTTTTCGATGAAACACATACTGGACCAAATCACCCCGGATCAAATTATAATGTCCAAAAATCATCTCTTTTATTTTACTATGTATTTGGTAGTTTGAAACTTGATATAATGTATAAACATGATTGATTGAGAGGAAAGAAGTGTAGCTCGGTGTACATGTGACTTTTTTTTTATTTATGGATTGTTAACATTTCGCAATTTGCTTAGGGAGGCCAAATTACCCCCACTTACCCTCTGTGGTAAAGCACTAAGCACTAACTGTCCGTAGTCAAGGGTGGTGTTCGGGACTATGAACGTTTAGAATTGAAATTCGTAAATCTGCCTGCCTGATAGCTAGATCGAGTTCCGATACCTCTCAAAAGCAATTGGATCTTCTGGAAGTGACTCAGTCTGCGAATTAAAGCTAGCGGTGGTATTGTTACCGGACTACAACGGACCGCTACAAACCCAGTAACATAATTTAATGAGTGGAATGTTTATTTTTTTCTCAAATTTCCATAGCATATTGCTTAGAATTAACTGATAACGCAGGTAGTATTTGAAGAATAAACCCCTCACTTCACAAACCCAACTCTATTTTAGGAACGTGCAGTGAATCGCTATCGAATGCTAAACCAGCGGAGAATTGCCTAATCCAGTCACCTAGAAAATAATATATTTCTGCATATTATGCAAATAAATCAATGGAAACAGCCTATTAGCGATACAAACCCCTTCCCATAATGGTGTTCGGTTTTTTTTTTTCACTCCACTCATTGACATTTGTGTTGGCGATGGACGATGGAATTCCTGCCAAAACCAACATTCGACTTGACTCACGGGATTGACAATACGCGTGCTTCTTGTTTTTGTAGGGAAAATACAAACTGGTTGAAGTGTGTGGTGTTTCAGCATTTCACCTTGAACTTTAAGCTCAAGTGCTCTGGGACCGATCACGTCTGTTAAATAACATTCATTTTAGTAGTGGAATGCTACTAGTCGAGCGGACACCGATTCGAGCGGATTCCGATTCCGTGATGATTTTGAATGAATCACTTTGTTTCAGTTAATGCAGCTGAAGCAGCTGGAGGTTGGATGAGCGCCCGGTAAACCATATCGTGCGGCTGTTTTTCTATTCAGTTTGTGTCTCAGGCTGGTTCCCTTCCAATATTATACTTCCATTTGCTTCAGCAGAGATGAAAAATACTTGTTGATAATGCTAGATATTTTTGCACATTCAACGATCAAAGCAATGAAAACACAAGATGCACAAGACAGTGCTGAGACTCTAGAACAGGGGTTCTCAAATTGCTCCATGTCGTCCCCCTCAAGGTCCCAGGGGTCGACATAAACGAAAACTGTTTCTCAGGGTCGACGAGATCTATAGGGGTCTCTTGCCCAAAATAGTTTGAGAATCCCTGCTCTAGAATGAAGAGAGCAGGAAAAATGTCATCATACCAAATTGCCAGTGTTGTGACACTTTTCCTTTGGCAGTACTGAAAATGTAATTTCATGAAAGGGGTTCGTCTTAGGCACACAACACTTTCGAACATATAAAATAGGTACTTTTGAATTGACCTTTTTTTTGTAGAAAAGATGGCAAAAGAGTTTGGCTTACAATGATTTTTAAGGACCATAAAGTTTGAAAGGTTTTATTCAGATCCCTTTTCTACTTTTTAATTTTTTCCACTTTTTATCTATCAGCTGATCTACCCGTAATTTTTAATTCGTCCATCATGCAACATTTTCCTCTGCTTACTGGAGGAGGCAACAAATGCAAGAAACAGCAATAAACTCTTCAAAGTAGACAGCGTGGCTATAATTTATGAGTATAAACACCGTTTGTGCAAAATGTTATTATTAAAACTGCTCGTAAAATTATTTCACCAATTATAATCAATCATCCTAATGTTAGGTCATATTTATGGCAATAGTTTGATGCTTGGTTTCGAAACCTTATCATCATTTTAAATAACAGAGTGATGTTTGGAAAAAAATACTAATATCACCAATACTTGAAATACAATAATTCCAGTGTGATTCCGACATTCCGAAAACGGTCAAGTGATCGATATTGCAAATAATCAAAACGATCAGTTCCGTCAATTGACAATGCGAATGAGCTACTGAAAATATTGTTTTTCGACCTTCGCTTCCACAACATCTTTGTGATCATTGTGCGGTTAGATTTGAGCAACCAAAAACAATATCTTGTAAGTTTATATAAAATATTGGAAAATTTGTGATAATACAACGAAGGAGTAGGAAACTGATGGTTTTTTGGTAATAATAAAACATCGAACCTTAATAGAAAATTAATTACTCTTATCTACGCTCTTATTCCAGGTTTGCTCCAATTACTCGAGGTAACGAATAGTTAAAGATATCAGCCGTTTGAAGTTGTAATATTTCTACCCAAAAACAGTTTCTCAAATTTCTAACAACTGATTGATTGTGAAGGACGATCTCGTAGGTTGATTTTCTACACATGAATTGTTGGGTTCCTTCAAAATTTTGAATTTATTTGACTCTGACTTTAAAACCACCACTCAAAACAGACGTTCGCGTTGCATTCCCAATTATAACGCGAAGCTCTCCAAGGCGAATGTTTACATTTTGGTTTGCGGCAGTAATCTTTTTTTACGACTAAGGCGCCATACTGCCTCCGCATTCCGATCTGTTTCTGGCCGGGGCGCACAAAAAACAACAATGCAACCAAAGCTCTCTCTCCGAGGTCGCTCGTAAACCTGTTTGTTTCGGCTATTTTTATTACTGTGCAATATTTTGGACGGGGACGTTGTTTTGTCTGTTTTAATCGCTGATTGTGCGAAATTTTGCGCAACTTTTTTTTAAAAAAACTCCGTTACAGTAACTGAGCTTGCCAATGACTAGCTGATTGATGGACTTACTAGCTGGGGTGGAAAATCTTGGAAAGGCGTAATCCGATCTGGTTGGTCTGGTTGGCTTTGCTCCACATAGTGCCTTCTCTCACGACAGTGCATTTTATCAACACATGCGATACCATTGAATATTTTACGGATATTTTGGAGCAGTTAAGTGGAATAGTCTGCAATATTCCAAATTTTCGATATTCTTGCACTGGATCATCTAGGCTTACAACGGGAACAACATAAATTTGTATCCAAACAGTAAACTTCAACATATTTGATTATATTTACATGATAAACTGCTCGTTCCATAGGTTCACGACAGCAAATTGATTCGCTGATTTCCCTAGAGTATAGTCATTAAACAATCATATCACCTTGATATCTCGCCTTTGTCTTTGCAATCTTCTCCTGATTTGACTACATCTTCAACAGATCTATTTTATCATGTCAGTGAATATCGGTAATACTTCAACTCTTCAACTCTCAAAATACTCATAGATCATACATTTATTAAACATTTTTAAAAACTATTTTTAAATTTTCTTCAAACTTTTGAAATATTCGAATCTGACAATTCCATGCCACCTTTACCGGCCATTGAGAGCAATATCTCAGATTACAGTGAAACGTTGTGGATGTAAATCAATAAAAATCAATGGGTCATTTAATCAACTTTGCATAAATATTCGAAAAAGGATTAGACTCCTTTTTGAAAATGGCCAAAGTTTTATTAATATTTTTTTTACAAAAACATATAACTCAAAAACTATAATACCTGCCAATTTTTATTCAAAAAATAAAATGTAGGAAATTCTAAAGCTTTCATAAAAAAATCATAAATAGATTTTTTTAAAAACATTTTTGCTCAAAGACGTATATTTCAAAAAATTCATGAAAAAATTATATGAATATCCCTCACAATTTCTAATAATCGGTACATCGGAAGATAAGCCCTTCACAGGGAAAAAGTTTTTCTTACAACAACTTTTTCATGTTTACAATTTCACTTATTTGAAATTGTATGGGCTATTCGTGCATATTTTATTCATTATTAATGGTTTGATATTTTTCAATGAAAACTTAAATATTTTTCAGCATTTCATTCCTTAACCAACACTTTGTAGTTGTTATATCTTTTAAGTGATTTTTTTTGAAATTTTGATTCTTTTTTCCAAATTTTTTTTCAAAAAATCTTAATAATTTTTCGTAAAAAATAAAAAAAAAACTTTGACCCTTTTCAAAAAGTAGTCTAATTTTTTAAAAATATTTTTAAGTATGCAAAGCTGCTTAAAAGATCAATCTCTTTACACCCACAAACATAACACTGCTATCTGCAATGGTTCTGCTAACTCCTAAGACGATTTGGCATTAAATTCGACAATTTTCTCATAAACGAACATTGGTTATGTGAAAAGTTGGGGAAACCAAATTTATATATGTTGACCAAATTTTGGTCATTCCATCCCTCACCATATATCAAAACAAAGTTCAAAGCATTTTAGGTATGTCGAAATCGACCAGCACCCACTGCTTGAACCATCGAGATACAATTCTTAGATTCTCAGACGTTCTAAAAAGAACCGAATATTCATAGTTACAATTTTATTTTAAAAAGTTATAAGTATAATGAACAAAATTGACTTTCTTGGTTGCTACGCATTCTACACGATGTAATGCGTATGCTCAACATGCAAACAAACGTTTCCGAAAAATCACAGTTTGAACGCATAACTGACGTAGTTCCATACAGATTTCATACATCGTTCGAAAATTAACAGTAATTTTTCTCCATTTTAATCAAATTCTTTATAGAGTCGAAACATGCATTGCATGATAATGTTATATTACTTGTCGTTTTCTTATAGAAGAAACCGTTGAAACACCGCTAATATAATAACTATTCTCTGTCTAGTGCACCGCGGAAAACTTAGAAAGACAATCTCGTTTTTCATGTTTTTTTATGAAACTACGGATGGAGACGTATTGAGTCTTATCGGAAATGTAAATACTACACTGCCCTGATACGCATTCTACACAATGTTATACGTATGTTCAACATGCAAACAAACTTTTTTTTGTTCGAAAACATTTGAGCAATTTTGAAAAAACCTTTCCAAAAAATCACTTTTGGTGATGATCTGGCTGCTTTGTGCCATTGTAAACAAACAGTGCTTCAACTTATATTCTAGTGTATTGGTAGTGGAGACTACCATACACTGCATGATTTTCATATATGTGTGTGTAAGCGCTGAGCGAAACCCAATGGTTTTGTATTTTTCACGTGTCAAGTTTCTATAAGACCAGTTACATTTTTTCGTTGTTTTAGTTGTTTTGATCAATAAATCTGGAAAATACAAAAGGGAAAAGTGCTCACGGAGAGAAAAGAAAGACAAATCGATGCATTTCACCAAGAAAATGTTGGTATCAGAGAAATTTCTCGGCGGATTGGGCGATCCCATCATGTAGTGCTCAATTATTTGACGAATCTTCAAGGATACGGTAAGAAGGAGTGAGAGCTCTACGTAAATCGAAGCTCTCTGACCGGAATAAGCGGGAAATAGCTAGAACAGCTTCGAATATCTCAAAATCGCTTATGCAAATGAAGCAATATTTCAATTTAAATGTTGCTCGTGACAATTCGTCAAGTTTTTGTAAAAAATCCTCACATAAAGAGGGTTTGAAAGGTTAAAGCTTCTTATCTTACACCAATCGGAAAACGATCATATTCATATCAGCCAGGAAACTAAGCAATGGATTAAGGACCAAAAACTTATTTTCCAGACTTGAATCGTGTTGAAAATCTTAGGGGGATCCTTGCGCGTAGAATCTACACTGAGGGAAAACGGTACACCACGATTGAAGAGCTCAAGGTCGCAATTTCTGAAACATGGAAAAAATATCGAGAAAATCACTCAGCAGCAGTATTCCAACACGAATTTTCCAGGTTTTTAGCCTGAATGGCATGGTTGCCAATTATTGACATGTAAATCAGTCGATCGTTTTGAATTTTTCATTGATGATAATTATGAGTTTTGAAATAGTCTTATAGAAACTGGACAGCTGAAATTATCATATTTAAGCACAATAAATAAACAAACAACTCCTTTGAACGAAATTGACGTTAAATATACTTTATTCTAAGCTTTCAACAATGTATGAATGTATATTGTTGAAATTCTAACTGTTTGTGTTGCAACAAAATAGAATCAGGGTGGTCTTATAGAAGTTGAACAAAGTATAGTTACATAGTTACATAAGTGTAGTTACATACAGCTTTCATACATCCTTCGAAAATCAACAATTACTAGTATTTTGTGCTGCAAGATAAATTTACATTTGAATCACGTTCTTTGTAGAGTCCAAACACGCCTTTCATGATAGTGTCTCATCACTTAGCGTTTCCTAATAGATGAATATAAGCAACTATTGAAATGCTGCTCATATAGTTACTATCCTCTGTTCACTGCACTGCGATGAACGTAGAGAAGCAATTTTGTGTTTATGTCGCAATTACTTAAATTTCTGCATTTGAATCTTCAAATAGATAATTAAACAATCAGTCCATTAGCAAAATATATTGGTAATATAATATTTTTTTTTTGATTCATTCAACGTACTCAACATTTACTCATACCGTTGGTATAGGAAAAAATAATCAGACTTTAAATAACCAGTCAGTTTAATTAACTTATTTTTAAAATAATCAGTTACATAAATGAACAGTCCATTTTATCGTGCGTTCTCGATATAAACAATACTTCTACAGTCTAAATGGTATGCAGTCGAAGATTTAACGAATTAGATACAGCGGCTGTATAAAAATTTTACTACAAATTCCGCTGTTTAATTTATTTTGCGAACATCTATTCTGAATATTTAACCCAAGTTCAATACTTATACATCGATACTTTTTCAAAACTCCACTTTAAAAAATCTTTTAGATGTTTTTTTAACATCTCCATTTTCTTCATGTGATGGATACAATTATAAAAAGAGTTTGTGGAGAAGATTATAGGCTTATAGGCTAATGATAGATTTTCGATCAGATAACTTTTTTTTTCTCTGCGCTTGATTTTATCCGTCATCCGCTTTGTGAATGCTCTATGTCTCAATGAGCCTTCTACTGCCTTCTGTAATTCCGCGTCGTCCTGAATCGTGGCCGGTGTAATGGATTCATTTTCACCTTCCGTGTCGGAGCTATCATAGATTCGCAACAAATCCAGAGCACTTTTTCCAGACATTTCACAATTTTTTTTTCAACCCTCTTTGGTTTTATCCTACAACAACTGAAACTATCGACGGAGAAGTTTTGACTATTATCGGAAACGTAAATGTTAATACTACAGACAAAGCAACCTGGTGATTACGTCTAGTTATGCGAACAAATGTTTATTGAAACGATTGATTGTCCGCATAAATAGACGGAGCGTTTTCAAAATCAAAAAATATGTTTTAATCAGAAAAATCTCCTAGGCCCCTTTTTTGGCCGATAATATCCTTCAACTGGACAGATTATTTCATTGGAAATTAGCACTGTTATGCTTGTAGGCCAAAAAACAACAAAAATGCGTTTTCCCAACACTAATGGTGTTGGTGATTACGTCTCCTATGCTAACATGGGCAGTACATTGAATCGCCATCTTCACCATATCGATTCTATCATGTCAGTGGATATCGGTAATACTATAACTACTTCAACTCTCAAAGCACTCTTAGATTATACACTTATTAAACATTATTAAAAACTATTTTTAAATTTTCTTCAATCTATTGAAGTATTCGAATCTGTAATTGACGAATTTCATGCCAACTCGACTGGCCATCGGCATTTTATGAAACTACCGACGGAGACGTATTGATTATTATCGGAAATGTAAATACTGATACTACAGATAAAGCGATCTGGCGCTTACGTCAAACTATGTGAAAAAATGTTCGTTGAAGCGATTGATTGTCCGCGTAAATTGACGTAACCATTTTCCGAATGGAACGAATATGTTTTAATCCACAATATCTCTCAGGGCCTCTTTTTATCGATAATATTCATTAAATTGACATATCATTTGATTGGAAATGTTTGATTATGCTTTAAGGCCAAAAACAACAAATATGCCTTTTCCCAACAATCATGTTGTTGGTGATTACGTCACCTATGCGAACTTGGGCAGAAGAGTTTTTCACAACTTTGCTAAACTATAAACCATACAATCTACATAAGACCCCCACAACTCGATTTCAGGTCTGTTACTTAGACCACCCCCCCCCCCCCCCCCCTTATAAACATTTTGAAGTTTTTTTTTGTGTCAACTCGTGTGGCGGGTGTCTCCGTAGCCACATTGGTTGCGCGTTCGCTTAGTAAGCGATCGATCGTGAGTTCAAAACTCAGGACCCTCATTGACCATCTTTGTGTTGTTACAGAATAGCTACGTCCACGCAACAATCATCAGCGATGGAGATCGATCCACGGTCGAAATAAGATCGATTCATCCATACAACTGCTCTGCTCTGCAAGACACATCGGGCTGCTGTTCTATAAATAACTCAACAATGATCAATCAACTGTCTCCGCTGTCCGGTGGTCCAACTGGATAATGGAAGAACAGAAAGAATACTCTTACGCCTAAATGGCTACTGTGTGAATGTACCATATGTAATGGTATAGAAGGAATACTGGCGAACGGCAACTGTGTAATGTGCTAATTATAGATATGATAACCATGTGACATGTACACGATTAAAATTCGGCTTTGTTACAGCTAAAATGCTAATGAGCCTTAAATAAATAAATGGGATACAACTCGTGTGGCACCCATACATCCAGTTTTTTTTTTGGAATCCAATCTTCTGCAAATGGTTCCAAACGGTTTTATGGTATATACCCAGTTCCTTGCCAATCGAGCGAGTGCTAACATGCCGGTCTACTTGGATGATTTCAACGATTTTATCGGTTCCCACGAATATTGGCCTACTAGTACGGGGTGTATCGTCGACAGCCACTACACCAGAACGAAATCGATCAAACCAACGCTATGCTGTGCGAATAGTTACAGTATCGGGTCCATGAACTACACGATTTTTTTCGGCCGCCTTCGTTGCAGTTTTACCTCGCAGGTAGTAAAAACGTAAAATATTTCTTATAATAAATATTTTCGAATTTCTTGCTTGGTGGGCTCCATCTTTGACGCGCTATAACTTGAGACTGAAAAGGACAATCACAACACTGTCAAAACGACACTTGTAGCACAGATTGTCGTATTTAAATAGCCGTATAGTATGACCCGATGGGATAAGTGCAACACAAGATATGTCTAAGTGTTGCCATATATTGACAATATACGACATTTCTTTTTCCCCAACCCAATATTTACATTTATATTCCTACAAAAAAAAACCTAACCTATTTCTACACTTAAAAGTGAACTTAAAGGTAAATGAATTTGATAAACTTAACTAGATTTATAACTAATAGTACAGAAAATTAGTAGCTCATTATCAAAAGGATTTAGAGAGGAAGTGCTCGGATAAGAACGAATAACCAAACGAAAATGTAAGTCGTAAAATATTGTATATTGTGAGTAATGAATTTAAAAGAATATATTACAGCTTTGAAGCTGCGAGTTTGCTGCTATCTGGACGTTTTTTCTAACATCATCCGAACAGATATATTTGGAATAACGGGTGAATCATAAGTAGCACGACTAAATGAAAACTCGTTAAAAAAGATATTTTTTAATTCAATTCTTTATTGCATTTTCATAAGTCCATACAATGCGTATTTGAGATGCGAAAATAAAATATATAAATATATAAATAATATATATAATCATCGTAAACAAACGAAAACACACTTAGTACGAACGATAACAAAGAGGAGAAAGAAGACAGTGTTTCCACATGTACAGATTTATCTGGAAAGGTACAGATTTTTTCGTTGTTTTTGGTACAGATTCTGTACGGTACAGGGCGAAGATTTTCGTCGAAAAGTACAGGTCGGTACAGATTTTTTCCGCGTGTGCAATTTCTCACTTTTGAACAAAGCAACATTAAGGTACATGATACCATGATATTTATACCGCAGTATCGATGGGTGCTGCTGATCTTAAGAGCATTTACAATGCAATAATTGATCAGTTTCATGAGGACGAAATTCGTTGTGTTAGAGGCGTTTCCAGGGTTCTACGATGGAAATATACAAGATCTGGAGAATGAATTTCGTACCCTAAAGGTAAAATTACTCCGTAAGGAAATCACAGTTTCTGAAACTATGCCTCACTTATCGGCAATTTTTTCCGAAGGTAATCAGAACAAAAATAAGTTTCAAAATCGGCTCAGCAACGATGAACGTTATTTTGAGATCAAAAGATTTGATTAAACATTGTGGCTATGTATCAGCATCATCAAACACACGAAAGGCTTGCAAATGTGAATGTAGTGTTTGTAGTAAATAAATGAGTATTTTTTTTCATTCTAATAAAATATATTTTTTCTACAACGAACATTTTCGATGGTACAGATTTTTGAATGAAAAAGTACAGATGAGAAAGATTTTTAACGCCTTTGGTACAGATTAAAATGTGGCAACACTGAACGAAGACCATACACAGCCGTTTATCTCTCTTTAGCTCGTGTGGCAGAAACGTGACATTAATTTAGTCCCACTACTTCTAATTCACCCGTTACTAAACTGGTCAATTATCGCATTTTAGATGCTCTTATTTTAGATATGTTTAGTTCTATCTGCATTCATTCCAAGGGGTACTTCTTCAGTCATTTCAAGTAATAGCACAGACCAAAAACTGTGTTAAAATTTTCACACTGCAAAAATCTGTAGCTATTTGTACTTTATGACAAAACTCTAGAATCTGTACCATACACAATATGTACCGAGAGAATCGAAACAATTTGTACCTTTCCGAATAAACATGTACTTGTGGCAGCACTGACTGTAATATAATTTATTGATAATGAATTTATATATTTTTTATATATTTATAAATATTTATATATTTATATATTTATATATTTTGTACAATTTACATTTTAGTATTTCGGTAACAATTAATTTTCATTACTCTTCTTTGTGATGATTGCAAAAAGCAATTTTAGTTGACACGTTGAAACCCGGCCGAACTAGGGCACCAACAATGAACTTCCCGTCTGGGCCACGTCGGTTCCTGTAGGCCGATAGTGTTACCACGATTCAACCACGGCATCGGAGCGCTGGATTCGTGAGATGATTGTGCTTCAATCGAATCCACTGTTCGTAAGTTGATCCGGAAGTGAATTCTATAGCTCTTTTATGTTCGTCCCCACTGACTGGAGACCTTAAAGTACTGGATTTGTGAACGGTGATAAAGCGTTCGTCGGGAGGCCCTTCAATTTTGTAAATAGTGTTGATTACGTTCGCATAGAAATCACCTTGAGCACTCTCCACGAGCGATTCTTCAGCCCAGCAAAGCTCGTCGGCTCTCGCCGTTTTACAGGATATTCAATAAGTTCAAATAAACTTTAAAAATTTGTTTAAAACATAAAAATACAAGATATTCTTTTTTGCGTCAATAATGTTTATTGATGCAACGTTTATTGAGAATCTTTGCCTATGCAGCGTTATACATATGCTGTTACACTCTGCCAATTCGTCTATTGATTGAATTTATTCAACGTAACATTTGTGGTGATATACGCCAGTGGCAGTGGATGCATTAGAGTTCTCCTTTAGTTCGAAAAGCTACGATTTGCACCCCGGCTGCCATCTCCAAGGGGAAGTACAGTTCGCGTCAATGAACCTATGTATTTCTAGGCGTTCGAAGCAGATTTATCCGGAAAGGTACAAATATGCAACAAATATTTTGAATGGTACAGATTGCGATAGAGATTTTTGAATGAAATAGTACAGATGAGAAAGATTTCATTGCTGCTGCAATGATAAATTACAGAAACTTTTCCAATTTAACAAGCATCAACGTGGTATGGGAAGCGTTCCCAGGGTTCTACGATAGGGTTTTACATGATCTGAAGAACGGATCTGTGTCCTAAAAGTAAAATTGCTCCGGAAGGAAATCATTGTTTCAGAAAACAAACATTTGCAGGATAAGAGAATAAATATTTAATGCCTAAGAGAATTAACGGCTCGCTCGTATTTCCGGCCCCTGGATGCCTTAATGTACATTTCCATCAAATGTAGTATCGCGACAAAGTTGCGTCGAACAGCAGACCACGGCCCTTACTCAAACATACACTGACATTTTTTTTGAAGAAAATACATTATGTTATTAATAAAAAATACTGAAATCGATGAAAGAAAAATATATTTTTTTATATGTGATTGAAAAAAATCTCATTTTTTATTTAACACCCGTTAGTATCCGTTGGTCCCATCCTCTTCCTTTAGGCCAACGCTCCTGAATGAGAATTTTACCAGTTTTAAATTAACCCATATGGTTTACGTTGAGTTGTTTCTTCTGAAAGCTGACTTGCGCAGATTTGTCTCTTCTGAAAACTTTCGCTAAACTAACACTCATCTTTTTCCATCGCATATTTATTTATCGATGTTCCTTCAGCTCCTGTTGTTCCATGATCCGTTCCTCTTCATTCAGCTTGAGCTACTCTGTTTACACTGTAATACGAACACTGGATGTTAAGCACCTCGTTTGACGTTCTGAGCCCTTCCTTGAACTAGTTTTCAAATCTGTCTTAGACGGTCAGTGAAGTAACTATGTGCAAATACTATGTGAGCTTGGCTGCTTGATTTAGATGCACCTATCTCATAGTCTATAGTTTATACCACCCTCCGACGATTAACCATTTGATCTTTACAGACTCATTTCTATTAATTAAATGAACTTCGAAAAACGTCTGTGAGAACTATTCAATTTTATTTCTCAACCAGAATCCCACGAATTCTTAAAATGAAAACAATTCAAATGCTAAATCGAACTCATCTAGATTTACCAAGAAACGCTACAAACACGCTTTCAACCTTAGTTATTTGAGTTTTTCAATTGAATCTAAACGTCATCGGATAATCCAATGAATTAAGCTTATTGTTAAGCGCAGATTCTTGTCTACAGCCCACTAACGAATTGGAAAGGCCACCAATTCGTTGCGAAATAGTTCGCAGTTCACAGTCGAGCCACAATCGACTCGTAAATCCCTGCTCAATAAAACCGGGCTTTGCGATGAAACGAAGACGTCTGTACTCTGCGCGCGCGCATTGATTAATAGTTTTACCCTTCCGATTGTTTGCATCTTGGCTGCATTTCGACATCCGCAAATAAGCAAAGCACGCCGCACGAGATGTGGTGAACACCACCTTTCTTCATGCAGAAGGTGAGCAAGTGAGCTTTTACTCGTGATGGATTTGAGAATATTTGCAGATCGTGTTTGGCTTTGATCAGCGTTGGGATGAGCTAATGCTGACCCATATTCGTCTTGTTCGTAGTCATCATGACATCAAATCACGTTGATTATTTTCGTACACACGATCGAAACGTGTTTTACAGAGAGTGGTGTTACTTAAGTCTGACATTGGATGGGTCTCAAGATCAGTTGTATGGAGTTTTTAGGTGATGTGTACTCTTGTTTGACATTCATCTGTTGATCAATTCTTGTGTTTGCTTAATTTATGCTACACGTTTCCAACATACATCACGAATTGGAAATATGCCTCATGACAAAATTTTACTCACGTCGTATGTCTTCAGCAATTACCCACAAAATGAATGTGTCGCGTTATTGCTGCAAAGTGCTACGCCCAGCCGTCGAGACTTCGACGAGACTTGGCGTGTTAGGAATTGATGAGTTATAATTATTGTAAAATGCATCACTCACATTGTTAAACTGCGGAATCGACTTATTTATTTTTATAACAGCTCTTCATTTTATATACTCCTAACATCTTAATAATTCAATCACATAAATTCATTATTCCATTCAAAGAAGGTGCTTGGTACGCATTCTCTTTTGATTGAAGATTTTCCCGTTTTCTTAAGGTTGCTTATCATTAGGTGCACCTCTCTTCGTTCATCTACAAGCAGTGACCGGTTTTCTAAAACCAAAGTGTTTACCACCAACTTCAGCATCCAACGTCCGACCTCATGAGTGCATCATAACCTCGAAATGAACAATTTATGTACTACACAGTCTGCGTGCGATTGTTCACAAATCACCTGAATGTGTTTCGCTGTTGCACACCTCTGAGGGTGATGTGTGCGTATGTCCGACGACTTAATGCAACCCGATGCAAATTTTTTGTTCACGCTATTTTTCCGATGCACAATAGCCATGTTGATATGTACGATCGTGCAGTTGCGATTACGTTTCTGGGGTGGTGGAGGTTTCCTCTGCTTGCTGGTTATTACCCAGTTGCGAAAACGACCGTCGAGCGTCAATGTCACGCGTGGATTGGATTCCGTTAATTGAACATCAGTTTAGTAACCAAAATAAATAATTCGCGGTTTCAATAATCAGAATGAATTGTTGTTTTGTCTTCACACTGTGACACTGTTTCGAAAAGACCTGTAAACTTACAATTGTATGTTTTTGAGAGCATGAAATCTTCAAATTGTTCGGCTCGTACTGCCATCCGGGGGCAAATTGATCACCGGGATGAAATTATTCAAAACGGAATTTGGAAGGTATTATTAAATTAAATTTATAAACATTTCCATAAGACACGTTCAATAATCATCTGCAGGTTCTTTTCGACAGTGCTTCAAATAAATTCGCTTATCAAACCTATATACAGGGTCTTTCAGATTAAACGCTCACGCAAAAAAAATCGAATAGCTCCTTATAAAAATGTTTTTCGCTCCGTCGATGTTAGCACAGCATTCCCCACTTCGGGACGATAATATTCGGCTACTCGTTCAGTCTGATCGGATGTTTTTAGTGTCAAGATATACATTTCACAAGAACATGTATTTTTAGCGAAATCTTATTACTCGAGCAACCGAAGCGTTAATAAAATTTTCTCCTCTTATGGTAAGAATTTCAATATTTCTTGTCATCGATTACTTTATCTGGGGGTACGTGAAGAACCGTTGCTATATTAATAAGCCACAGAATTTGGAGGAAATTAAAGAAGAAATAACTCGGATTTTCAACAGCATTGAAGACATAATGTTATAGTTGTGCATGAATAATTTTATTCGCCGTTCAAAACGCGTTATCGAAAAAAGGGGTGGTCACAACGAAAATGTTCTAAAATAAATATTATTTTGGTTTTTAAAAATAAAAATCGGTTCACTTTTGTAGAAGTTATTAAAATTTGTTGGGTGAGCGTTTAACCTGAAAGGTCCTGTATATAAAAATCTCTTATCGGCTCAACCGATTTCGATCAAATCATGACAGGTCGTAATATATATACAATACTGCTAGGATACCGATTACCATTTATTTAATACCCGATTAGGACGGTCCTATGCAGAAAAAAAAAATCCTGAATATTTTTTTTCTTAAATTTGGCACAAACCATATAAATAACCCCAAGTTTTAATCTCCATCCCCTATTTTTAATCGTGATTTGAGTATATTTGTATAATCAATATTCAAAAATTTAACCGTCGTTCGTTTTTTAAACAGAACGAATTTATTTACATTGTTAAATAAGAGATGGCGCTACATCCGCTACAACTTCCATCCATATATGCGCAAGTAACCTCAATTCATCTAAAGTTTTGCTTTAGACGCTAAAGCAAGGCGCATCTTTGGAGAGCTGGAAGTCATTTTGAATGCACAATGAATTATTGCAATTCTTCAAATCACACTTGTTCGGATTACAAAATAACAATATTGTCATCAATTCAAACACCAGTTACAGAGCATAGAGTATAGATTCAATTCGCAAGCGTTACTAGAATCAGTGCAGACGATTGCACAATGACGCGAGAAATTGTGATTCGAAGAAAAAGCAAAAACCTGGAATTCATCGTTGACACACCGTTGATACGACTCGATACGATACGTGTTCTTCTTCAATGTCACTAACGTTCCTAACATTCTCAACGAAGTAATTCTTGTGTCATTTTCATTAGTACTTAGTTCCGATTTATATGCTTGACTGTGTTCTGAGGAAAATGCTTTTGAATGAGTGCGAAAAACCTCTCAGCCGTACTTAAGAAACAATACCTTCTTATTGAGCTTCATTACAACGTTACACGTCTTCGGTCCCACGCGCTTCTGGATGTATTCATTTCATTCTTTTTCAGTTTGGTTAGTCAACGAAATACGCCCTGAGGAAGTAGTTTTCCTAGGAAATTCCAAATCTGTATACTGCACCCGTATGCTCAAATCCGATCGAGTCATAATTTCCCGAACAGATCGCCATCTTCCTTTCTGCAATTCGTTCAACTCAAGTCCAATTGAGTTGTGCAAATGCGGCAACTTTGCCACGCAACTGAATTGAACCGACATGGTTAACGCCCCTGCTCACACATCGTTGCTTGTGCGTGACTTTTTGGCCGAAAACAACACACTAATGATGCCGCAGCCACCATATTCCCTAGATCTGGCCCCCTGTTACTTTTTCATGTTCCCGAAACTGAAGAGGCCCATGGAAGGACGACACTACGCTACGATTGACGATTGACGGCATCGTAGGAGGAGCTGAACAAGATAAAAAAAAGATTTTTTTAAGTGCTTCGAAGATTGTAAAAAACGTTGGCACAAGTGTATAATATCCTATGGGGATTACTTTGAAGGGGACAAAATAGATATTCATCAATAAATAAATATTTTTTTTAAAAAACACAAAATTCGCGAAACTTTTTGAACACACCTCGCATAGACCGTTAAAACATCCAAACATACTTACAATACATTAGTTATTTTTTATTAAACAAAAATATTCACTAGAAATAAAATTGTATGACAGAACAACTTTTGCTGGATCAGATAGTCTTATATATAAAAAAAGGTTTTTCCACGTACGTTTAACTCATCATTACAGGTGAACGGCTGATCAGATTTGAGTCGTCTATATATCGTTGAGTTCTTCTCCATCCAAATTAGAAT
Source organism: Toxorhynchites rutilus septentrionalis (assembly GCF_029784135.1). NCBI lineage: Eukaryota > Metazoa > Arthropoda > Insecta > Diptera > Culicidae > Toxorhynchites > Toxorhynchites rutilus. The sequence goes on from NC_073745.1 coordinate 256,620,365, forward strand.
GGTAAAATACTTTGGAAGATATTTGAGATGAATATGCATATTCTTCAAATATATGAAACAAGGTTTTTCTCACGTACGTATAACTCATCATCGGAATCGGTCCACGGGCATATGACCAGAACAAGTTTAGGGGCCATAGATTACAGAACCCAAAACCACAAAAAACCCACCATTTGAGGTATCAAACTTCTTGATTTTTTTCGAGCTAGCTCATTCAAGATGAATTCAAGCCTATATGACCTCTTTGACGTAACCCGGATATGTTCCAGATCAGGTTTCCGAGAGAAGTAACCACTTTATGAGCAGAACTAAATCCCATTACGCGACATATCGAAACCATGAAGATTTGTCAAAGCTACCCAGCAAACATTAAATCGTATAACCAGCGTATATATAGCAGCATATATCCCAAATTTTGGGTGGTATATGATGCGCCTAACTGGCACAAAAGTGGAGACGATATTTAGGGTATGTTTACGAATTAGTTCGAATAAATAAATGATTTATATATGCACGTTAGGGTGCCAATGAATGTATGGGAAAAAAACGACCCTAAAATTTCAAAAAGTTACCCTATACAAAATGTTCACCACCTCGAAAAAACACCCTATGCTGAATTTCAGCTCAATCGATCGGACTTAAGGGAGAGTGGCGCAAAGCGGTCAAAATTTGAGTTTGTTGAAAATCGAAAAATCACCCAAGGGGGGAGTAAAGGAAATCGGGCTTTTCGAAAAAAAATTGTGATATCAAATGTGTTAAAATTGCATGAAACGAGATCGAGATCTAGTATCATCTAGAAAAATTTTTTTTGTCAAAAATCGGAATACTGGGAACGAAAAGTATGGTTTTGGGTGCCAAGAAAAATAGTAAATGTAAATCTCGACGAGTAATATAATTTTAAGACATTCGGCATAATTTTTTTTTTAAACTCGATTTTTGGTGATTTTTCGTTTCAAAAAAACTCAAATTTTAACGTTTGTGACACCAGTAAATGAAGTCAGAATGAGCTAATATTTTGCATAGGGTATATTATCGTGCAAATCGTAGCAAGTTCCGAATGAAAAATCGAGATAACTATTTTTATTGGCACCCAAAACCATACTTCTCGTTTCGTACTAAGAAAAATAAAAGTCCCAGAATGCCGATTTTTTGCAAAATTTTTTTTTTCGAGATGATACTAGATCTCAACGTTTCATGCAATTTTAAGACATTTGACATCAAATTTTTTTTCGAAAACCCTGATTTCCTTTACTCCCCCCTTGGGTGATTTTTCGATTTTCAAAAAACTTAAACTTTGACCGCTTTGCGCCACTCACCCTTAAGTCCGATTGAACTGAAATTCGGCATAGGGTATTTCTTGGAGGTGTTGAACATTTTTTATGTGGTAACTTTTTGAAATTCGAGATGACCATTTTCATTGGTACCCTAATGCACATCATACAACTATTTTCATACGAATATACGATTTACTGCATACACAGAAAACAAATGGCGAAAAATATTTACGTCCTCCTGTACTCGCGTGCAAAATTACAACTCGTATGATACTATACTTCTTTTCTCGTATACTCGTATACTCGTATACTTCATATCTTCTTCTCACTGAATTTCTACGCATACCATTTGATGATTAGGCAAAATGCTGCGATAAAGCCTAGTGATTAAACAATATGCGTTCGACTTACATGGCAAGATCAAAACTGAGTGCCCGAAGTTCATTAAATCAAGCAAATTCGCGGTTCGAGAAGTACGTATACTTGAGAGATGCAAACTTCAGAGGGAAATGTAAAATAAAATAATCGTTTGATAGATCTTCCGTTCACATATTTTGTCCTAGGCATTATACCAAACATAAAAGGACTGTCATTAAATTTACTTGTTACGAAGAAAATAATCTATCACAATGCAAGAAATGACCTTACATGGCATTTATGCAATCTGTTTACTCACAAAGCAAATATATTTAATTCAATTGAATTCGGGAGCTGTTTCATTCAATCAAAAATTTAATCAATACAAAGAAATGATTACTTAGCTAAGGTAGTTCCACTTCAACTTTGCGGTTATATCATAGGTATAACCTACCCATTTTTTATCCCATTTGTATATTTATTTAGGCTCATTAGCATTTTAGCTGTAACAGGGGCGGGTTAATAGTGCATATGTTAAATGTTGTCGTAGGATTACGTCTTTCGGGAACATATTGGGTACAAATTGAAAATCGAAAATCGAGCGCATCGTGAAAATTGTCCAATTTCAAACGCTTATTGCTCAGTCATTTCAATCGATATTGCCAATACATGAAAGTAGGGGGAGCATTTGTTCCTACCGAAATGTATTCCCTAACAGAGATATCAAAACCAATCTGTCTGGGGGAAATCGGCATTGCAAATACATGAAAGTAGTGGGAGCTTTTGCTCCCACCGAAATGTGTTCCCTAACAGAGACATCAAAACCAAGCTGCCTGGGGGAAATCAACATTGCAAATACATGAAAGTAGGGGGATCTTTTGTTCCTACCGAAATGTGTTCCTTAACAGAGACATTAAAACCCAATCATTATCGAAGAGTTTAACGATGTACTTCTTGAAACATATCCAAAATCAACAGATAGTCTAACGGAATCCTACGTCAACTATGCGGTCGTTTCTCAGACACAACTTTCCTGTGACTTTTTGTATGTGTTCTATGAATTGTAAATTACACAGTAGTAGCCATTTAGGCGTAAGAGTATTCTTTCTGTTCTTCCATTGTTCAGCAGAGTGGACAGCGGAGACAGCTGATATGATCATTGTTTGGTTAATAATATCACAACAGCCCTATGTTTCTGGCAGAGCAGAGCAGTTGTATGGATGAATCGATCGTCATTCGACCGTGGGTCGATCTCCATCGCTGAAGATAGTTGCGTGGACGTAGTTATTCTATAATAACTCAAAGATGGTCAAATGAGGGCCCTGAATTTTGAATTCACGATCGATCACTTAGTAAGCGAACGCGCAAACAATCAAACAGTTTTGAGCCGTTAGTAAAAATACACGAGCTGCGAAAAAGTGGTTGGCATTTTCTAAAGTAAGAAAATCCCTTCGAACAGTATACTTTGATCAACATTATATACGATTGTGATTTTTTACCACTTTATATATGACTTCGAATATGCCAAGCTATACGATTTATTGTTTGCTAGGTAGCACATTTATATCCATTTCAAGGGTTTTTGGCCACATTAGGATAACCCGATAACCCGGATGACCTGTAAATCAAATTTAAATTGAGGTATGAGAAAGACACGACTATGCATTAAGGTTAAAACACTCTACCGCCCAAGTTTTTTATTTATCTAAAAAAAACCTACTCCACTTTCATCTAGAATTTCCGACTTTCAACATAAAAAACTCCTAGCAGAAAGCTGGCAGCATAAAAACAATGTGTATGTGTGATAGATGAAAATATTCTAAAGACGTTCTAGTGGGGGTGAACATTGAAAATAATTTCTGAGTAATTTTAAAAGAGAATCCGCGAAGCCCGTCTAAAGGCGGGCTTGAGCTGTAGAGGGTTAATCAAATTATATTCTGTATTTAATTCAAACCCTAGAATTTATTGACCGTAAGTAATGAAATCAGTGAATTTTTATACATTTTAGTGCAAATTACACCAGCAAATAAAGATAGTTTGATCAATTTCATTTTCAACAAATCATTTCAGAAAGTTGTGTGACTTTAGCACCAGTACTGGTTTTAAAAATAATTTGGTATAAATTACCTATTCTAGATTCTTCAAAATTCTGTATAATATGATAACATTCGATACCCTATTGCTGTTTATCTTCAATATCGTATATTGCTATAGAATGTGCCAATGAGCCATCGTTCTCAACTTCACGACATTGATGGCAGTCTCCGATAACCATCCAATAAGCCTTATCAACCAGCTTTCATTAGATTTGGTTTGTTTGTCAATGTATCAAATTCTCCTTGTACAGAATTAATTGGAGTTTTCAAAACTGCTTTTCGTTATGCGATGCGATCATTATATATGGAACAATTAACCCTTTACAACCTAACCCCGCCTTTAGATGGGCTTCACGGATTTTTTTTTTCAAATTATTCAGACATTATTTTCAATGTTCAACCCCACTAGAACATCATTAGAATAATTTAATCTATCACGCATATACATTGGTTTTATGCTGGTAGCTTTCTGCTAGGAGGATTTTATGTTGGAAGTCCGAAATTCGAGATAGAAGTGGAATGGGTTTTTTAGACAAATAAAAAAATTGGGTTAATCATCAAAGACGAAGGGAACAATTTTCATTCAAAGTTTTTAGTTTTTTCCACTACATCTCCACACATCAAGATAAAAATCAATTCGTAAAATATTCCAAAATTTGAGAGTTTAAGCTTCAAATGATGTACATCCCATCTTTATGTGTTCATTCTTTGTAAAAAAAATATTTTATTTGCAATGGAAAAATCGGGATTTACTTTTCGGGCAATATTATTAGTCATCTATCGATGTGAAAAATTATTTTCGTTAGATCAGATCATGGAGCAAGGGTTGGAGGCACCTAAGAAAATACATTCAGCATGACGTAACAACACCCTGCTCCAATTAGGTTGGCTCTGTCTTTCAAGCAAGGCAAAATATCAGCGATGGAAACGTGTCATGAATATTCAACATAATAGCTAGAATTAACCATCTACCACGATCAACTTCTTCCTCCGTGTCGTGTCGCGAAATTGCACTAATCACACAGATTTGTAGGTCACAACGTTAGAAGGAGCATCGTGCGAACCCCTTTTTTATGAGCCCTGAAAGCACACAACGCTAAAATCAAAGAACTGTTGAAATGGAACGGATGCTAAATTGTCGGTGGTGTCGGTTTAACAAACTTGTTACTACCGTTAATTTACTGATTTTTTTTGCTACCTCATTGTGAAACATGCTTCGACTTGGAATTAGACATTCGAAAGGAGCTTGAAGCTGTCCGGTGGCAACTGCCGCCGGTGGCGTTAACGTAGAAGGGTAGAATTTTGTTGCAATACATGGTTGAACCAGTTGTAAATCGTTTTTCTGCAGGAAACTCGAGGGCGTGGCAGAGCGGAAAGTGAATGTTGTCCACGTCTGCGCGCATGTACGTGATTTCCATCGAGCGCTTGTGGTCGCCTTAGCGCTGCAAGTGGTGGGCTGTATCGGCTGGAATGTATCAAATGGTTGTTGTTATCCTTGAAGTCGTACCCCAATCCCTGCCACGCGGGAAAAAGAACTACTTTCAAGAACAATGCGACATGAGACACATGTTGCCATTCGTTTTGTATGTGTTTTTTTTTTCAGTGCAACCTTCAACCGTCACAGTTGTGATATTACCAGGTGTTAAAACAAACCACAGACGAATGGCCCCGAACATTCCGTATGACGGAAATGATTTCAATTTTAACGAGTGAGGTCAATTTTTGAGCTAGTGATATGATTTTAGAGGTGCGTAACTGCGCAAGTCATCGTATCCTATCCAATAGTAAATTATAATATTCATGTTAATTGCGAACACAAAAAGAATGCAGGGGAAATCAGAGTAATACCCTATGTAACGTTTGCATTAAGAAAAATGGATTTTTTTCGGATGGTGATAACAAAAACTAAGACAGACAATTGAGTTTAATAAATTTCTCATGGAATGTAATTATATCAGCTTACTTGGAAAAAACTTCTACGCCCTTGCGAGTGGCCTTCCGGCACTTAAACGAAAAATTCGCCATGACGGAGACACTTCTACTATCATTTTCCCCATTCCCCCCGGCCAGTCCGAAGCTAAACAAGAACATCTTTGACATCCTCTTCTTGCTGATTGTCAGCCACAGCAATACCTTCTTGGGGAACTTGGTGTATGAAATAAACTTTACTTCGGAGCTCACTTCCTCCGTGGGGGAAGTAAAACACGAAGTGTCCTGCCGGTCGTTGCCATCCAGGGTGAGATAGATCAAGTCGCGATCCGCCGGGAAAATCGACTTGACCATCTTATTCAGCCGCTGCCGCTGCGTCATTGCCTGCAGCTCCGAGACCAGTGGAAGGGACTTCTGCTTTCTGACATGTATGTCCATGTTCGCCAGGTACTTTTTCACTGTTTGGCCGGTTGCACCAACCTCCCGGTCAAGCGCACGCAGAGATGTAGCCATTTTCCCTCGATCTTCCTCTTCAGCATCCTCCAGAGCTTCCTGTCTTTCCTGTTCCTTCCTGCTTTCGACTCAGAGCTCGATGCTTTCGATGCTCTGAGTCGTAATTCGATATAATAAGCATCGGTTTTCTGACACAAACTATCTTAAAATCAGTCATCATATATGTAAATCACGTGAGCCGCCTAAACGTAGAATATTTTAAATTACGGTGAAAACTCGTGTTTCATGGTGTGGAAAATCATTTAACAGTGAATCATATTAGATCGTGAAGGTAATCGTAATGCATATCACATCTTATTATGAATTTGAAACATCAGGATTCTTCTTCTTTAATGGCACTGGCGTTCCAAGAGTAACTTCGCCGTTTCAACGTTGTAGAGATTTATATACCAAATAACACACCTTTAGTATATTCTGAGTGAGAAGCACTAGAATATGCGTGATTACAGTGCATGTCGGAAGAATCTTTTTTGACGAAAGATCCGTCCAACCAGAATGAGAAACGAATATGAACTTCTGGAATGGTAGGGTATCAAATTATGTAAAACTACATTCAAAACAATTTGAGAGAACGAATTGTTGTCAGATAATACAGTTGAGCTCGTTCCTATTAAGCTGTTACTTTCAATAAATGAAACTAAGTATTTTGTTTACTTGATTGGGAACACTTCTTTTCCTTGGTACACAGTTGAAAAAAGTTAAATTGGCAACCTGGAATCACGTATCCGAATGCTCATATGTATTAGTTTTTACTACTCTAAAATTATATTTCAGATAGCCATGCGAGATAGCTGCTGCTCGATAACTCAAACAACCGGAGTTCGAATCCCATCAGAGCTATTTTCTTAACTCTCCTCTTACACGCGCACTGGTCTCACAGAGCGAAAAATCAATAATTCGCTGATTACTCAGACAACATCACCACTACGACTTTGCGATTCTCTCTAGCTTCGTCTTTTGTTGTTCGTCATTATTTAGCGTATCGCTAGTTTTGGTACTAAGGGGGCGTATATCACTTTTTTACTATAATCGGTCTGTGACACCGACGCGAGTATAGGAGTAAGTTTTTGGACAAGTAACTTTCGGTCTGTACCGCGAGTATAAGAGTTATAATTTTGCACCCGAGTACAGGAGGGTTAACCACCACCACCATTCATTTAAAGCATTCATATACCACTTCCACTAAAAGCTTATAATTATAATCGACGTAAATATTATTCGCATTTTTTTCTATGTATGCAGTAAATCGTATATTCGTATGACAATAGTTGTATGACGTGCATATATAAATCGTTCATTTATTCAGACTAATTCGCAAGCATGTGCCATGTATGTATATCGTCTCCACTTTTGTGCCAGTTAGGTGCATCACCAAAAATTTGGGATATTTGTTGCTGTATATACGCTGGTTATACGATTTAATGTTTGTTACCCAAGCTTTGACGAATCTTCATGGTTTCGGTATGTCGAATAATGGGATTTAGTTCTGGTCATAAAGTGGTCACTTCTCTCGGAAACCTGATCTGGAACATATCCGGGTTACGTCAAAGAGGTCATATAGGCTTGAATTCATCATGAATGAGCTAGCTCGAAAAAAAAATCATGAAGTATGATACCCCAAGTGGTGGGTTTTGTGTGGTTTTGGGTTCTGGAATCTATGGCCGACCCGCGTCATGCCCAAAATCATTGATAAAAATCAAATGGCACTAGCCAATCGATATGTCTAGGTCCTCAGCAACTTCTCTAACGGTGATTCGACGATTGGCCTATACCATTTTCTTCACGTCATTAATTATTTCGTCAGTTGTTGAAGTGCTCGGGCACGCTCTTCGTCGCTCACATCTTCTCGACCTTTTGAGAACATTTCGTACCACAGATAAACGTTGCTTCGGTCCAAGGTAGCTTCTCCATATGCCACAGTCAACCTTTGGAATGCATCCACGCACTTAATTTCGTTTTTCACACAAAATTGGACACATATTCTTTGATCCATTATAGGTAAAAATCGAAGACGGGCCAAAACATGTGCAACCAAAGCAGCTGTCAACAATCAACTGAACATTAAAAAATGGCCGAACTTGTCGGCATAAGTGTCCCAACATGAGTCCCAACATAACGACACTAAATAATCGAAATTCGAATATACGTAACCCGCGAAAATTCAAAATTCGCGATACTTTTCGAACATACCTAGTATGATCTGCTACCTGCAACGAGAAACATCGAACTTTTGTGCTGTTAATAACACGACACTGGAAGCCTCATATCAACTATCCCACCATACGGTCGAACTGAACAGACCTGAACAGATGAGATGTAAACGATTTAATCCGGCTATGTTACAGGTCAAAATGCCAATAAACTAAATCAAATAAACGATGGGAATGGCAAGCTTTATTTGGACTTTCAGACTAAGGATAATCTTCAAGAGTTGAATGACCGTAAAACTGTTCTAATCCAATATGTAAAAAGTCCTAATCCAATACGTTTACTATCCTTTAGAAAAATTTCATAACCCTTTTTCACGAAGATTTTTTTACATTGATTTAACAATGTTCAGTTTTCAATTTTCTGTTTGAGATACACTATGATAGATCTACTTTTGCCAACAAGACACTGGGACGCACTTGAGTTGGCATTAAGGGAGCCCTTGATCCCCCCACCGTTGTCGAGCAATTCATGCCAGTGACCCGCAGCCGTCCTAGTCCTACGTGTGGGTGTGGTGACGGGGTCTCCCTACTCGACACCTCCGGCAAGTATGATTCCGTTTTGCCCTCGACGACTCTTGATCCGCCCTTCGGTTTCAGCCAACCTCCACCAACGTTATTTGATCGACCTTCTCTAGGCCGGACTCTGAGTATCAACCGGACACTGGGACGCACTGAAGTTGGTATTATGGGAGGCCCCGACCCCCCTACCATAGTCGAGCCATTTCCGCCAACCCGTAGCCGTCCTAGTCCTACGTGTGGATGTGGCGAGGGGGTCTCCCAAATCGACACCTCCGGCAAGTATGATACCGTTTTGCCCTCGACGATTCTTGATCCGCCCTTCGGTTTCAGCCAACCTCCGCCAACGTTATTTGATCGACATTCGCTAGGCAGCCGGACTCTGAGTATCAACCGGACACTGGGACGCACTGAAGTTTGTATTATGGGAGGCCCTGACCCCCCTACCGTAGTCGAGCCATTTCCGCCAACCCGCAGCCGTCCTAGTCCTACGTGTGGGTGCGGTGACGGGGTCTCCTAACTCGACACCGCCGGCAAGTATGACTCCGTTTTGCCCTCAACGACTTCTGATTCGCCCATCGATTTCAGACTATCTCCACCTGATCGATCATCGCTTACTCGCCGGACTGAGCGGCGCACAGATATTCCAATACAGAAAACCAATTCGCAACCTTACGATCTTCTCGTCTACTATCAGAACGTGGATGAACTAAATACGTGTGCCAACGATTACCTATTGGCAACATCGGATGGCGCGTATGACATTATTGCGTTCACCGAAACCAAGCTGGACGATAGAACCCTCTCAACTCAGATTCTCGGCCAGCACTACGAAGTTTTTCGATGTGATCGTTCTCTGTACAACAGCCGTAAAGCATCTGGGGGCGGCGTTTTATTGGCAGTTCGAAAAGATCTGAAGGCGCGGATTATCGAGGATATCACTTGGCGCACTGTAGAACAAGTCTGGGTGGAAATTGAACTCGTTGGTCAAAACCTTTTTTTCTGTGTGGTGTACTTTCCTCCTGATCGTATCAATGACTCTTCTTTGATTGGAGATCACATCAAATCCGTCGAAACTATATGTGGTTTTGCTGCTGCAGTCGATGAAATAATAATTATTGGCAACTTCAATCTCCCAGGTCTCAGATGGCGTTCTTCAACACACGGTTTTCTATTTGCTGATCCAGCGCACTCACAGATTACCCCAATTTCTAATGTTTTGGCCTATGTCATTGATCGACATGTTCCCAAAAAGGTTCATACCATTGCTAGAGGACAACCCTGGCAAACTTTGGAGCTTCGCAACCTTAAATCGCGAAAAAGAGCTGCCCTGAGGAGATTCTCAATACAACGAACGATGTCAATGATCTTTTATCGGCTTATAAACAGCGTTTACCACAAGCTCAGTCAAAGTTGTTTTAGACGATATCAACGTAATCTACAAAACAATTTTAGAAGAAATCCTAAATCGTTCTGGAAATTCGTCAACAAACAACGCAAGGAAGATGGATTGCCTTCTACAATGTCATACGAGGGTACGGCAAGTTCAGATACAGAAGAGATATGTCGTTTATTCTCGAAAAAGTTTTCCACTGTGTTCTCTGATCGCTCACTATCTACAACGGAAGTTGCTTCCGCTACCAGGAATGTTCCGTCAATGAGCTACTCTTTCAGCAGCTTCGATGTTGCGGAATCCCAGATTCTCACCGCGCCGCTAAACTAAAATCTTCTGTTAGTCCAGGCCCATATGGTATTCCATCCATGCTATTGAAAAGATGCATAAATAGTTTAGCGACGCCATTGTTGTATCTCTTCCGGCTTTCCTTGACTTCGGGAACTTTTCCTGAGCTTTGGAAAACAATCGAAATGTATCCGGTACACATAAAAGGTGATAAGCGAAACGTCGATAACTATCGCGGTATTTCATCGCTTTGTGCTGCTTCTAAACTCTTTGAATTAGTAGTGATGGAACCCGTCTTCTCGTTTTGCAAACAGTACATAACTGATGACCAGCATAGATTCATGCCGAAACGCTTAACATCGACGAACCTGTTAGTATTTTCAAATTATGTAGTGGATAGTTTGTCACGGAATAGCCAAACTGATGCCATCTATACGGACTTGACTGCTGCATTCGACAAGATTCATCACGACATCGCAATCGCAAAACTGGAAAAGCTCGGATTCACAGGAAGGATGTTAGATTGGTTCAAATCTTATCTCAAAGAACGAAAACTTCGCGTTACCATCGTTGATAGCAGCTCCAACATTTTTTCTGCAGCTTCCGGTGTTCCTCAAGGAAGCCACATCGGACCCCTGATCTTTCTAATCTACTTCAACGACATTTGCTTGGCATTAGAAGGACCTCGCGTTTCGTTTGCGGATGATATAAAAATCTATTGCCGTATTAGTTCTGTAGCCGACTGCTGGTTTCTTCAACGACAACTGGATATTGTAGCCGAATGGTGCTCCACGAACTGTATGGTTATAAATCCATTCAAATGTTCCACGATATCCTTCTCTAGGAAAAAAGAACCGATCACGTTCGAATACGTTCTCTCTGGTGTTCCCATTCCACGAGTTATGAAGGTCAAAGATCTTGGAGTGATACTGGATTCGAGACTGTCGTACAAAGAACATGTATCGTATGTTGTAGATAAAGCATCTAGAAACTTGGGATTCATTATGCGGGTTTCAAAAACTTTCACGGACGTCCATTGTCTCAAATCCCTGTATTGCGCTCTAGTTCGGCCTGTTCTGGAATCGTAATTATGGTTCAGTCCCCTGATCCGGTCCAGCGTTACCATCCTCAATCTCTAACACTGCAAGCTAAGCTGTTGTGCGTCTGTACACGCCGCCGCTCACCCAAGCTTGCCGAATCCTGCCATCCTTGGACAGTAATCGTTTGGAATCCGCACTATCAAAATGGCATTACGAGAATCGATTCCGTTCAGAGAAGATTCATTCGGTACGCACTTCGCCTGCTTCCGTGGCGCAATCCTCATCAGCTTCCTAGTTACGAAACCCGATGCTTGTTGATCCATCTGGATTCACTGCACTGCAGAAGAAAGCTAGCTAAGTCTTTGTTTGTAACGAATACACTCACTGGTCGTGTCGATTCTCCAGAAATTTTAAGCCACCTAAATCTCAACGTACCGCCTCGACGGTTGCGGAGAGTTTCTTTTCTGCGGACCATACTTCGGCGAACGAATTATGGCATGTACACAGCAATAGCAAGCCTTCAGCGTGCATTCAACACAGTTTCTTCGGCGTTTGATTTTAACGTTTCGCGTGTTACATTGAAACAACGGTTTTTAGAATTAATTAGAGTTAGATAATTGTATCAATTGGACCACTGTAGTTTGTTGATGCCAGAACAAATAAACAAATAAACAAATAGTTTCAAGTAGAACAACAACTGACATGGAACATCGCGTTGGAGTTTGAGAATTTGAGAATTTGAGAATTTAACAAAACTGGGCAAATGGCTTGTCAGTGAAAGATTTATGAATGACGAGATGCTAATGAATACGAGAAAAATCCAGATGCGTATTTTACAGCGATTCGTGAACCAGAAATCATTAGCATCGATTGTATATTCAAAAGACTGCCGAATGATAAAAATAGTTTGTCTTCAAGCGTTCACATTTACCAAGGCCACCTGTTTTCTGACTCATCGCGTGCAAAATATGACCTGTATTGACTGTATAAATATAAAATAATGTAATAACTTTCCTAATTATAAGCATCCGGCTACGAAAGTCTTTAGCTTGAACGAATCTCTGAAAATATGAATATATTGTGGCCGGTTTGGCTGGTTTTTGGCTTATTATAAGTCAACATTCGCATAACAAGGAAGATACAATTTAGTGCTACTGTGCTGTTGTAGTATGAAACAACATTGTAGTATGTAATATGTAACAACGTAGTTTACCAATTATAATTTTTTTAATCAATTTTATGCTAATGCAAAAATGTGGTCTTTATTTCCTAATTCTACCTCTTTTCATTCCGTGTTAATGTAGTGTGAAAATAAGCAAATTACTGAACTTTGTTATGAAACGCACAATAAAACGAACGAAGCAGAGTTCGTATATGTCGGTGTTTACATGATTGATACAATCAAATGCCATTCGAATATGATGAACAAGGAGATTTGAAATTAGATAAAAGAGCCTCTAAAATGTACAGGGTGGCGCATAAGTCGCGCAACCGTTTTGAACAAAAAAAATTCGAATAAAAAAAATGTCTCACGATACAAAATCTCGAATAAAAATGGGTGGGTTATATATATTATACAACCGCAAGGTTGACGTGGTACTACCTTAGCCTAGAAATCATTCGTTTGTATTGATTAAATTTTTGATTGAATGAAACAGTTTCCAAATTCAAATGAATTCAATAAATTTGCTTTGTGAGTAAAAAGATTGAACAAATGCCATGTAAAGTCAATTCATGCATTGTGATAGATTGTTCTTCGTTGCAAGTAGATTTAATGACAGACCTTTCACGTTTGGTATGATGCCTAGAACAAAATATATGTACGGAAGAATTATCAAACGTTTGATGAACCAACCTAAGGCTGAAAATCTTTCTAATAAAGACCCAAAAAATTATCAAACGATTATTTTATTTTACATTTCCCTCTAAAGCTAACTTCTCTCAAGTGTACGTACTTCTCGAACCGCGAATTTGCTTGAAATTGGAAAGTTTATTCGCTTCTAGTGTCTGCACGATTTTCCCAGGTTCCTAAATTTAGAAGATCGTGTTAGGATAGACATATTCCAGTCTGCACAAAGGCAAGCGAGGACAAAAGTACTCGCAGTTTGCATTTATTTGCAGAGCCGATTTCCCTAGAAACCTTGGTTTAGAAGCCTGTGTTAGGGAAACACATTGCAATCGGAACAAAAATACCCCCAACTTGTATGAATTCGCAATGCTGATTTCCCCACGCTCTATGGATTTGAAGTCTGTATTAGGGGAACACATTTCAGTCGGAACAAAAATACCCCCGACTTGCATGAATTTGAAATGCCGATTTCTTCCAGGCACCTTGGTTTAGAAATCTCTGTTAGGGAACACATTTCGGTGGGAACAAAAGCTCCCCCTACTTTCATGCTGCTTGGTTTTGATGCCTGTGTTAGGGAAAGCGTAGATCGAGCCAATCAAAACGAGGCAGTTAGGGTGTTTAGATAACGCCTAATATTTTACAGTTATTCAATTATTTATCTAATGAAAAATAACATTTTGTTCGTTGCGATAGATGCGTAGAAATATTCCCTATCAATTGATGCAAACATCTTTCCGATCCAGTAAGAAATGTTCGATTTATAAACATTCGAAATCTTTCATTTTTTCCTGCATGTTCTGTGGTTAGATTTTCATTTTACCCCCATATATTCCGGTTAGACGTAGTCCCACGTCAAAAACGATACAAAGTCGACAACCGAACTGCTTAGGAACCAACACGCGCGATAGTAGCAGCGCGATCTTTTATTTTTACTTCAGATAGCATTGCGTGACTTATGCGCCACCCTGTAGATTAATCGCGATACATCTGTGAGAGTTCCCGGACTTCTCATTCCAATAATGATTCAAAAAAACAGCGTTGATTATTAATTATTTTCCAATCAGTTATTAATTGATTGTTTAATGTAGATTATTCAACGTTTTCAATTACATTGAGAGGTTCATATTCCCTGCAACAACAATGTCACTGTAATGGATCCGCTAATGCATTTCGCCCAATTGTGCTAGAAACTCTCCGATGCTTACGCAGCGCTTCGCTGAGTAAGCCAAACCTCTTCATCCACTTCTCAAGTGTGTGACTGTTATTCACGTTCGCAATCTTGAGATAGCTCATTTGAAAGTTGTTTGCGATTGCGAAGTTTTATAAATGGCATTTGGTTGCACCATAGACGATAATTTTGCTCGTTTGACATTTTGCAAAGGTTCTAAATGAAAATATAAACACCATTCGTCTGCAACTTTTAGCGTTTGAATGGCTGAGGCGGTGCTATCAGTTTGCAGATGAGCGGTTAGCATTGGATTTATTTGCTGCTTCCAAAGTTTTCAAGGCCTTTCGGATCCGCAAAAACGGATGGTGAGAGGATGAGCAATTGCTTTGGATCCGTTAACTTTATACCGTCTGTTGGATGGTTTATGCGTTTGTTGGCATTTAGTCTTAGAAAATCATCTTAATTGATCAAAGTACTCATCGTGAAAATCTCATAGACGTATGGATCAGGATAAAGAGCGTGGGTAAAGTCTAAACGGCAACGCTCATGTATCATTTTTGTGCACTTCGAAAACACACTAACAAGTTAATTGATTTAGAAAAATAATCTCACTCTTAATGTCACAATCAACCTCATCATAACTCAAATGCCATAGTTAAAGAACGGTACGTGAATGTTCACGGACGTCAAGCAGGATTTGCAAAAAAAATAAACTGACAGTAAGTGCAACATGCCAAATTATAACCTCCAATCAGAGAAGCATTGGCGCTTGACATGACGTTGCTGCTGCAAATGAGAAATGTTCACAACGTTTTATGTTAAATGTCATTAAAATTGGCCTTTAAAGTAATGAATAGATTTGAATTTGAGAAAAGATAATTTCGTTTTTCATTTCAGATCATTGTGATAATTTTATGTGAGAATTCCTGCACTTTTCTCCAGTGTTAATAAATTTCCTGTCACATGAAAAGAGTATGATTGCCTTACAATCCTTCTCTATGAATGAAAAAAAACACTTTCCAGACGGTCAAAATTGTGTTTCTGTTCAGCAGTGGCGTAGCTTGACCGGGTGACACCCGGGGCAGATTGCTAGGGTGTCACCCATTCAAACTCATCTAAACATGTAACGTATTTATTATAATATTAGATAGGACGAACAAGAAATCACAAAGTCGCGTCGGTCACTGTTAGTTACAAAATAAGAAAATAAATAAAGCTGTGATTGTACAAGTGCTTCCCGTTAAGTGCGCTTTCGCTCTCTTGTTGCGGGCTCAACGTGTTAAACCGCAAATTTTTCATTAATTTCAACTCTGTGAGCCTCTACACAAGGTACCACTGAAACGTACACGGTTAGAAACAGTTTCAAATTCACTGTAAAATTTTGAACCGAATTATGGAAGTCCCACTTCATGATGAACTGTAACATACCCAACGCAATCTCATTAATGACATCATTAGAATTAAGTCCAGCGGCCTTCAAATGGCTACGGAGTCCTGGTATCTCTAGCAAAAGCTGCCTTTCCGAAACTTCGTAGTTGCTAGTTTGTCAGATCGACTTATTCAGTTCGCTGTCAGGTACTCATAACATGTGTCGAGCTTGAATTGCTTCAAAAATTTCGGTTTCTTTAGGCGATTCATGTAATTCCCGATGAAAATGGCCAATGCACTCTAACATTCCCTCTTTCATCGTTGGACCGGGTCCGGAAGATCTTTCGCCTGGTTTTCTGAGATTATCTTGTCTAGCTATCTAGAAGTATCATAGGAATTCTTCTTTCAGTAGCAAAGTATTAATCAATGGATTTAATAAAACCTTTTTAATGGCCATTTAGACTAGACTGTTCCTTTCAACAGCGAGAAGAATTACCAGTGCATTGAGTCTGGTCACAACGTTACCAGACTCAAAGATGGTCCTTCAGTTGGCAAATATTCTGCGCTAGATCTACTTCATGCGGTACAATGTATCAGAAGTACAGATAACACAGAAGTATTAAATCATAAACTCTGGTAGGAGGGACCGTGCACTTGATCCAGTATTTGAGTTGCACAATGCTCCAGTGGCTGTGATCTTTCAGGTGTTGAAGGATGTCGTTTTTCAAATCTGCCGCCTTTCCCACCCAAATGTAGGCTATATCTGTGATATAACCGCAAGGTTAAAGTGGGACTAACATTGGCATAGTAATCATTTGTTTGAAGTTGCATCTAAATCAATTTTCAATAAATGGATGAATGGATATTTTGTTTTCCTTTGGAATTGTCTTGCGTTCTGTTTAAATATATACGAAATAATATTAGGCTGTCAAAAAAGTCCTGCGGTATCTTTTTTTTTATTTTCATTTGTTCATAAAATTAGTTACAATCATCTGTTTTAAGTCAAATATGCGCCGTTTTGTTCGATGACTTGTTCCCAACGAGATGCCAACTTCATAATACCCCTGTTATAGAAGCTCGCTTCCTTATTGTCAAAAAACTCGGATAGGCAATTTTCACAGGCCTCTTTTGTGACTAACTTCTGACTACCTAGCTCGTTCGCCATGGACAAAAACAGGTGGTAGTCACTTGGTGCAAGGTCCGGACTATACGGCGGATGCAAAAGAACCTCCCATCCGAGCTCCCGGAGCTTCTGGCGCGTCACCAAAGAAGTGTGTGGCCTGGCGTTGTCCTGATGGAAGACAATGAGGCCTCTGTTTATCAAAGATGGCCTCTTCTTCATGAGTGCTACCTTCAAGCGGTCCAGTTGTTGACAGTACAGGTCCGAATTGAGCGTTTGGCCACAGGGAAGCAGCTCATAATAGATTATTCCTTGACAATCCCACCAAACACTTCTTCAAATGGTTAATAACGATTTGATGACTTATCCCCAGCTCTTGGCCGATGCTACGGCTGCTACTATGCCGGTCTTTCTCGGCTAATTCAGCGATTTTGTCGCAATTTTCGACGACAGGCCTTCCGGAGCGTGACGCATCTTCGACGACCTTTACACCAGAACGAAAACGTTGAAACCATCGTTGTGCGGTGGAAATGGAAACTGTATCGGGTCCATAAACTGCACAAATTTTATTTGCAGCTTGAGATGCATTTTTGCCTTTGTCATAGTAATACTGTAAAATATGTCGGATTTTCTCTATATTTTGCTCCATATTTGCGACACTATAACTCACGAACGACTTAACCAAACAAAACACTGTCAAGGGCTATATTATAGCGCGCAAAAATACCTTTCCAACAAGCTATAGTATGACTCGATACAATGAATACAACTAGAACTACGCGCTTACAACGACACCTCGCGGAAATACCGCAGGACTTTTTTGACAGCCTAATATATTGATATCATTTGTTGACGAACGCCACAATTAATCGATGAGAGAGGTTTTACTAGTGCTGGGTATTTTCGGAGAGAACTCGATTCCTCCTTAGAGCGTTCATAATTCTTTTCCAGCTAAAAGAAGTGGTAGTATGATCACTTTATTCGAAATATAAAATGTCAACGCGTTATATGCCTATTAATTATTGAGCCGAAAAAAATTACTTCTATAACAGGCTATTGAAATCTTCATTGAAATCACAAATCTGTATACAAACTGGCGCCCCCTCGGACATAAATTTGGTTGGTATTGCTATGTGAGATAAGGATGGTCACGCTCACACGCCTATGAATTATGTATGCTCTTCTCTCCCAATTCCATTTATTTTCTGCAGCCAGACAGAGTGGAGCATTTAGTAAAAAACGAAGTATCGATGATAATTCAATACATATGGGTGCCATTGAATATGGATTCAATAGTGAAGAATACGAAATTTTGGTGGTATTATTTGTGCTGAGTAATTCCCCGGAGGAATCCATTCCTTTTTCAAGCGTTTATAATTCTGCTCCGAATAAACGAAATGGTATGATAACTATTTCATATAAATGTCCAAAAAATGTCCAAAAGTTATATTCTTGCTATTTATTGACACGAACAATCGTTTCAATAGCTATAATTTGCTATTTCTTGTCAACTCTACTGGCCGTTGGCAGCACCATCTCAAATAGCAGTGAAACGTTGTGGGTATGAATACATGAACCTTTTAAGCAACTTTGCATACTTGAAATATTTAAAAAAATAGATTTTAGTACTTACAATAGCACTTACAATTTCCAACAAGTCGGTCATACAACAGAAGATGGACACTCTAACAGGGAACAACAACTTTTTCATGTTTCTTTGAAAAAAATACAACTTATTCTAATTTAGTTTGAAGTCAAAAAATGTTAATTTGAAAACTATTAGATCTACAAAATGATGTTTAAGGAATTAAATGAACGAAATTTAGTAGGTTTTCATTAAAAAATATAAAACAAATTTTTGAAAAAAAAAATTCATTGAAAAAAAAATGTCTCGAAAACATGTGTTTTAAAAATTCTGAAAAAATTGATATAAACAGCCCTTACAATTTCAAATAAGTCACCCATACATCAGAAGATGGGCATATTCACAGGAAAAAAGTTTTTTTGACAACAACTTTTTAAGGTTTTTTTTTATTGAAAAATTGCTATTAATTACTATTAACTTATACAACTCGAAACATTTTTATGTATAAATTATCGCGATTTACATGTTCCGAAAACTTTTTTCTATTTAAAAAACATGTCAAAAACATGTCAAACACGAGAATTTACACACAAAAATGTTACGAGTAAAACATTGTTTTTTCAAGAGTCTTCATAAAAAAATATTTCTCGTGTTCCGGTAACTATAAAAGATAGAAAGTTGACGTCTTCAACATAATTGACAAAATCTAAAACTTTGTCGAATACACTATATCGCTATCCTGGCTTTAAACAAAATTAGGATTAGTTGTATTTTTTTCTAGGAAAACATGAAAAAGTTGTTGCTAGAAATACTTTTACCCTGTAAAATGGACAGTTTCCAACAATTGTAAGGGCGATTCACACGAATTTTGAGAATCTTAAAAAATACGTTTTTGGAAAAAAAATTAGTTTTAAATTTTTAAAATTTGGTTTTTCTTTGTTTTGTTTTTCAGCGAAATTAAAAAAAAATTTGGTGAAATTTGAACAATTTCCTACATTTCATCCTCTGACCAGAATTTGTACGTATCATAATTTTCGAGTTATATTTTTTTTATTAAATTGAGTAAAAAATTTTTGAACCCTTTTCAAAAAGTGGTCTAATTTTATTTTAAATATTTCAAGTAATCAAAGTTGCTTAAATTATCCATGTCTTTACACCCACAACGTTTCACTGCTATCTGAGATGGTGCTGCCAACTCCTAAGACGAGTTGGCATGAAATTCGTCTATTGAAATCATACTAATCTGTATGTAAGCCGGTGCCTGCTCGGAAATTAAACTGGTAGTGATTGTAAAGTGACAGTTTGTGAATGAAGCAGTTAGAAGGAGGCCCTTCTCAGGGTTTGAGACGAATGAACTTTAAAATTTGAAGTCTCTATAATTCAATTAGAAGAAGAGGAAGAAAGGGAAATAATTATAGCTTAGAATGTACACGAATGCCGCAATCGATCGATGATTCAAATTGTTTAGGAGGGGGAAAGTGTTTAGGATTTACGCTTGGTAATTCCGAGAAGGAATTGATTCCTCTTTTGAGCGTTAATAATGCTTTTCCGGCTCAATAAAATCGTTTTTTCGAAAGATAAAATATCTGAGAGTCATATGTTTGTTACCTATTGATTGCTAAGCGAATAGTAGTCCTACGTCAATCTTTCGGTTACATCATAGATATATCCCACTTCTAGTTTTTTCTTAGAAAGCTTAATACCTTTACATTTGCTTTTTCATCAGCGGTTTAAATATCACAAATTTTCACAAAATAGCTACAGTGACTCAAAGTCGAATTCGAACCCCACCATGCAGATTTCTTGTAACTACTTTTGAGAGTTGAAAACAAATTTTCTAACCATTTTATTTAGATAATACATTATTTTTTGTACCAGAAGTTCAAAATGCTATGCGTACGAATGGGGTTCTTTATAACTTATGCTCTGCATTGAAGGAGGAAGTGGAATGGGGAGGGGCACTTCCTCTTCATTGAGGCTAACTATGCCTTTCCAGTATCGAATCCTGCATGCTTATTGGTTAAGAGTTACCGAACGGATTTCTAACCCGAAAAATACTTTAGGCAGTGGCGGGATTCGAACCCTCCAGCCTTCGGCTCGGAAAATCGACGCGCTTACCATCTGCGCTATCGCCAGATTTTACAGTCAACTAATGCTTAAAATAGTCTTTTTTCGCAGCTGCTAAAAAAGGATTATGAGGCATATGAATGTTGTATATTCATTAAATGAAATAAACTTTCAAATTGTTCTTTTGGACAATTCATATCACGAACTTTGTTACATAAATTGGATTTTTTTTTTTTTTGAATTTTTTTTGTCGGTGTATAAATTCTTTATTTTTCCAGAAGTTAAAAAACAGTAATTACAAAATAATTATTCTAAACTTCGTTTCTCAGCTCGAATTCTAGTGAATCTACATCACTTGGTCTTGCTCATCCCGGGTTACAGTGTCATATATTCCACATCCGGATTCGAGAATTTTGGCTGCCATTTTGGAAATTTTTCGAATTTTCAAAATCTATTTACTATCAAAAACCGGTAATTTCGGTAATTTTAATTTCTATTCCATAAATAATATTTGCCCTTATGCCACTTTATAAGTATTACCCGAGAATCAAAATCAGATCGAAAAACCACAACAGGCAGTGTTGCGCCGATTTTACGACCTTCGAACTTCAGTTCAAAATTCGCTGCTCGATCGGAAAACGAAACACAGGTTAAGCTACAGCGATAAACTGACAGCGATGAAGGCCAGTTCCTTCATGATGACCTCGATCCAGTTCTGGTCGCTGTTGAATTGCTCTGCCGGAAGAACCGCACCCTTCATAAAACTGACGTCGGATTGCAATTTATGCTAGAACAGCTATCGGAGCAACCATCAGGAATTTCGAATCGAGCAGCATATACGTTTTGTATATGTAGATTTGATTGCGTAAATAAATAATCATTCTCGTGATCAGGACACAATTAATAATGACCTCGGCGTCTTCTATCAAACGTCACGGACTGCATTGATCAAGCAAGCATTTAAAATGGTTTGTGGTTTGATGAAATTTGACGATTATGGTATCAATTCAGAGACTGGACAACAGGAGGGAAAAATCCATTGGGCGATGTAGAACCTGCACAACGGTTGAGCATCAAGGAGATACTTGAACAACGATTGTAGAAATCAAAGATATCAACGCCCATCAGACAAGAGTTTTCGTACAGAGGGCATCAGATCCAAATACATACATGACAACGGTATTCGATGCTCTTCGCACTGTACGCCCAACATCATTGGATCACTGAAATGGACAAACGATTTGTTAATGAGTTTCGATCTAGATTAGAAGACGACAAAATTAATATCATTTGTGTCCTTTAGTATTACTCTATCCAAAAATTTAAGTAGCAAAAACTCGGTAATTTTTTTTTTTTGTAAACTAACCATTATCAATAAAAGTAATCATTAAAGTATTTTTTACCGGTAATTTACCGGTATTACCGGTAATGAAATTTTCATTACCGAATAACCGGTTATTGAATTTTGGGACGGTAATGCAATTCCGGATGTAAATAATGAATGAAATTGTATATTTATCGCAGCGTTACCCGTGGTGATGATTAGAAACATGGGTTTCTCAAACAAACGAATATTTGTAACCCCTATTTAAAGGGGTTCATAGAACTAACTTTTTCTGATTCATCAAATATCAAAAGTCAATTTTGATAATAATGGCTTTTATGAGGTTTTTCAAACAAACGACTCAAATGCTTTATAAAGAGGTATATGTAGAGATGATGTAGATGTTTCCCCGAAACTAACCAAGGAAATTATAAGCCCTGTTATCGTCCATACCTAATTTCAATTAAACAAACAGACAGCTATAATTGTTAGACGCGCTAATCACAATAGTAACTTGATATGACGAGTATTTCCTTGTTCGCAATTCATAATTACATCGATTTTGAGGACAATACCACGTTGACTCCAGCATATTTCCGGCATTAAAACTATCAGTTCTTGTTTCCTTTATAACAATCCGCCAAATCTCTACCACAACTATCGGAAAGTTGCCGCCAAAAAAGGTTGTAGAATCAGTTCCCAATGGCACAACAATAAAAACACGATATAAACCACTTTCAGAGATGCAACTTCATGTAAAGAGTGCAGCGAATAGAGTAGAAAAAAAGCCATGCTCCACTCCGCCTGAAACCTGAAAGTTGTCAACCAGACACTGGACGTCCTTCAGAGAGCGCGCTGACTTTCAGTGCTCTACCACCTCGATCACTGATCGTGGTCGCTTTTTTCTGAGCTTGTTCGTTGAAATCGGGCGGGGGTTTTTCGATGGATCGCTCGTTTGTCAGTGTACGATCGATTTCTTGCTAACTGAACTACAACAGATTCATTGGAATGAGAATGCAATAATTATAGATGAATTTGAGTCGATTTTTCCGCAAAGCTTGACAGTTACAATCGCTACCGCTACCTCCAACATTCCTGCCGTACTGATAGAACTATGGTTATTGTCCACGAAATTGGGTATCACTGACATTCATTGAACAGAAAACTTTATGTCAAGCTGAGCTTCTAATAACCATGCCCACAGTGTTCACCCTCTAATTCTCGTTTGCCCAGAGTACCCGATGGTGCCCTAGTCAGACCTTCAATTACGTAACAAATATGTCGTCACTGCTGACACACAAAACGCAGTCAACACTTTAAGCATTAGGTGACTGGCGGAAAAAAATACGTTCGATGGATAATGAAAGTTCAAATTGCGAATGTAACCTACTAACTGCTAAACACGGAAAACAGAAAATCACGAGATGAATAGAGCTCTTGCGATGTGATTGTATCTGTAGGTCTGCGGTGTGTCGAGCGAGAGGAAATCGAATCAAAACAGATCTTTTACGCTGATAAATGCCTTTCAAGTTGATAGAGAAGTTGGAAAAAAGCGCAATAGTAAGAGGTGATCCCACTAATATCAACATATTATGGAGAGCAGTGAAAAAGTTAAACAAATTTAAACTGCATTTGACAAAAAATTGAAAATAGTGAATTGAATGAGACGAGTATATTGGCTTTAGTATACAAAAAGTTCAACAACAAAAATTCTATCATTAAATTCAACGTAACAAAAACTTGTGATATTTTTCAATTACATCGTTGATTAACTTAATAATGACAATTTTTTGATGATTACTATTAAATATTTTCAGAGCTAGATCGTTGTGAAAAGGAGTTTCTCGACCGAATGCAATGTACACATTCATTATTCAATGGAACAATTTCTCAATGAAAAAAATTAGAAAGGTTATCGACCTTTGTTTTTCTACGGGTACTTCCGTACAAGTTGTTATAACCACACAATGCTTTACGCCTATGGTATGCCAGTAAACTAAATAGGCGAATGGAACTTCTTTTTATTAAAAGCATTATTATTATTATTAACAATTTGTTATCCTCATTTCACGTTTTGCGTCCCCTTATAGTCTATTTGTCGTATGTCAATCATACGATTTTGATACTAGACTCATTCAACTGAATGACATGGTAAAACGGGTCTACATCACTGTATTACTTCCTGTAAGTTAAGAAAAATTGACAAAGGTTAATATTTCCCTTTTACTTTAATTGAGTTCAATGTCAAACAAATCGAGCGAATGTTTTTTTTTCCAACAGACTATCGACTCCCAGCCTAATTTACTCGTGATTATCTTTCTCAGATTCGGTGTCAGGATCAAGGATGGAAAACAAGGGAGAATGATGTGATTTACGATTAATCGCAAAATGCAAAGATCGCAATCTGTGCAAACTGCGACTAACTATTAATCCTCACCCATCATAACCAAATGATTTTCTCTTGGTAACTCTGAGTTGACCAAAGCATTGCTAGACTGAAACTAGTTCGAACTCAATTAGAGTTACTCTCCGTCCTCGTTTTGTTTACAACTCCTAACAAGAATTTGCTCCATGGGAATGAGTGTCTCTATGACGTACGCTCATCCGCTCTATGGAATGGGATTAACCGTTTGTGGCTTGCACTCACGATAAAACTTGAGTAGTAGAAGTAATGCTTCGTGAGTGCAAGCAGTGGGGATTCCGCTTTCATATTGCTTTTTTGAGATCTTGGTAACTCACCGTTCCAAGTATTCTCTCTGTGTACATATGAAGAATAAAAGAGCATCGCCTGCTGGGGGTGATTTAAAAATATCCGACTAGAGAGATATACTTATTCATTGATCGTTGAATGTGATTTTTTACCATCCCTGGTCAAGATGGTGTCCCATATGGTACAAACATTACTCTACAATAATTTATCGACTTTTAGTTTACATTTGACCGTCAATTGCTAACTAAAACTTCGCTAATGTTCATATCGTATCAGCTGATGTAAACGATGCTCGAAGCCTTCTCAGTTTAGCTTTTGGATTGAGATACAAAAAAAATATATAATAATAAAAAATGATTCATCAAAGATTCAATAGATGGACTTCGAAAATGCTGGATAACTCCGATTTACCTGATTCATGTTTATAGGGAGTGGTGGTGAAAATTATGTTACTTTCGAATGTTTCCTCCTTCTAACACATTCATTCAATTCACTCAAAGTGAATGCATTACTAGCAAATTTTAGCATGAATTTGCATTTTCAGAAGTTTACTCTAAGTTCAATTCAATCATCTTCTATTCACTTCAATCCGCTTATTTCTACAGGCTCAGTTACACAGGTTTTAGGGAACGAATCTATTGCTTGTAAGGTTTTTGAATTAACAGAGTATATATGAAATGCAGGATACGATTTAGTACTCTCACTTAACCATGAGCTACAATATTTGGCACCGGTACATATATGGTATATATCAAGCTTCTTTCGTGAAAATATTTATTCAATTGCTTGATAGTTTATGTTTGGTGTGTACAACTTTTCTATGGATAAACAAATTCTTCCAACCAACAAAAATATAGGAATGCACTAGTTGCAGTGAGTACCTATTCTTGGCGAATGTAATGAATGTGAAACAATGTTTGCGTGTGGTGCAAAAATACAGAAGTACTCTCCACCAGACGAGATGAAAATCGACGCGATGCTTACATTTCGGATTTGAAGTTACAAACAAAACTGCACCGTTATGTGCGATATTTTCCATTGACAATTCCAACGACCTTCCCCTCAATGCATTCTAAGTGGCAAACTCTAGAATACGCGTGTACAAGTCGAAAGAGCTTTCTTCGACGAAAAATCTCCCGACCAGAATGGGAATCGAACCCGAACTTCCGGCATGATAATGTGTGACGCTAGCGACTCGGTCACAGGAGCACTCATTAGTATACAGAATGTTAAAAAAAGTTTTATCCAGCTCTGGTTTTTTTTTCAAATTACCTGATACTTCGTCAAAATGATTTTTATTCTTCTATCGGTAAACATAAATTCAAACTATTCTCATGTGATATGAACCTTGGTCGATTTTTGAGATCAGATGATTGAAAAAACAAAAAAGAAAGGCAACAAAATCCATTTTATTCCGGATAAACAACTGGAGGAAGAGGTGATAATATGAACACGCTAAGGAATATACCCTTTTACTGCGTCCACATATCTCCTTTTTTCGAAGAATATTTTAGCCTAACTAAGTGTTGTTCTAGATATCGAACGATTTTTACTATATATAAAAAATAGTGCATGTTTCGCTCAAAGAAAAAAAATCGTGAAATCGAGTATATTTTGGTGGTGGTATAATGAACAAAAACTCAGCCATCCCATGGCAAACCGATATAGTGGTTTTCAGATATTCGTGAAAAATGGTAGTTTTGTTTCTTATCATAAAATACTAGACCTTTTTTTACTTTTTCATTATTGTGCCCATTTTTATTTTAGGGTGGGCCGAAATATCAACCCCAAATCTTTTCTCCAAGTGTAATATTTTTTTCAAACATGAATAGCTCATTGGATTTGATTTGATAAGTTGATCATCTGAATTGGTTCAGCGGTTCAAAAGTTATGAATTTTTGTTGTGGAAAAATGGGTAAAAAATGATTTTTCGGACCATCGTTTAATTTTGAAAAATCATAATTCAAAAACAAAAAAACCTCTTTGAGTTTTGGATATGTTATGTAAAAAATCCTCAGCTTTCAAGAAAAAATATAAAATTTTATAAATAAAAATTTAGCGCCCTCGGTCCCGAGACCATGTAAACTATAAAAAAACAAATACAATGATAATTACAAAATCAAAATCCGAATTTTCTTCTAGTATAATATTTTTCAAAAAAAAGACAAGCTAAATAACTTTAACTGGATATGTCGATCATCTGAATCGGTTCAGTAGTTCAAAAGTCATGATTTAAAAAAAAAAGTTGTTTTTGGAAAAAACGGGTAAAAAGTCGATTTTTCGGACCACCCTAAAAAATAGTAATGAAAACGGGCCCGATAATGAAAAGATAAAAACATAAGAGTCTAGTAGTTTTCGACGACAAAACTGGCACTTTCCGTGAAAATCGGAGAACCACTATATCGGTATGACATGGAATGGCTGAACACATATCATGCTAAATGAGATAGATTCATGCGTTGTTTCTTATCTAAATTTGTTCAAATCATTATTGAAATAGTGAAATAACATGCTGAGCTTATTCACCTAGAGTTGTAATTGAAATTTTCTAATGCATACAAAAACATAGTAAGAAATACAAATTTACGCACCGGTTCATTTTAACCGCATTTCCCCTATTTTTTCTGTGAACACCCTTGGCATGAATGACAGCTTGACATTGATTCAAAAAGCTGAGTTGTTATTTACGATACGATTTTCCCCACTCAGTTGCAATTACTTGCCGTAGTTGTCGAAGGCTTGTTGGAATATTTTCTTGGGCCTCAAAATAGACCACAAATATTCTATTGAATTAATGCTGATCACTCTGTTAGTGCTGGTCACTCTGAAATTTTGAATTTTTCGTTCTGTAAACATATTTGATATCAGTTTCGGTGTATGCCTTAGTTCTCCATCTTGCTAAAATGTGTACCGACGATCAACCAGTTTCTCCGAATTTGGTGGAAGCTACTGCTCCAATATGTCCAATGGTAAAAAAAATAATAATATAAAACAAAGTCACTTAGAAAATTACGATGTTACAATAACACAGCTCCTCCGTGTTTGACTTTTGGTTTTGAACATTCTCTTTATAGAACGTTCGTCGACTTTTGCATGTTATACCATCAGACCCAACTAACATTATTTATGACCCATCTGACCAAATTACCTCCTTTCAGTCATCAATTGTTCAATTATCTTGCACCCACTTCAGTCGTTTTTTAATGTTTTTCTCTGGTATCCATGGTTTCTACACTACTCGACCCTTGAAACCTTGATTATGAAATATATTTCGTACTATTTTAAGGTGTCACATGGATGTTAAACCCTATCTTTATTTGTTTTGGAATTGAACCTTGATTTTCATTAAAATTTAGAACCCAATCAATTCAAAAAGTTGTCTGGAAGTACTGATCGCGTCGCTAGTATGAAAGAACCATTTATTTTGAACATCAGCAATTTGGAATTTGAACAATTCCAACCAGAGTACTCTGTAATATCTGTTTTTCTCGTTGCTTTGCCGTATGGAACACTGTTGATGAAGACCCGCACTTCCGCTATTTGAAAAACATACAAAAGTATTTGAATAATAATAAAAAAATGCACATTGTTGTTCAATAAATGAACAGCATAATTTTGTTAACCGAATCAGTGTGTGTTACTTCCTTAAATGTAGGCTGACCAAATAGTTCAGGAATAAAAACGGGACATGTAAGCCAAAAAATAACTCTTGATATTTTTCGAAACATTTGAATAAAACCGAGTTTAAAACAACCTGATCAAACATTCTTAGGTGTACCTGCTTTGTTCTCTACAACGAAGGTATTTTTAGATGATGAAGTGACATTGTGACATTATGATTGTTGGAAGTTTTATCAATAAATTTGTCACATTCCAGATCGAAGTTCTGTTTGACAATTATCATAACTTTTATGGTTTCAACATAGAGTCGTGTATTTTCCATTGTCCACATATTGTTCATGGCAGAAAAAATCCTTTGAACATGTGCAATACTACCAGGTAGACACAAAATATAGAGCAATTCCACGCCAAAACAGATGATTTTGACGCGACCCTGAAAAAATTTTTTATGTAGAACTACAACTTTCAGTAAGAGTGCCAAATCAGAAACCAGGTCACGAATTTTTGAAATAAAGTTAACGTTACTAACTACTCTCTCTACGAATGAATTTTAATGATTTGCACACCAATCGAATCGGAAATATTCTGAGATTTGTTTTATTTATACATAGTAATTATCTAATACTCAAAGGTTTTGAATTGACGAAAATTGGAAGCACATTTTTCCTCATGGAAGACTTTCTTGTCAAAAAAGTGTTTTTGTGAATTCAGGGGACATATTGATGAGTTTTTCCGACCGGTCATTCAATTTCCGTGAATTCGAGCATTGTTTCCGGGGTTTAGCGTAATTTAAGCCGGATATAATAAATGTATCTTCCTGGGGCGAGGGCCGGGAACTGAAGATGAAAATTCGTTTCGCAACGCTTATCCTCGCCAGCAATAATTGTGTAGTCCTACGTTAACAATGCGGTCGAGTCCTAGACACCAACCTTCTATTTTTTTAAAATCTTGTTGCGACTGTTCCAAATCACAATTTTTATTTTTAAAACGATTTAATTACGACTGATTTTTATGAGGGTATATCCAATATAATTGCCCTTTTTTCGATAAAATCATTACTCGAAACTGTTGGGAAATCAGTGAACTATTTAGGAAAAATAACATTTTAAATACAAAAATCTTTAAAAAATCTTACTCAAAAATTGAGTTGAATATTGAAAATTTTTGATAACTCAAAACATGTCCCCAAGTTATTTTTCCAAAATAATCCATTGATTTTCTAACAACTTTGCCGTACATCATATTTTAAGCAGACGTCTTTATTCCGAGTTATTATTTTAGCAAAGAAAAGTCAATGATTCTAGGCATTCGATCTCTGGTAGAAATCAACCATACAAGACATATTTTTTTCTCTTTATACTCAAAATACGGTACAGATTGATAAAAAGACGGAACAATAAAAAAAATGGTCGAAAAAACGGCACTGTCCCGTTAAAAATGGTACGTTTGTTCAGTCTTCTTAAATGTCTTTGTTTCGCTTGTAGCAAGATCTAAATAATGTTCATGAAAAAATATCAATATTTTTCTATTTATGTTTTTGTGATATGTTATTTTCGAGAGTAGTACAGATCCATTCACCAATATTTTTCAAATTATTCGAAGTGTCATGCTTTTCACTTAAAACAACTCACATATTTAAATTTTCAAAAAAAGGTTGTCCTTTTCAAACATTGCATATGTTTCAAGAGTGAGCATCTGAATATGTATTCTCTTTTTTCTCTTTAAACACATACCTAATTTAATTATATTCCGTGAAAATGGGATTATTTTCATTAGCCATTTTTATGATTTACAACTCTTTTTTATTAAATATTTAAAATATAAACGTTAGTTTGTTTTGAGGTTTTAATGTTGGAAAAGCCTTTTTTCAATTGTCCAACATGTGCTTCAACATTTTCGTCCTCTATATCAATTTTTTTCTATATTTCTCTGATGTAATATGCTCGTTGTGTGTCATAACACTGGAGCATCAGCTCATTTCTCAGCATTTGATGGATACATCAGGGTGAAATTTTCAGGTTTATTGCCATATTCGATCTTGGCACTGTTTTCGTCACCTCCTCCTTTGTATCATATCCAAAGTGATGTGCCGCTTTTCGTGAACATGAAAGTGCTCGTTTTATACATTAACCGATTCGTTACAGTGATTCACGGCTTGATTGATAAACATTTTCTCAAGTGCCGACATACAATCAATTCTATTAATTTCCAATAATTTTTACTTACTGCGCAATAAAAATAGGTGCATAAATTTGAAGGCTAATTTCTGAACAACTATACCATGAAAAACCGAAATGCCGATAGTGTTTGAAACAGTACCAACACTCATTTTGGTTTTTTTCGACATGATACTAAAATTACCTACATGCATCTCCGATTACTCATGTAAATCATCAATTGCTCAAATCATTTATTCATTGTTTTATTGTTTTTGTCTTTTTTACAGGAGAAACTATGAAAAAGATCCGACGATGGCTGTTGGCGTTTGCGGGTAAGTTTGGCATCCACAATGACAATATTTGTTGACTCATAATTTTGCAAATTTCTCAAACGTACAAACAATATTGTGTGTTGTATTCAGTACTTCCAAGAATACAGAAACATCATTATTTATTTCTAAGAACTTATGAGACCGTGTAGTACCAAGGATGGCCGGCAAACTTGAATGAATATGTCATATCTGAAAAAGTTGACTGAATAGATTTACGATATTAGTTTGGCATTCGCTACAAAGGTTTTTCCATCGACTCATTCATCGGGTAAACCGTCCTGCGATTTTCGCAGATTGTTTACTATGGAAACAGATGTTCGATATTGTCATTTCCATACTGTCAATCTGTGGTCATCGCATCAGTCACTCCACACCGGAACATTCCTTAATTGATTCACTTAAACAATCTCAACAATTGCGAAATTTCATCTCGTTGTAATATTTGAATTCTGCTGACTCCATGAAGAGTTATTTGTGTTTATGCGTGTTTTTGTTTGTTTCTTTTTATCTCACCGGCAACGATGAATTCATAATATTTCTTTCTTTCCTGTCCTCCTCCCATTTACCAATGGCAATGACATTGAACATTGCCAGCAGTCCGCCGCGACGTTACGCTGCGAGTCTAGCGCCCGCCTCCCGTCAGTGACCGTCGCGTCCGTCCGGTCGGCCTTCCCACACATACGCGGCGTGGTGCGGAACGGTGCGGCTTAACTCAGTTTCCCTTCTTCTTCCGTCTTCCGTCTCGATCTCAACGGTTTCGAAGTGTGGAAGTTGAAAGTTTGACCGAAGAAAATTGATGGGCGAACGCGGAGGACACAACGTGCGCGAGAGCCGGTTATTGGCTGTTGTTGATTGATAATTAACATCCATAGAGAGATGATGTTGCCATTTGCTTTATGTGGAGGAAGTTTATTGATTGATTATTCCCCGTAATTTTTCGATTGAATGCAAATTAGCGCTACTGAATGGAGGTGATGAGTCTGTCAGTTATCTGCCCGTGTCGAAAAGATTGTTCATAAAGATAAGTAGTGGAGTACATTTATTTGAGGCTTATTAGAAACCGATTTTTTCTCATAAAAAATAATTAAAAACACACGTTTATTGTTCTTGAATAGTTTCAAATATTTTATTCTAAGTAGTGGCAATTAACCAGTTGTGCAAGTTTTTTTTTCGATTAGCCCATATTAGGCCAAGCGTTCGAAAAATCGAACAGCAACTTTGATAATTTTTCATGGCTTCGGCAATCATAGAGTAAGGTTTCGAGGAAACTGTTTTATCCATCACCGTTTAGGCTTCATTGAGTCCTAATAAAACCCGGTTGAAGTCGAAAAATCCGTATAAATAATTTAATCGCGCTGACATGCCATTAATGCCAACTACGAGTTATCTCGCAGCTTCTTTACAGAACCATTTTGTACAGCTACGAGGTCTCAGGATGAGAGCGTAAATTTGAATAGTTGGCCTCTAGGAAGAAAAGAAAAATCGGTTCGGCATCGGTTCACGAAGACCGGAAGCTTCCGCACGTTCTCGTTGATACGTCCCACGTCTCACTTGCGTATAGCTGCACTGATTTTACGTTAGAATTTAAGTTCCGGATTTTGGTGTAGTGACTGATCTGATTTCACCTCCATGTCTTCCTCAGACTTGCAAAGGCAGCCTTCGCCTTCTTGATCCGCGCGCATATATCGATGTTGGTCCCGCCATCTGACGCAATCTCGGCAGATATTGGAAACTGTGAATCTGGGAGGCATGACCGTGTTACCATCCAAAGCTTTCGTCTTGCTGACATTCATTTTCAGGCCAGCCGTGGACGAGCATGCGGCCAGGTCGTCAAGCTTACTCTGAATATCAGAGCGCCTCGCCGATACTAGTGCAATGTCATCAACAAAAGCAAAGTCGTTGAGGTGCTTTATCCTAATAGACTCCCAAAGGAGCCCACGATTTGATTCACGGTCGATAGTGCCCACCATGATCTCGTCGATGACGATAAGGAATAGTAGTGGTGAAAGTGAACAGCCTTGCCTAACACCAGCCACGACCCGGATTGGGTCAGACAAGAGTTATGCAAGATTCTACACGTAAAAGCCTCGCACTACGCTGATACTAGGTTGACTAGTTTATTCGGGATTCCCGTGCGTCTCAGGGCGCTCCAGAGGTTAACGTGTTGTGGTGGTCGAAAGCTTTCTCATAATCGATGAACACCTGGTGAAGGGACTCCTGGAATTAATTTTTTTTAATTGGAATTCATTGATCTGCTCGATAATGATGCGCAACGTAGCAATATGGTCGTTACAGGTCCTACTAGCCCTAAGGCCTGCCTGCTGCTGTCGGAGCGTCGCATCTACCTTCTCCTTGACCCGGATCACCTTGCACAGGATTTTAAGGACTACGCACAGCAGCATGATGCCTTGCCAGTTGTCGCATTCAGTCAGGTCCCCTTTCTTTGGAACCATAATAAGGATGCCCTGCATCCAGTCGACCGGAAATGTTGCAGTTTTCCAGACATAATGCAAGATTTCTGCGAATAGAGCGAAATCAGCTTTGAGCATCTCGGCTGATATGCAATCAACCCTCGGAGCTTTCTTGGATTTCATACTTCTGCTTGCTGCTTCTATCTCTCGCAATGACGGCGTCTCTGTGTTGACGCGGGAAATACGTCTCACTGAAGGCGGCTCACGTTGGGGTGTCTCGGCTCACGTTAACCAGTCGCGTCTTTCACAAGCATCTCGGTACTCATATTTGCTCTGTATAGGCGTCGTGACACATTGTAAAGGAAGGTTACCGGTTGCTGCAGCTCTCTCTCTCTCTCTCGTTAGCAAGAGAGTCAGCCCACACTCGCTTGTCCCTTCGGCACGAGCGCTTCACTTACAGGTCGAGGGCACTATACGATACCACAATACCACTGGTCCTTGACGCTACCACTAACAGGAACATCCTCGGCTCGGGTCACAAGTTCATCTACAAAGTACTTTTTCGCATTAGAATCTCCTAGGCGGCGTGCGTTGAATCGACGACCGAGCCTTTCCTCTCTCCGTTGAACTCGCGCTACGCGTTAGAGTAGAGTAAGATTAATGAATAAATTCAACTAGAAGACGAAGCCAACAACCCATTTGCCTATACAACATACTTGTTCCTCTGAGATCGCAAAGAGGGAGAATATTTGGTTTTCCGCATTACTTCCTTTTTTTTCCGCCGCATTACTCGGATTTGATTTTTGTAAGAGGTAATAGTTATTAGAATGCTTTACCACACGAGCTACAAACAATGACTACAATTAAGATTTTTAAAATAGGTTGTTTAGATCATTTTTGTCAATGAATAAGGAATATTTTTTGTGTCAGTCAATTAGGGATGTTCGGACTTAGTTCGAAACTCTTTGAATCGGTTTTACTTTGTGACAGATCATTGAATTGTAGTTTCGTTCTATAGTTCCTTGTAAATGCCGCTCAAATAACGACTGATTAATTCTCAAACGTTCAGCTTTGTAATAATCAAATTAAATTTTCGATTCTCCTGCTGCTATCCAGTTTTCTTTTGAGCGATTTGAAATAATTACTTCGTATATTACCTCATAAAAATCTCTACGAAAACCTCTATTGAATTTACTTCTAACTTCTTTTTTCTTTGATTTCGAATACCTTACCTCTCTCTACTCAAACTATTCTTTTATTTTTCTAATTCCATTTGGTTACTTTCCTCCCATCATTTTTATTTACACCGCAGAACATATAGCTCTTAAAGTTGTCTAAGGAGTAGGTTCACTGTTTTCGCCATCACGGTTAGAGTTCGACTTATAGAGCTGTCAATTTTTTTTTTGCTGACTCATGGGTTACTATGATTGATGCTGCATGGGTAATTTCACGTGTGAAGGTAACCCCATAAAAATCGGCAATTTTTGTCCTTCTTTTAATGCAAACGTTACGCGCCTGAAAGCAAGATTCAGCCGTTATTATTCATTTTGATTCCATTTAAATTAAATGTCACTAAATGTCGCCAATAAATGGTAAGAATATTTGATTTTTTGTATACTTACAATGATTTCAACACGCGATTGGACCAAAATTATAAACACTCTTCGAAAATTTTAGATTTTTCAGGTTATTAATACTAACTTCCTAACATTTTTCAGAGGTTCATGATGTGTATAATGGTGATGAAATCGATATCATATTAAATTATTTGATATAATCTATTATGTAGGGGATTCTTTTCGGCCAATACAAGAAGGGTATTCAGTATTTGAAATGCAACACATGTTACCAATCTTTTACCCAGTAACAGAATATAAATTACAACACTTATACCAAGTCCTCCTTCATAACACACTTACCAAAGTGTAAAATGACAATATTCTTACTTTTTAGCTTAGCTTTTTTTTTCGAATACTTGATACCAGGAAATTTAAAACAAAAAGCAGATTTTCCAACAAATTTTGAACCAAAAAACAAAATATCATCACTTTATTGGCTGTGCCATCTGGTTTAAATCTCAATTCGTCATTGGTAATACACGATTCTTTTCTCTTTGACTTTCCATCGAGAGGATTCTTGATATTTTTATCCTCCTACTCGGTTTAACAAGGTAAATGTTTCGTTGTACTACGCAATTTATATGAAGCTCCGTGCCTCAAACTATATCAAACTTTTAGAATTTTTCAGCATAAAAAGGAAGAAGTATTTTTGACCAGTGGAACGCGAACTGTTCTTACAAGTCTAGTTAATTCAGGTGAAATACAGAAGGCTAAATCTCATAAAAATGTTCTACGCTATTGTGTTGGAGTACATTGGAAAATGAAAGGGTAGTCTAGGAGGAAAACACCAGAATTAATGGATTATATCAAACTCGTTTCCTGAATGAGCAGAGATCCAAAGTAGAATTAGTAAATAACTTCCTATTCAGATAGATAAAAACATTTTGCTTGATGATTGGACCAGAGGAATTATAATTAATGAGATAGAAAGGTATAATATAAGGGATAGAAAGATTCGGTGTCAGTTGCAGATAGATATATGCAAATAGGAATTGAAGATTACTGAATTTTGCCATCAATGAATCTGGAATGTGACAAATTGTTTGATAAATTTTCCAGAAATCATATTTGCCTTCGCAAATTTGCTTCATCATCTGAATGTTCCGTCGTTATCGAGACCAAAGAAGCTCCAACTACGAAAGTTTGACTATATATTTTTTGGCTTGCGTGTCCCGTTTTTATTCCAGAACCACTTGGTCAGCCTATTTATCAATCAACTTACCACCTAATATTTTCTGTTTATCAAGATAGTACCTATATCTATTCAATTATGATTTTTCAATCTTAATGAGATGAATCTTTCGTGATCAAAAATCAGTTTGGCCCGTATCGATTACATTGGACCCCATTTAAACGTTGAACTTATCTCTTATCATTCGTTTTAAGGTGAAAAAATAAATAAAACAACAATGAAATGTTTTGATTGTGCAGAGGAAATCATAAATTTATTAACAATTACTCTCTTTTTTCTCTCTCTCACTACAGTGATAATAGCCCTAATGGTAAGGGTGGATGGTTTAAAGGCGACCTCGCTCATCTTCGGTCGCGCGCCTGCCACTTCGAGTACCTCATCCACCAGTAACACGACGGCCGTTACATCGACTACGACAACAACCACGACTACCACCGAGGAAACATCAGAGGATGAAGAGGTAAGACAATATGATTGCCAAAAACTGAGGTTTCACATACAGTAGAACCTCGATTTGCCGCGAGCGGATTATCCGCGAAATCGAATTGCATAGTAATTCTCTAGGCCTTTCCGAAATTTGCTAGTGAGTGAAAGGCTCTTGCTCTTTTGTTTTGGCCATGACTTTGGTCACATTATCTGATTATCTCACAGTTGAATAATGAATGCAGCGTTGCCAATGTTCCAGTTTAAACTGGATTCTTCCAGTTTTTTTCTCTCGATCCAGTCAAACAGTTAAATCCTGAAATATTCCAGTTTTTTGAAATATCATCCAGTTTTATCCAATTTTTATATGTGAAGCACACAGTTTTACCTATTTTATGTAAAATAAATTCACAATGTATACATAATATCCCTCACTCACCCTTCATATCCCTTGACCAATTCGTTTTTTTGACATTCATCGTTCGATCGATCCAATGTGTATTTACCTTGGATATACCTTTTTTTCAACCCAGTTTTTTTTCTCTCGCTTATACTTCCGAATTCAATACGGTTAGTGCACAGTGCGTGCTACTTGAATGGCGTTAACGTTCCCTGTGGAACCTTTGCCGTCACAACGTATGCATTAACTAACGTCATTCATTTATACTTAGTTGAGATTTCTTAAGCCAAATAACACGCCTTGAATGTATTCCGAGGGGAAAGCTCTTGAATACGCGTGACCACAGTGCAAGTCAAAGGAAATTTCTTTGACGAAAAATCCTCCGGCCAGAACGGGAATCGAACCCGAACACCCGGCATGATAATGTGAGACGCTAACCACTCGGCCACGGGTGCACATACAGTGCGTGCTACACTGTCTATGAAAATTAAATAAATATCAGATGTTCTAGGTTCTCCAAAATATTCTGAAGTTCAGACTTGAACTATAATTTCAATCACAACTGCCTTTGAGTTTATATAATTATATGGTTGATATGAACATAAAACCCAAGTAATCTTGTTTCCGTTTACATCAATGGGATATTAGTTTCTCATGGTCTCCCAAAGGATTTTCGGTTCTAAATAGCATTGATATTACGCATGATCTAAACTCTCCTATTTGATGCATGATAGAACCGCTTTTAAATGTTAACGAGTGGGAGCTGGAACCAACTACGCAAAAGCGACAAACCGAAGGTCGATTTTTCTTGCTTTACATTATTCGTGAGATAGCAACGAATATGGTCAAAAGGAACACTACGTAAATCAAAATTCGCGTTAGAAGAAAAATAACAGAAGGTTGAAGTTAGATTCTGTGACCCCATGCAGCTCAATTAATCTGGGCATGACATGACATGAAGGATGACATGATGGACACGAACCAATAACAACGATATTTTTGAAGTTTTATAAAAAACGTATTTACTAGATGTTCTAGAAGAAAAGATCCTCAAATATTGTCTCGTAGTAATGTTCGAGTAGTGGGAAACGGCATTTTGATCTACTCGAATGATATGATTAATTAATTGTTCATTTCGCTGTTTAATGAACTACATATAAATACTACACGACGCTTCGAAGGAAATTCTATTTCTCAATCATTGGAATGGGCAAACAAATTATTTTAAAGCCGATCTTTTTAAAATAAGACGGTTTACATGATCCAGTTCTGTTCCAATTTTTTAA
This sequence comes from Toxorhynchites rutilus septentrionalis, assembly GCF_029784135.1. Lineage (NCBI taxonomy): Eukaryota > Metazoa > Arthropoda > Insecta > Diptera > Culicidae > Toxorhynchites > Toxorhynchites rutilus. The sequence continues at coordinate 256,658,615 of NC_073745.1, forward strand.
AGAGCAATCTTCCAGTTTTTTGAAAAATATTATTGGCAACCCTGAATGAATCAGCCACTCCATGCCAAACCAATATAGTGGTTCTCTGATTTTCGTGAAAATTGGTGGTTTAGTCCCTCAATCGCAAAATATTAGGATCGCATTTTTCTATCATTTCTTCCCTTTTTTTCCAAATACATATTACTTTTTTTCAAAAATGCATTACCTTTGGCAGATTCAAATGACCAACATATCAAATTCAAGTCAAGTGTGCTATATTTCGAAATTCTTCAAACGCAATTTATTACCTTTTCTCTGCTCCTATGTTTGTCGCATCCCGTAATCGTCTGTCGACGGCAACAAATTAAAGAAACCCGATATAATTGTTGAAACAGAAGGCCATCGTCCAAAAACGGATAAAATAAGCCGCTCGCGGACTTCACGCTTTGCATCCTAATGAGGCTTGCTTCCCGCGGGACAACCTAGCTCATATGAATATCTGTCGCGGCAAGGTTGCTGAACTCACGGCATTCTCGCCCGCAACAAGAAGGTTTTTACCGTTTAGCAATATTTATTGTAAAAACAAAAATAGGAAAAATAACACATGGAGAAGATCGACATGCGATTGAGGTGCACAATTAGATATTAATTGTAATGGTGATTGGTTGGAAATTGTCCAGATGCAGATTCTGAAAACATTAGAATTATTATGTACTGTTGTGTTGGATTTATTTTAGGAACAGAATTCGCTTCAGCGCACTATTTTGAACCAAACATTCGCCAATACAGTAATACGAATAACGGTATGTCTTAAAGCTTCCGATCCATTCAACTGCATGGCATAACACCCATTCAGCAGAAAAAGCAGCAAAAATGTCTGATCCCTAAGTGAAAATAAATAAAAGCTTAAAATGCCAATAAATGTCGCTGCAAAACTGCAATACCGATGACGTAACATACAACCCATACTCCTTCTCCGGTGACCTCCGCTGCACAGGTACCAATAATTGGCAAAAGAACCGGTTCATCGCATGCTATGAACACATACTCTGGCAGCCTGATACGGTAGCTCTTGACAGTTCGATTTGGGTGAAAAGTAAAGCATGGCTCATTTCACGTTTCGTCTTGTGGAGCATGTATAGTTGCATCGTTGGCGTTCAGAGGGAAGGATATGTTTCAATTCACACCTACTGCTCTGGCGTATGGTTCGCAATTTTTGAGGACATCCTAGAAACGTTAGTGCCGTCTGGAAGGGGGTTGATTTACTAACCAAATTTGCGTATGGGAAGACTGCTAATATGAATCTAAGTAATCACTAAGTAAATCGTAGCCACTTAGATATGCTTTGTTCATCACCCAGAATGGTTCCCGTGGCCAAGTGATAAATATACTATACTCGCGCGCAAAATCGTAACTCGTATACTCACAGACTGTGCGTGTCTCTGTAATATTGCTATTGAGTATTTCAGGCGTTATTGAATAAAGAAAACAAAAATATATATTCCGACCTGTACTGGTACACATGTATTCTTGAAGGTGTCACCCAGGAATTAGTCAGATTACTGTCAACTAGAAACGACTAATAAATAAACCGTATACATAGCTGATGTTGTTTTGACAATGACGTTATGATTTGTGTTTCCTGGACAGCTCAACACCCTTGATAACTTGAAACATGTGTTTTAAAGATAAAAGTATTTTTCATTCACCTCAATGCATTTTTCTTTCATTTTCCTTCTTTCTTCTTTCTTCTTTCTTCTTTCTTCTTTCTTCTTTCTTCTTTCTTCTTTCTTCTTTCTTCTTTCTTGTTTCTTCTTTCTTCTTTCTTCTTTCTTCTTTCTTCTTTCTTCTTTCTTCTTTCTTCTTTCTTCTTTCTTCTTTCTTCTTTCTTCTTTCTTCTTTCTTCTTTCTTCTTTCTTCTTTCTTCTTTCTTCTTTCTTCTTTCTTCTTTCTTCTTTCTTCTTTCTTCTTTCTTCTTTCTTCTTTCTTCTTTCTTCTTTCTTCTTTCTTCTTTCTTCTTTCTTGTTCCTCATTGATCAAATGTGACATGAATTGTTAGCAGGTACGAAAAGAATTCGAATTGTATTTCATGGAAATATCGCCACCCGAGCGTAATGAGTGTGCTTCTTATTGTTCTACTTCTACGCGCACTTTGATTCATCCTGAAAGTAACCTTTGATCGCTGCTTTAGCCAGCTAATCCACTCGTATCTTTTTGTCAGAGTTGACTTCCAATCTCGAGTGATCTCACAATAAGATACGTATAATCAAGAAAGGCAATTGAACACCACCGAAATTGACAGAACTACCCTTATTGTAAATTAAGATTAGGCAGAATTTACCGAGTTGATTTCTTCGTCATCGGTGTTCTCAATAAAATACAGAAGTGCAGGACCACGCTCCCGTTTTCATTCTGGCACTCTCGAACCTTAATGACCGAGTAAACCCTTCTGTTTCCGGTTATCAGTCACGGTGATAGATGTCGGAATAGGATTCCAGTTCTTCAGTCTCCAGAAGAAAGGAGACTTTTTGGAATGGTGCAGACAACTCGCTTCATCCACTTGAAGTCTTTATACTTTCGTGAACCTCGATAATGGCTGGTTAGGGTTGATGGAAACATTTTGTAAACTGTAGCCGTTTATTGGTCCTCTCTTTATGACGTTGTACAAAGAAATGAGATTAGATGCTGTGATAGTGACTGGTATTTATATTCCGAGTGTACAATATTCATTTGTGGTATCTCGTCTGTTGAGTGTCATCTCGAGCTATTTTATTTCAATTGCTTTCCACACTACCTTCCTGTAAGATTATTCTACGTTAGAAACATTGATAAATTGGTTGAATATCGTTACGAATTGGTGCTCATCACTCACCATTGTCTCTGAGTTTGACTCTGAGCTACTATTATTTTGACGTAGCACTACGTCTTTGATTTCTATATAGGGGGGTCATTCTACGAGAAATGTAACGGAAAATTAAGAGATTTCAAATACATATTACGCAGAATTGCTCTTACGGTAAATGTTATAATATATACAATAAGACGTCAAATTTATCCAGCAATTTATTCATCTGAGGTATCAACAGTGAAAATAGTAAAATAAGTGACCAATTTGACGATTAAAAAGTTATTGTTTGCGAGCGAATGCAAAGAGTGTCCAAAGAGTGTCAGTGTGTGTGACGTGAAATATTCTTTGTAAACGAACATTATTTCACCGGAAAACCCACTATTCCCGATGACTTAGAATAAGACTAATAATAAGAATAAGATGATGGAAAGAACGCACAATACCATAGCTATACATTAAAAACAAATCAGCTTTCTGATTTCATTTGTACTCAAAATATCACTAAATTGTGAGTATTTTCAACATTTCTTTGTTTATTCCCCATAAACTTCATATTCAATGTAATCAATGACGACATATTTTTTTTGTTTACCGATCCAATATACTTCGTCTACTATTGACGAAACAAAGCTGCACCAGTTCATGTGACACCTACATTAGAGCTCAGAACCACAAAAGTGATGATGTTTGTATTTCGGTTGTGATTATTTTCCTTAATTTCTATTTAAATTCATTTTAACCATTAAATGTTGTCAAAAAATGGTAAGAAAGATAGATTTTTGTATATTTACAATGGTTTCAATACGCGATTGGACCAAAGTCATACATAATCTCATTATATGAATTTCATGGCAACTGTTAGAATTTGACAGCTTTTTTCAACGTGTATGGTCTACGTGATCCAAATGATTGGATAATGTTTAAAATCGAACTTGAAAGTCCATCATTTATGCAAAATTTATAATTTGAAGAATAAAAAATGAAACTTTATATCTTTTTCATAACCTTGGAAAAATATAGTACACAACTTCGTTTTCTCCCGTTTTTGCCCTACCCATAGAATATACGAGTTTTCGGACAGCAGTTAATTTATAAATTCTAGAAACGCTTATCAGAATTAAATATAAAAATACCTTCTAATTGAATTTAGCTGTAAATAATGTTGCATTTGGGTAAATGTTTATTCGGGTAGGTGTTTCATTCGGGTATCTGTCGCATTCGGGTATTTGTTACATTCGGGTGATTTTTGTTAAATTCGGGTGATTGGAATAGGTGAATTTCTTTCGAGTAGCTGTCGTTAGGGAAACTGTCTTTTGGGTAAATGTGACACAATCTGAATTGGAATATGATCTGAATCAAAAGCATAAATCTAAAAAAAAAACTCGTTAGAATGGTAGAGGACTGCAAAACGTGTCAAACCGAACCCGAAAGCTGCATGCTATCCAACTATCCCGATTGATTTTAGCATAACTTAACATATTCTTAGTCGCAAATAGAGTGAGATAGAATCAAAATCATATATAATGTCGATCAAAGGATACTTTGTGTACATCTAAAATCGTACAAAGTGCGAAAACCTCGATTATATTTATCACTACAAATTAAGTCTCAATTCTGTGTTCCAAGTATCCGTTTTATGATATACTTCTTCTTGAATGGTTAACGTTCCCTGTGGAACTTTTGACGTCTCAACGTATTTACTAACCAGCGTCATTTGTTAATACTATGTTGAAATTTCTTAAGCAAAATAACACGCCTTGAATGTATTCCGAGGGGCAAGCTATATATATATATATATATATATATATATATATATATATATATATATATATATATATATATATATATATATATATATATATTTAATACGCGTGACTACAGTGCAAGCCGAAGGAAATTTCTTTAACGAAAAATCCCCCGGCCAGAACGGGAATCGAACACTATCGTAAAATCGATCCATACGAAATCATAGATGCATATTTAAATATAAATTGAATCAATGTAGTACTGGAAAAAAACATGCTGTGGAAAATCGTTTAACAGTAAATCATATTAGATCATAATTGAGGCCATATTATATCATATTATGAATATTGACATATCAAGATCCGCGATGTCGTATGTTCAGTGTCGACATCAGGTGGTGATATGGTGATTTAGGAAAGCAAATTAATCTCTGCCAGATCAGCAGGTCCGAATACAACTTCAAATCGGTAAAATTTGAATGAATGTTTTTTCTTCATGTTATTGGATTGCTTAAAACACGTAGCACTGAATCTGATATGACCATTTATATATTAGGCTGTCAAAAAAGTCCTGCGGTATTTTTTTTGAATTTTCATTTGTTCATAAAATTAGTTACAATCATCTGTTTTAAGTCAAATATGCGCCGTTTTGTTCGATGACTTGTTCCCAACGAGATGCCAACTTCATAATACCCCTGTTATAGAAGCTCGCTTCCTTATTGGCAAAAAACTCGGATAGCCAATTTTCACAGGCCTCTTTTGTGGCTAACTTCTGACTACCTAGCTCGTTCGCCATGAACAAAAACAGGTGGTAGTCACTTGGTCCGGACTATACGGCGGATGCAAAGGAACCTCCCATCCGAGCTCCCGGAGCTTCTGGCGCGTCACCAAAGAAGTGTGTGGCCTGGCGTTGTCCTGATGGAAGACAATGCGGCCTCTGTTTATCAAAGATGGCCTCTTCTTCATGAGTGCTACCTTCAAGCGGTCCAGTTGTTGGCAGTACAGGTCCGAATTGAGCGTTTGGCCATAGGGAAGCAGCTCATAATAGATTATTCCTTGACAATCCCACCAAACACACAGCAGAACCTTCCTGGCCGTTAATGAGGGATTGGCCACCGTCTGAGCCGCTTCAGCGGGCTTCGACCACGACCGTTTGCGCTTCACGTTGTCGTAAGTGACCCACTTTTCATCGCCAGTCACCATCCGCTTTAGAAACGGGTCGATTTTGTTGCGATTCAGCAGCGATTCACATGCGACGATACGGTCAAAGATGTTTTTCTGCGTCAACGTGTTTAGCACCCATACATCGAGCTTCTTTGTGAATCCAAGCTTCTTCAAATGGTTAATAACGGTTTGATGACTTATCCCCAACTCTTGGCCGATGCTACGGCTGCTACTATGCCGGTCTTTCTCGGCTAATTCAGCGATTTTGTCGCAATTTTCGACGACAGGCCTTCCGGAACGTGGCGCATCTTCGACGACCTCTACACCAGAACGAAAACGTTGAAACCATCGTTGTGCGGTGGAAATGGAAACTATATCGGGTCCATAAACTGCACAAATTTTATTGGCAGCTTGGGATGCATTTTTGCCTTTGTCATAGTAGTACTGTAAAATATGTCGGATTTTCTCTTTATTTTGCTCCATATTTGCGACACTATAACTCACGAACGACATAACCAAACAAAACACTGTCAAGGACTATATTATAGCGCGCAAAAATTCCAACAAGCTATAGTATGACTGGATACAATGAATACAACTAGAACTACGCGCTTACAACGACACCTCGCGGAAATACCGCAGAACTTTTTTGACAGCCTAATATAAATTTCAAGACATTTCCACTTAAATTCAATAGACGACCAGGAATGAAGTATCCGATTACATCTTTTTCGTATTATGTGTACGAATTTTAACTGCTCTAGAATTATATTCCAGATAGCCGTGCGAGATAGGTGTTGCTTACCATCCAAACAACCGGAGTTCAAATTCCATCGGAGCAGTTTTCTCAACCATCGCCACCACCTATTTTTAAACATTCATACCCCCTCCCACTAAAAGTATATTGTATAATATCTATTTCTAGAAGCACAAATGTTGTATATATATATATATATATATATATATATATATATATATATATATATATATATATATATATATATATATATATATATATATATATATATATACAAATGGCGGTTCGTGAGGTTATAGAAATAATTATAACCTCACAAACAAACTATTCGTTGTTTTACCTGTAGTAAATCATATATACGTATAACAATACTTGTACTAGACGCTGTCGTAAGTCGTATATTCTTTTAAACTAATTTGAAAGCAATTGTCATGTATGTATACCACCTCTATTTTTGCATGTATATGCCAGATAGGCGCATCATATACCACGCAAAATTTGGGACACATGATGCTCTATATACGCTGATTACACTATTTAATGTTTGCTGGAATAGTACTGGAATATGAATAAGAACTGATCGTAGGAAAATGGGAGAAGAGTCGAGATCTGTCCCACAGCTCATTGCAGGCAAATGATAGTGATTCAGCCTAAAGTGAATAAGTTTGGATGTGAAGTTGAAATGGAAATCTTTAAGAAAGAAGGTGTTAAAAAATTATACATAATTTCTTGCCCATAGTACAATGCCAGATAGAACATTTGTTATTTGACTTATTATACACGGTTCATTCAGGAAGCTATAAAGATGCCAACATTTAAAAAAACATGACAGTCAATGTCAAACAATTACGTTTGCAAGGTATGCTCTAAATTCGAGAATTGCCTCGTCGAGATGATCGACATAAATTGAGGTCATCCGAATAACTTCCTTGGATAGGACAAATTATAGATGGGCAAAACGGTTCATTTCAGTGAGCGGCTCAGAGCCGTGCGCTCACTGACAAGAGCCGGCTCATTTGAGCGGCTCGACGGCTCTTTTCAAGAACTGGTTTATTCGATTATGTAAAGAATGGAAGGCGTAAAAAATATGGTTTAAAACTATACTCAGTGCAGAGAAAAGTAAAAATAATACTTTACTTAAGGTTTTCTCTGATATATTTCCATCACCATGTTTCAATGTTATCTGATGAAAGTCTACTACATCTTTCACTGGAATATTAAAAAAAAAGATGATAGAGCCACGGAGGAATACAATTCCTTTCATTCCACCAAAGCAAAGGGTTGCTTATTCTCAGCGAATGTGGTTCCTCTAAATATTTATCTACAATAGATATTGCAGCAGCTTTTGTGAGGATCGAAGATTGCCAATCAATGCATCAAACTCCTCCCATAGAGATGACCGCGCTCCATCACCAACTATTTGTAATAGTTTCGTAGGCGTGTATTCTAAGTGGTTGGGTAGCGACTGATGAGCTCCGCTGTGGGCGCATTACTTTTATGGAGTAGCACCGAAACGATCTTCTTCTTGCCGGCGGTGCAACTCCTTACTGCCGACGGTGCAGTTTCATTGCTGCTGCTGCTGCTGCTACTGCTGCTGATGTTGCTTTCTTCCTCTTTCTGCTGGTCTCCGATTTACACTGCACCACGGCTCACGCAAAACTGAATGCAGTGCCGCGATAAACGTGCATTTTTATGCCGTCGAGCACAGCGTGCTTTCGCGATGGCTGGCTCATAGTTGCAATGTGGGAGGGGTAACTCGTGGTGTGTGGTGTGGTGTGCAAATTCTGCATGCCGCGAGATGCTGTCACTTCAGTTCGGTCGGTGTGGAACTGAACACTAAGGATGTCATTTTTAGCGTCATTATCAACGACTGATGTGGATAGTTGTACTTTCTGCTATCCCCAAAACCTTTCTGCTTGTAACGAGGATCTAACAGTATTGGTTAGGCTACTAATTCGTCTGACTCAAGATTTGTAAATCACTTTACCTGCCTCGAAATCAATTCATTACAGAGCTCAAATGAACGGCTCGTGAGCGCTCGCCCATATCTAGGACAAATAAATGTGATTCTACTCAACTACTGGTGCAATAGAATTTTGTTTGCTTTGAATTTTTTGAGAATAAAATATTCTATTCAGATAAAGTTGATTAAGTTCAATACACGAACGTCTGTCTTGTCTTCAATCTACTGTCGAAAGTATGGCGAAATATTCCGAAACAAATTAAATTCTCATAACAATTTCCCAACTTGATCATTCAATTAGCACATTAGCCAAGCAGCAGACGTCATTGTAGGTACCGCCAAGCGCAAACAACAAAAGACCAACCCACTTACGTCGACAGCAATATTGGAATCATTACCGCAATACGACAAGGCCATGCTCACATATAAGCTACACCCACAATTTTCCACGCAATTGAAGACCACACGGCACTTTCGGCTCCATAAATGAATTGCATTAGCTTTCATAATTTGAATATCATACAGGTATATATTCGCAGCCAATTGACGCATTCAAGTCACATGCGAACATGGCGACTCGTTAGACTCGGCCGGTGTATTAACAAGTTGGGAACCGAGTAAGCTAATGAGTCATTGTGAAGAAATGATGGATACGTCGCGCACTCAACGAAGAAATTGAACGGTTATACATCATCTGACATGGGCTGCCATAGACATCCCATAGACGATGAATATCCAATCTGAAAATTAAAGTTCAATGTTTGCGGTTGGAGCGTTGAGATCCGATGAAAAAAAACGAGCGTGAAAACAACCCGACGAATAACTGTCTAACCTTAACCTATAAATGGATTTCATAACGTTCATTGATTAAAAACACACAATCGCCCGCTGCTTTGAAAGACGCCGGCTAAGTTCAGAGAGGAATCGGTTAACACACATTGGAAAAGGCCACAATACTTCACAGATACCAGCAAGTTTCAATATTTCGAGATATAGGTATTATGTGGTCTGCTGTTTGCATGGTGGTGATCATCCGCTCACTTATTCACGCCTGAGCCAAAGATTGAGAGGTCTGTGTTACTAAATGGACACTAAAACAAACTCTTAGTATAATGCAATCGCGATGACACCAATGGAAGCCCGTCAACAAGTAACGGTCACATTCGATGTGCGCACACACAAAAACAGGTGTTTCCGTTTCCAAAAACGGAACGAATGGTAGTCATGATCAGTTTTATCGCAACAGCAATCCGAGGGCCAGCTTTGCGCACGTCACACATAACCATATCAGTGTTTGGTTGATCATTTTTCACCAATGAAAACACACACATTAACCTTGGCAGATGAGTCGTTCACACCTGCTGCACCTTTGCGATACATACCTCCGGTGAAGACGCGCTACTGAGGTTTAATGAATCAACTAACAATGGATTGAATTGATTTCGACGTTGAAGATGATGTGCACACACGCACCTAAAGTGACCTAGAAAACACATATAGAGTCGTGAATGCAGTTTCTATTGGTGTCAATGTAGCGTTCGATAGATCAAATACTTTTTCAAAATTTAGTTTAGCTTTAGTTCAATGGTCAAATACGAAACCATACTTTTATGCAATTTCAAGACATTTTTATTTTTTTTATTTAAATCGTTTATTTTTACAGGCTCAGTTACATAGGTTTAAAGGAGCCGAACTCTTTACTGTATTGTTACTAGTATATATACATTTTTCCTTAATTCTAATGTTAATAATATAGGAAACCGATTACTCGCGGTCGACTCGAGTTTAGAAGGGTGACATATTTTCTTCAGGAAAAGGAGGGGATATGAGGATATGTTGACAATGATCACACTCACACTCTCAATCACACTCATCACACTCAATTCTTAAACCTATCTTATATCTAATATGTATTTACATTTCATCTTATTCTTAAGAGGGGTTCCGATCTCTCACAAAGGAAAAGGAAAAGGAAAAAACTAAGGGTATAAGGACAATCACACACGAAGATCGATAGCTTTAAGGAATACATATATTTGGGACATGTAATCAAGGTCTAACCGAGCCAACACGTTTCTCACCGGCATCATGGGCTGCCTTCCTCGGGCCCGAAGGGTGACTACTAAATTCGATCTGGCGACAAGATACAGCTCGCACGACCAAACAACGTGCTCGATGTCGTGGTAACCTTGGCCACAAACACAAAGATTGTTGTCGGCAAGATTAATACGAAAGAGTAGCGCATCTAACGAACAGTGATTGGACATGAGTCGGGAGAAGGTGCGAATAAAGTCCCGACTCAAGTCCAGACTTTTGAACCATGGTTTGAGGCTAACCTTAGGGATAATCGAGTGGAGCCACCGGCCCAATTCATCTTCGTTCCATTTGCGTTGCCAGTTAACTATGGTATTTTTGCGGACTAAAGAATAAAATTCATTGAAGGCGATTTGACGCTGATAAATATCGCCTTCAATTGCACCTACCTTTGCTAATGAGTCAGCCCTCTCATTACCCCGAATTGAGCAATGTGAAGGGACCCAGACAAAGGTAATGACATAACAGCGTCTGGATAAAGCACTCAAAATTTCTCGTATTCTCTCAAGGAAGTACGGCGAGTGCTTTTCCGGCCTCGCTGAACGGATAGCTTCGACAGAGCTAAGACTATCCGTTACAATGTAATAGTGTTCAACAGGTCGTGAGACGACGCTGTCCAGCGCCCAGTGTATCGCTGCCAATTCAGTAATATACACTGAGCATCAAGACATTTGGAAACCATTATTTTTTTTTTTTTTTGAAAATCTCGATTTCATGTACTGAGTGATTTTTCGATTATCAAAAAAAACTCAAATTTTGACGTCGGCGACACTTGAAAATGAAGTCCGCTGGAGTTAATATTTAGCATAGGGTATTTTATCGTGCAAATCAACATTTCGCAGGAAGTCCCTTATGAAAAATGGAGTTTGGCATTTTCATTGACATACTGTACCATACGTTTTACTTTGTATTCCGAAAAAACGAAGTCCCAGAAAGTCGATTTTTGTAAAAAAAAATTCGAGATGACAATAAATCTCGACGTCTTATGCAATTTGAAGACATTTGGCATGAAATTTTTTTTTTGAAAACACCGATTTCATGCACAAACTATCCGGTCGGATACCGGATATTAGAAAAAAAAACAATAATTTCTAATTAACCAAAGATAAATCATATTTATTTTCAAAGTTATATTAGTATTAATTCAAACCTGATTTTTCAGGATTTCCCAGATTTTTTGGCTCGCTCCCTGATATACTGACAAACACTAAATTTTCCCAGATTTTTATAAAATGATCCTGATTTTTCCTGATTTTTTTTACTTTTTTCTAAATCTGAAAAAAAATCCACATAAATATACTGGGAGTTTTGCTGGTTGTTTATGAGAACTGGCATAATAGTCTATATTAAAAAGCATTCCGGTCCGCGCTTATATAATGCTTACACTTTCTTTCGATTATACTCTATCTGTTTGCATTTTCGAAGGTACAGTGTCGTACAGTGTTTTAAATTTTGAAGTTAACGTGAATGAAATATAATCTATAAGAATCATATGCTCGAAGGTTCTCGCTATTCAATCTCAATAAAACGAAGATTAGGAACAGAATAGGAACGGAAACGATGAAAGGAATATAAGCGACCAAAAATTATGTACAGTTAAATAAAAACGATACAGGTTTCATTACATTTTCGCAGCAAATAATATCCAAGTATTACATCTTTTTTTTTATTAAACTGTAATTATTATTAAAAAGTGTTTTATTTCTTGAAGAATATATATTAAATTGTTTGTAAAACAAGAAGTTGCAAGAATGATACGTGAGACACGACAAATGAATTAGCAGGTTTATTACATATGTTTAAAATCTCCGTTCATGTGCATCAGTTGAAACATGGTTACGTAAATCGTTACGACTTGTGCGTTTTATCTATGCGTCGATTTTTTAAAGTAAATCGTGGCGGGTGATGAAAACGGGTCGTTTGAAACAATCCGACTGACCCGGTCTTCACCTGAAAAAAAATTATGATCTGGTTCAGGTGGTATTGGAGAGGAATTCTGTATTGTGAGCTTCTACCAAGCAACCAGTCGATACATTCCCACAAATACTGCTCGCAACTGGACAAATTAGCTACTTGAAAGATTTCAGAACTTCCTGAATTGATTGCAAAACAACACTGTGCATATAAAATTAAAGAAATAATACTTTTGTTTACTCAAAAATGGGTACGAACTTTCCGGACAACCCAATATGATTCCCTGATTTTTTTTTCATTCTCCCTGATTTTTCAAAAAAATTGTTGGCAACCCTGCTTGTAATACTAACCTCGAGCCAACCGCGAGTAATCGGTTACATATTACTAACATAGTTGTAAGGCGAACATTGCAAACATTTTTTAACCATCCGATTACGCTTTACTTCGTACATCACGCTAACTTCAGCCAACAGTTTTTCACTGTAAACACTACTGCAAGGAGGTGATAGGTAAACTCTAGCAAACCTTGCCAATTTTGGGTACTGCTAAAAGTTTATTGGGGGTCTTCGTAGCCATTTGGTTACGCGTTCGCTTACTAAGCGATCGATCGTGAGTTCAAACTCAGGGCCCTCAATTGACCATCTTTGTGTTGTTATAGAATAACTACGTCCACGCAACCATCATCAGCGATGGAGAACGATCCACGGTCGAAATAAGATCGATTCATCCATACAACTGCTCTGCTCTGCAAGAAACATCGGGCTGCTGTTCTATAAATAATCCAACAATGATCAATATCAACTGTCTCCACTGTGTCCGGTCTGCTGAACAATGGAGGAACAGATAGAATACCCTTACGCCTAAATGGCTACTACAGTGTAATTTACCATAATGTAATGGAACAGAAAAACCTAACGCCTAAATGGCTATTACTTCTACTGTGTAATTTACAATCTATAGAAACAAAAACATATGTACATGTACCCAATAAAAACCCGGCTCTGTTACAGATAAAATTCTAATGAGCCTAAGAAATAAATAAATGTGATAAAAAAAAAGTTTTTTGACCACCAAATGTGAGGAACGTCATTGCGAGCGATTCGGAACGTTTTCGCATAACAGTCCATATCGTTAGTAATTCGTTTTTTTATCCTGAACGCGACGCTGGCTATCATTTTCATTTGCCACTTCGTTGATACTGTTCCAAAAATTGTATGAACTTCGTTGAGTTTGAATTATGGTGAATTAAGTGTATCCTCGCTCAGATTATCATCCCTGAAGACAGTTCCAAGTTTTTTAAACTTGAATGAAAATAATTGATTTATGTTCTCTGCTTATTCCAATTCGTTGTAATTACTCTTACTCGACTAGTGTGAAAATTATTTCAATATACCCACAAAAATCATTATCATTGCACAATGGTCCAGGAGATGCATTTAAGTGGAAATTAGCATTTAGAGCTTGACAGTTATTCTCTAGACAAAAACTGTCTTAGACAAAGTTGTTACTCATGATAGAGCGCTCGTTTTTATGTTGTCAAAAGTAGGGTGACCAAAATTGTCGATGAAATAAAAAATCCAACTTTCTTACCTTTATAGATAGAGGTGAACATGGTTCGACAATGTAGTAGCTCCAATTATTTGAGACATCTTTGTAGAACAAAGTTTTTCTCTATCTCTTGAAATAACCGATATAGCGCCTTTTTTCTAAGTTACGTTAGGCTCACCATGAAAAAAACTTCACTCAAAGTTATTTATATTTCTTCCCAAAAAGCACGCTCTTTTCATTTGTTTGTCATTCATTCTGGGGCAAACATAAAAAATGTTTGTTGACGGAATATGAAAGAACAGATTTCACTCTATATAATATGTGATTTTCAAAACTATGCTATTTTTTGTGTTTGAGTAAATTAAAATTGGAATCATGTGTTTTTGGATGAAAACCCATCAATAACTTTTAGCCGGATTAAGATATTGACATGTTCTGCATCGCAAAATGTTGGTATTAATAAGCTCTAAAAGTCGTACGAAGACCATTTTGATGTAGAGTTTTAAAAATAAAAGTAAGAGTAAAATACCAGTTTTTTCATAGTTACCCTAATGCAACTCAGATAGAAAGCGCTAAAAACAACTTTGTGGGAGATATTTATTGTTTAAACAAAAACTGTCTTAGTCAAAGTTGTTACATATGATAGAGCACTTATTTTTATGTTATCAAAAATAGGGTGACCAAAATTGTGGATGAAATGAAAAATCTAACTTTTCTATTTTTATAGATAGAGATAAACATAGTTCAACAATGTTGTAGCCCCAGTTATTTTAAAGAACTTTGTAGAACAAAGTTTTCTTCTATCTTTTAAAATAATCGATTTAGCGCTTTTTTCTAAGTTGCATTAGGGTGACCATAAAAAAACGTTTTTTTCTGCTTTAACTTTTGTATTTCAAATTCTACATCAAAACTGTCTTCGTACGACTTTTAGAACTTATCAATACCAATATTTTGCGATGCAGAACTTAATCTTATCTTAATCCTACTCAAAGTTATTGATGTTTTTTTACCCAACAACTCATGATTTCAATTATAATTTACTCAAACACTAAACATAACATAGTTTTGAAAATCACACATCATGTAGAGTTAAATATGCTCTTTCAAATGCCGCCAATGAACTTTGTTTACGTTTGCCCCAGAAAGAATGACAAACAATTGTAGAGAGGGTATTTTGTTGGGAAGAAATTTCAATAACTTTGAGTGAAGTTGAGATATCGACAAGTTCTGCATCGAATAATGTTGGTATTAAGTAATTTCTAAAAGACTTTCGAAGACAGTTTGTATTTTGTATTTTTAGTTTTGTATTTGAAATATAAAAGTGAGAGCGAAAAAATAGTTTTTTTTCTTGGTGACCCTAACGTTACTTAGAAAAAAGGCGCTAAAACGATTTTTTAAGAGATAGAGATAAACTTTGTTCTACAAAGATGTCTCAAATAACTGGGACTAGAATATTGTCGAACGATGTTTACCTCTATCTCTAATGATAAGAAAGTTATATTTTTTATTTCATCGAAAATTTTTGTCACCCTATTTTTGATAACATAAAAATGAGCGCTCTATCATATGTAACAACTTTGTCTAAGACAGTTTTTGTCTAGAGAATAACTGTCAAGCTCTAAATGCTAATTTCCACTTAAATGCATCTCCTGGACCATTGTGCATTGTGATGAAAAATCCTTAACAGAAAAAAAACTATTCAATATTCCTTGCAGAAAATTTTATTCTCTATTAATGGATATTGATTCTACAGGGTCGGACAAAACATTAAGACCACTGCTCAAGCAAAAAAAGGAAGTGACAAAACTTTGAGAAAAAAATAATCCAATCCAGTGCTTCAATTCATTTATAATAATTTATTTGCCTTGTTCGAAGAAATTTATGATATCAGTAGTTAGGACCAGTTCCATGTTCCGGCCGTTTCGAGTGTTGTTTTGACAGATTTTTGAAGAAAATTGATTTTTTTCGGTGGTATTTTGTGTTTTTAGGATCATGATAAGTATTTATAATGTAAACAAGAAGTATGTAAGGTTTAATTTCTCGAATTCAGTCAACATATTAGAAACACAGCGGATGGTCATCCGCAAAATGTCCAAGGCATGTAGCAGCCAACGCGAAATCGCAGAGTACCAAAACCTTCGTGTTTAATGCCCTCCACGACCGCAAAAAATCCGAAACGACTGGACGCCCAAGGGAAACGACCGCGAAGGATGACTCTTCCATAAAGCGAGTTCCCGGACAGTTCAGCGGCGACTGGTGGAACAGTTGCTAGTTGGTAAAAGCCTGCGGAATGTCTCGATGATGCGGAAGCATCTGGAGACGCGGCTGAAAAAGGAAAAGCAGTGGCGAAATATACTGTGGTCGGATAAGACGAAGGTAAACCTCATCTGCGCTTCCATGCCATGGAGATCGCGAAAAGGTCGGTGTACACGCAGACGTCGAAGAATAAGCAGCAACTGTGGGATAGGATTCAAGCTTGTTGGTACTCCATCCCGGTCACCACGTGCCAGAGGCTGGTGGAATCCATGCCGAGACGGATGCGTGAAGTGATGCGCAACAAAGGTTACACAACATGACTATTGTTTTAACTACAGATGTTTTAAATTTTTACGAACAATTTATAAATGGACGAATTACTATAAATGGATTGAAGCACTGGATTGGATTATTTTTTTTCTCAAAGTTTTGTCACTTTCTTTTTTTACTTGTGTAGTGGTCTTAATGTTTTGTCCGACACTATATACGGAAAATTTAATCATTGTTCATTATTTTTATGTTAAAAATGTGTTTATTATTGCCTGAAATGTGATTCTTTATTTGCTTCATTCACACATGCAGTTGCTCCCTGTTTCGTATTCACAAATAAAGAGCCGAATAGCCGGCTGCCGGATATCCGGTATCTGGCCAAACTACTTTCCGTTTTATAACTACTGAAAATTCAAAATGACGGACTACATATTTTCTCATGAACCCACAATATGGGTATCAAATGAAGAAACTTGACAAGTATAATACAGTTTTTTAATAGAAATTTATAGGGGGTTGTATCCAAAATACGACCACTTAGGACGTAGGACTACGCATTCGTTTTATTTACTTTGATTCTTTATCATTTCGGGTATTATTTATTAATGCAACGAAATTTCATAAATTACTAGTAGAAAGTTTCGTTGAGCATGAAAAGGGTTAATGGCTTGCTTGGTTTTGTTGAAGCAGTTCTAGAAGCAGCGATTATTTTCTTGCCTTTACGAGAATAACCCGGCGGTCTTTTTCGCATTTGATAACACATTTGGGCACATTTGATTAAATATTTGTTCCACCAGCACCTACCGTTATTTCGCAATCCTTAACCACATATCCGACCCATAAACCAATATAATTTTGGAAACCCATAAAAACAACAAAAAATAGAAATATTTGCATGTATCAAGTGTGCTTCATGATGTTTAGTGTGGCCCCAGTTGTATCAACATCTTCCGTGCATCGCCATTCAACCAGCATCAAATGAGAGAACGTTTCTCGAATTTTCAGTCAAAATCGTTAACAAAGCCAGGAGATCATTCATCGGAACGGGACCGAAGCGCACGAGAGCAATTAAAAATTGCAACTGAAAGTAGCCATAGTGCGCTATTCATACGTACAGGATAAGAACCAATTAAAATATTCGCGCAACGAAAAGCAGTTACACCCAAAGCCTAACACTGGTGGCTTAAAGCGACTTAATATACACACACATATAATTATTTTGCAATTCTCAAAATAAACCTTTTTGTTAGTATTACTGGCCTCGAAAAGGGACAATTTTTGGTGCGGTGCAGTTGCAGTTGTGTTGCGCAGATGTCATCCTTGGTAGACACAGTTTTGCGACTGGAACGCCAAACTAAATCACAACGATGGAACGCAGCGGAATCATTTCCCTTGTGAGCCTGCGATGATGGCGCAGCTTGATTATTCCCTACATAATGACGTGAAAACATTATGATTACGCCTGATTTGCCATGACTCGGCTCGATGTTTCGATTGCAATGCCAAATGCACAGCGAGTGCAATATTCACTCGCGTCCACAGTTCGAGGGCAAACGAAGATGACTCAAAACGAACAGACTAAGCGATGTTCGTGGTTTCGGGTAATGGAACAAATTAAAAATTCTCTTTTCTTCCTTGTTCGGTTTATAGAGACTTTAAACTTTTGCAGTTCGTTCGTCTCTAGCCCTGAGAAGAGCCCTTGTGGAAAGAAAACTTACTCTTCCTTCACCTGTCTTAAGAAAGACAATCCATTCCCGCTCGACGCTCGCCAGCAACGATTTTGCCCCGATGACCACCAAACGAGAAGTGAATACTTCTTTTCCTCAGAGGAGATGCAATATTCATACGCTAGCGACAGCGTACATCTGTGCAAGGGTGGAGTTCAAGCATTTTTTTTCCTTTCGTTTACCCCTTTCGTTGTTTCTATTCTCGCGGCTGCATAAGTTGTCCGTTACTGACAGCACGGTTAGGTAAGCACACAAATGCACAAAACAAATGTATCGTAAAACTGGATTGCTTCCAAATTTCATCAATTAAAACCATTTGAAGATCAGTGTCTTAGAATATCAACAAATATTCACGAGTAACGAATATGATTTTGTTTCAGTGTGAATGACTTTTTTTCAGCTTGAAACACACTGCCCTCATTATATTGATGAGAATAACAAACATTTGAGAATAATAACATTTTTTTCATATCGCTGATGAATGAACAAATTTGCTGTAATGAATGAATGCGGCATTGAGTGGGGTTCATATCTTCGCTGTTATTTATACTTTGAATATCAAAAGCAACAATATGAATGTGATATTCATCACATTCGAAACGATATTCGTTCTGGCAGTGAATTTGAGTCGAAACTCAAAAATAAAAAAATAGTCAGGCAGGACCATTTGGAGAACTAAAACCCCGGAGTTCGATAAAACTAAATTTGCAAGAAATCGCGCAGAATTTTATTTGGCGAGACGGTAACAACGGCATATGCAGAACGGATATAACGAGTGGTTGTAGCTACCGTCAAGGGAGTTGTTGTAACTGAGAAACAATTGCTACTAGACACGATGGTCAAACGGATTACATATCATAATCTTCCTTTTGCCTGTGTAGATCGAGAAGGACTTAAACAACAGTACAATAAAAGTCCGAACTAAATAAAAAACCAACCGCACACAACAGCCTCAGGCTGAATGTAAACAACAGCTGATATTCATTTGGCTAGAATAAAATTCAATTCTGACGTCTACGATAATCGAAACCAAAATGACACTGGGTGGAAAAATAAACTTCAAAACATATTGAAGAACAAAAGTTCATTTGATCATATTCACTGGTTGTCTGGATCTGTCATTTTGATTTTAGTTTGGAATATATAGGTTTTCGGTGCAAGCTAGCCCGAAAATCTATGCATTTGAGCTTACCGAAGATGATTTTATTCAACACTGTTAAAGACTATGGGGCTTTAGTATACACCACATCGCACAAATCTTAGCGAATATCCGATTCGATTGGTATGCAAATCGTCAAAATCCGTTCGCAGAAAAAATAGTTATCAACATTAACATCATTTCATAAAAACTTGACCTGATTTGGTTTTGGTTTTCTGATTTGACATCCTCAATGAAGGCGTAGTCTTACGTCAAAATCCAACTCCAAGATGACCGCAGTCACAAAATTGCCAATTATTGTTCCCATGCAAGTCCCGCTTATGGGTATCAAATAAAAGATCCCCGTCCTTTTGATTAATTATTCTTAGATTTAGTACACACCTTCATTTATGCTCTCATTATAATTATGATTATTTAAGATTATTCATAATTATTTCATAATATCAAAAATCAAATTTTGTCGCCGCTACAAAATAGCTCATTTCATATTTTCTAAAAAAAAATGTTGATTGGGATATATGTATCAAATGCCTGTATTTGACTTGGAGAACACACTACATTATGAACAATATAAATACAAAAAGGTCGCCGCCACAAATAGTCGACTATGTTTTTGCAACCTTCTTAATATTAGTATCAAATGAAATGGTTAGACTAATACAATACAATACATCATTAAAACATAAAAAGAAATATAAAATTTGAAGAAATTTGACATCAAAAGTTTTTTTTTTTTAAACTCTAATTTCATTGTAAAAAACATTAAAAAAAACACTTTTGTGTAAAACATTTGGCCGATTATTTCGAAAAACAGTATATTGAATTGTAGAAAACTGCATTCAAGTTTTGGAAAACATGAGTTTCTAAAGATACAATTGAAGTACTTCTTAACATGTTTGTCTTACCCCCTCTTCCCCTACATGAGGATACGCTCACGGAAACGTTTGGCGACACTGCACATCGCTTTAGCTTTAGCTTTGCTTTAGAACCTAACAGCTTCCATCAAGTAAATCATCTTTGAAACAAAATAAGTCGGGACAAAGTTTTCAGCACCGAAAGAGAAGACATTCCAAAACATACTGCTGTCAAAACATTCCAGAATCGACCACTAGGAGCGCTGCAGAAAAATAAACAGTGCGTACAGATATTAAATGACTCGAGCTTTATCATTTAAATTCAAATCATTCCAAGAACCGCAAAGCTCGATACGTATTGGTCAAGCAACCGGATTCAAGAGCTAATTTTCCGTTGGGCTCGTACAATTCATAACAAATGTTTACGCTCGCTCAGAAATTACTACACTTCGAACACCACAACAGCTCCAACCCCGTTCGTGCCTTGAACCAGCGAACGAAACGTGTCTTGTTTTCGTGTCAAAACGGATTCCGTCAAATATTGGCACATGCCCCAAAGTCATCTAGCGGTAACGTGAGGTATTTTAACGAAGGCATGGCTGCCATACACCCCCCGTGTGTGTTGGGTCTAATAATTTAAAACCTCTGAACGACTACCCGCACACGGTGCGGATTGCAAAAGTCACAAATCATTCATTCTGTCCGTGTAGCGCCTGGTAGCTGCAAATATTGGTAGGGTCGGGGGCGTAGGAACATAAATGGACCCGCACACAAGCGGAAAATGTTACGCTCATGGGGCAGTGCTGTATACTGCAATAATAGTACACCGACGCCGGGTGGTTAACTCAAAGTGCAGTGTAAAGTTTTGAACTGATTTAGATTAATAAATGAACCTTCGCGAGTCAGTAGTCAGTACGCACGCTAATTATAGGAACCAATAAGTCACGTATAGTACGGAAATGTCTGTTATCGTGTGGAATATTAACTTGAAGATTGACATAATAAATAGCAGTTTTCGGGCACGCCGTGATTGCGGTCAATTCATAAGTAGTAATTTCGATAAACCGTACATAGTTGAGCCTGTTTACATGAAGCTCGCTATTATATAAGAAACGAAGTTGCATGAATTATTCATATGCAAGCAAGTGCAAGTTATATAATATCTTGGAATAAACTTGAGATAGACATATTCATGAAAATATTGGAACCTTGGAGGAGTTCTTGCCCTTACAAGAACTTCGCGCTTGTTAAAAATTTCAGAAGCTTGTTGAACACATTAAGGACCGCAAAGAAATCTGTAAGACATACTCCTGGGGCCGCACGTTTTGGGGCAAACTTCTACGCTTCATTTGTTCGGATTCCACAAATGGTATCGTTTTCTTCGGTGTGGATGAGACGAAAGAGAGCCATCGGTAGGGTTTGTTAGATTCTTGGCAGACCAAAGATTTAACCATCAAGTGTAGAAAACATGGGTTATTTCGTGATCCATCCGTAACAGATGGAGCGCGAAACACGAGAAAACTCGTGAGCGGTCCTTAATATGTTAAGAACGAGCGAATTTATCATTTGCAAAATTCATTCTTGCGAAATGTTTTCGCTGAAGTCATTCTGATATAGACAGAGGTGATCACCACATAATTGGGTAACTTCATCGTCATGCATCCTGTTGATAAATTTTGGACTAGGATAAAACCTCGATGAACTCCCACCGAAATGTTCTTCAGTTTCTGTCTCCTGTCTATATGGTGTACCAAGATCCGATTCTGAAAATAACTCCTCAGTACAAGTAGCCAATGCCCTTCATTCTGCATAACGCCTCGACGATGACCTCCATGACACTATTGAAGGCATTCTTCACATCGATCAACATTACCGCACAGCAACGTTTTTGTTTCAACGAAACCTGAGCTTTCTCGATAGATGTCCGAATAGCGTCCACCGTCGGCTTTCCTTTCCGGAACTCGATCTGCATTTTCGACATTCCGTTATCACCCTCTGTGCATTTCACCAATCTGTTTAGAATAATCCTCTCCAAGAGTTCTCCTAAAGTATACAAGCCTATACGATGCCAGGTGGCTTTCCTGGTTTCGGAAGTAGATCAACTTATGGATTTTCCATTTCATTGTAGCACCATCCTGCACATGTCGGGCAAAGCTACGACCGCCGATTTCAATGCCACGTTGGGGATTCCGTCGAGTCGGATGTTTTATTTACCTTTAAACCATTTTTTTCCTTATAACCGCACAGGAAACTATAGATTTTCACCATTATGATTTGATACCTCACCGCCCCAAGGATTCTTTTCTGTCCGCACCCGGATACATGATTTTTGGGGCTGCAGAATGATCCGAAAAAATCTACGAATAATTTGTGAATGTAGGGATATATATATAAAAATGGATTTCTGTCTGTCTGTCTGTCTGTCTGATTCTTATGGACTCGGAAACTACTGAACCGATCAACATGAAAATTGGTATGTAAGGGTTTTTGGGGCCGGGGAAAGTTTTCGTGATAGTTGAGACCCATTACCCCTCTCTAAAGGGGGGGGGGGGGCAACCATACAAATTAAACACAAAATTCTACATTACTCCGGAATCAATCAAGCAAATGAAACGAAATTTTGCATATGGAGGTTTTAGGGTGCAATAAATGATTCTATGGTGATTAGACTCTCCACCCCCCTCTCTAAGGGGGGCTGCCATACAAATGAAACACAAATTTCTGCATTACTCGAGAATTATTCAAGCAAATGAAACCAAATTGGGCATATTGAGGTATTAGGGTGCAATAAATATTTCTATGGTGATTCTATGGTGGTTCGAAATTTTGCATATGAAGGTTTTAGGGTGCAATAAATGATTCTATGGTGATTAGACTCTCCACCCCCCTCTCTAAGGAGGGGCTGCCATACAAATAAAACACAAATTTTTACATTACTCGGGAATTAATCAAGCAAATGAAACGAAATTTGGCATATAGAGATTTTAGGGTGCAATAAATGTTTTTATGGTGGTTAGATACTCCTCCCACTCTCTTAGGGAGGGCTGCCATACAAATGAAACACAAATTTCTGCATTACTCGAAAATTAACCCCTTGCCGTATGATTTAATTTCCAACAACAGGGCCCAAACACGAGCACAGTGAGTCGTTTCGATGCTCTGTTGAGTGTGTGTGTATCTTACTTAAGATCGTAGCAGTCCCGCATTATCACACACCTGAAGCATGTATCCATTTCACATCGATAGACGACGAGTGAGGTTCGATTTTGTACGTTCTGGCACAGTCTAATCGCTACGAGTGTGGTTCGACGTTATACGTGAAGGGGTTAACCAAGCAAATGAAACCAAATTAGGCATGTGGAGGTTTTAGGGTGCAAAAAATGTTTCTATGATGGTTAGACTCTCCACCCCCCTCTCTAAGGGGGGGCTGCCAAACAAATGAAACACCATACAAATTTTTGCATAGTTCAAGAACTAATCCAGCAAACTAAACCAAATTTGAAATGTGGAGGTGGAGAGGGCAAGAAACATTTCTAAGGTGGTTCAACACTCCGCCCACCTTTCTGAGGGGGTGGGGGTTGCCATTGAAATAAAACACAAATTTCTGCATAACTCGAGAACTAATCAAGCACGATTTGGGATGTGAGGTTTTTTGGGTATGAGAAATGTTTCTATGATGGTATGACACCCCTCCAAAGATGACAATTGTAAATTTTCGGAAAAGGGAAAAATCGGAAAATTATATTCCCATATGTTCTACAATTACATAGTGACAACTGCTGTTAGTCCATTTGATGTTTGCGCTAGCGAAAAAATTGAAATTGATCTTTGATCTTTGTTCGAAACTGGAAATGGATTTGAATGTGATGAAACGCACTCCTATATCTTCTTCTATCTAAACAAAAAAAAGGATCCCCAGATATGTTGATAAGAGCAGAACTCGAGGAAGGAATTGTCCGAATTAGGGCTGTCTTTATTCTATAATATTTTCTGTATAAAACATTTATTCCATGTAACGGAGAAACATGTTATTTACAAGTGGTTAAAAAGTCTTGAACAGGAATTGTGTCTGAAAATAATCTGATATTGTAATGATGAGTTTTGTTAGAAATACTAAGAATTTTATAGTAAAAAGTAAATTCAACGGAGACGAATAGAAGGACAGTTCTGCGATTGGACCCATGAACTTGCTCGTAGTAAGAAAACGTGAATGTTTGAAGGTATTGATAACAAAAAACAAATTTTTGGCGGGACGAAGTTTGCCGGGTCAGCTAGTAACAAATAAAATAAAATTCGCCATTCAGCATACACCATATATACGGATAGCTTTGATGGTATTGATGAAGCTTTACTACTTCTTTGCAATCCAACGGAACATATGAGCAGGAATTCAAGGAGTCCAGAGACTCAAGCGTTTTTATTTCATCTGTTTTGTGTATTCCTGGTGTGTAGTACTTGAAAAGGTGGATGTAACTCAATTTCATTAGTAGGGAAAAGGGGGTACCATGAAAAGAGTTGTGGTAAAGCTTTAAGTTTTGGAAAATGAAAAAGGCATAAAAAAGCCCACCTTGGATGATTAGAAACAAAAATAAAAGCCCATCCCCAAAAAAGTATATTAAAATCACTCAACACCTTTGAGTAGTCCCTTGTTTCTTCATATAATGACAGTTAGAGCTGAGAGGAAAATTTCCCGACTCCGACGCCGACTACCCACAATCAGCAGTATCAACTCCGACTTCGACTCCTGTCGAAAAAAAAAAATAATTCGAAACCAGGTTTTTCATTAGGATGTTTTTTTTTTTTGATTGCATCCCACAACCACAGCTTTCATGAACTAACGACATAAATTAAGGTGAAGACGGTTTTTTTTTATTTCACGATTGACTTCTGTTTTGCTTCTACTATTATTTCACAGATACAATCACACGATTGTAAGCATCATACATGTGCGGACTTGACCGTTATTATTACCGTTCTCTTTTTCAACTAAGAAATCTTTGACAGGAATCCTAGCATATTTTTAAGGATAGCAGACATTTCTGAACATGATGGTAATACACAAAACTTACATCAAAATTTCCTTATCATGGAATGAAATTTTGTTTATTATGCTAAATATATTGGTTTTATTAAAACCTTTAACTAGGAGTCTAGGAAAGAACTCCTTATTGAAGTCTAGGATTTTTCTTCCGACTACGACCCCAACTTCGACTCTATAGTCCTGATAATTAGTTGGATCCAATTCATAAAACTTAAACCAAACATTTTATTTCAATGGCACGCATAATAAAAATAGAAAAATAGTATAAAAGTCCGAGTTCGAGAAATAACAAATCACACAATAAAAGCAAAAAAGTTAAAAGCATTAATATTTAGTGTGGCCTTCTGAAGCTTCAATGAACTTTTAAAAACGTTTGGGTGTATTATTAACCAAGTTATGGAGGTGCTGAAAGTCGATTTCATTCCGCGCCTAGTGATCCCCGGTTTTTGAAATTAATCGTTCATCAGCTAATCGAATACTTTTCAGCAGTTTGTTATTCGATACGAATATTTAGTTACGATACGATTCGATACGAATAATTAGTTAGACTAATATTTCTCATTTACTAGAAAGCCATCCGGAATCAAAACAATGTTAATTCCGCCTGAAAATCAAGTATTATATTAGGGGAGCGTCAAAGATAATGATTGATTTTCAGGATAAAACTGCAGCGGCCGTAGGTTTTTTTTTCTCTGTGTTTGAACCGTTTAATCGACGTAAATTATTCGTTCGCTTTGATTGTTGGCTGCGCGGTATTCGTTCGATTAATAATCGATTTATGGAGGAAGTATTCGATTAATCGAACGATTTTCGGGGATCACTATCCACGCCTTCTGGAAAGCCATGGAATAAGTGTCCTTATTAGTGACTCCATCCTTCATCACTTTAGGGTCGAGAATGGCCTACCGGTTCTCAATCGGGTTTGGATCTGGACTTTGTGGTAGTCATTTAAGGGGTTTTATTTTGCGTGAACGAAAATAGGCTTCGGTCTTCTTAGCAGTATGCTTCGGGTCGTTGTCCTGTTGGAAAACGATGCTGTTTAGGCCAGTTTTAATCCTTAATGTCCTTAAGAATGTCAATGTGAACATCTGCTATGATGATTCCATGAATTCGCACCAGATTTCCAACACCAGACAAGGAAAATCATCCCCACACTCTTAGATTGCCTCCTTCGTGCTTGACTGTAACCTGCAAATGACGTTCCTGCTATCTTTCTTGAAAAGCTTAAATTTCGATTCGTCAGTCCAAAGTACTTTTTCCGAAAGTCTTTGGGTTAGTTAACATGTTTCCGGGGAAAGTCCAACCGTTTCAGTTTATTTTTCATGCTGATAAACGGACATTTTTTGTGAATCTGTTCTTGAGTCCATGCTCAACTAGTCTGCGGTGTAAGGTTCTGACCGATGTCACCACGAAAGGTTTTCCTGAATGACTTCGAGTGATAATTTTGGAGATTTCTTCATTTCTCGGATGATTCATTGATCCGTCCGGCTATCGGTCTTCCGACGACGGCCTCTTCGGGATCGGTCAGCAAGCGAACCGTAAGGTTTGTGCTTGTGCACAATTTCACGAACTTCTCTGCAATCTTCCGCTGTGACTTCCGAACAACAAGATTTCGGACTGGCATGCTGATTTTTTCTGCACCCATTTTGATTTTGTTGAAAACTTTGGGTGTACATCAACAATCGACTGTTATGTACCAACGTAAACAACACTTTGTTTATATCGCGTCAACAGAATCACTGAAAGGTTATAAATAATATCGCACAGCACCAGGTGTCATAACATGTGGAAACGAGGGGTTACTCAAAGATTTTGAATGATTTTAATATTATTTTTGGGGGTAATTTTAAAAAAATCATGTACGAAAGTAAACAAAATTTAGCAAAAATGGCAAAACTTGTTAATTACTTGAAAGAGTAAAAGTTTTCGATGTCTTAGTCCAGAAATTGAGAATAGTTTTTAAATATGCAAGGTGGGCTTCCTTTATGTCTATCACTGTAACACTTTTCCACATTAACACAGCAGGATTCATCGAACAAGGGCATATTCCGGACTGACCAGCTTCTTCAAAACTCAATCGAGAACTTATGAGGATAGGAACGTACAAAGGTTACGACAACCTTCGGCGAGTTAATGGTGAGCACAATTAAATGTGTCATATCTGATGAATTTGTTGTAACAAGTCTGTCATTAACGATTTGTCATCTTTTATTAATAAAACACAGGTTTTTCGAGATATTGAGTCCAAATTTATTCTGGTTGTAGTTCAACTCATACATTTTAAGAATGAAATTCGGTTTCGGTCATTTGCTCAGCGTCGAATCTCATTCGTTTCAGTATCATGTCCATTTTCCATGTCATAACCAGTATGTCGTAACAAAGATCTTACTACCATCGATCCTAATGTGCTAGTTGGCACTCCTTTAATTGCTGCTGTTTACGATGTTTCCCCGTGCTATCTCGTGTTATCGCCAGGTTATTCGCCTTTTGCGACAGAGATTGCTTCATATAAGTAAGGTTTGATAAATAATTTAATAATTCTGAATGCAAACAATGATGGCGAACATTGGGCTCCTTGATGCGAGAAAGTGATTGTGGAAATTTCGAGAAAATATTGAAGAGGGAGAGACGATGTTGTCATTTTGAAGATATTACAGGGTCTTTTAGATTAAACGACCCTGTAACAAGTTTTAATAACTTCTACAAAAGTGAACCAATTTTTATTTTTCAAAAACAAAAATTAAGCTTATTTTAGCACATTTTCGATGTGGAAACCCTTTTTTGAATAGCGTAAAAAAATTCTTCATGCACAACAGAATCAACATGTATCTATTCAACAAAAATAAAATACAATGCCAACTCAAATTCTGCACATCTTGCAGAAAACCTTATACTACGAACATTTGAAAATGAGACGAAAAACAAACATTTCGAAAAGATAGTTTTGATTTTCATTCACCTCAACTCATCTCTCACAGGGGCCACAGGGGCCAAGGTTGAAAAATACCAATACAGTCGAAATAGTTGTTTCCATTTAACACATTTTCCGTATTACCACGACAGGATTCACTGAATAGGCGCTTCCGATTCCGGACCGATCAGCATGTTCATCAAATCAAAACTCAATCGAAAACTTATGAGGATATGATCGTATGGATATTACGACGACCTTCGGCGAGTAGATCGCGAGCACGATTAAGTATGTGGTACCAGATAATTTTTTTATACAAAAAGTGGAGTTCATTATATCGGTACAGCTCTTCAGAAAAAGCCGACGCCATGGACCAGAACAAACAGTAATCAGATGGAGATGGATTGAGGTGGATCAGATGGATTTCTGGGGAATATTGCGGGTGAGGTTAACTCTCCCATATCACACTTTCTAGTTCAGAGTTTCTCAAAGTGGTCTAATATTTTAGTGAAAAGTATTGAAATGTGAAACTTGTATTAATACTTATTAATAACCCTTGATATTTTCTGACTTTTATGTCTATTTATTGATAAGAAAATGATATCAAATTTACTCACTGATCAACCATAAAGTTTTTGGGGGTCTATGGTATCTCTTCATTCTGGAAAAGGGGTCGCTTGACCAAAATAGTTTGAGAGTCCCCATTCTAGATGATTCCTGGCAGATCCATAAACATGTTAGACGTGTTAGCGTGTCTTGAATTATTTTTCAGTGGCTTTCCATATTCTTTATCATCCAATTCAAAATCATTGCTTCTGAATCGTTAAAACTACTTTTGACACATGCTCACCGATGAAGTATAAGGTAAATGATTTTGGTTTATCCAGTCGAAAATATGATCATGGTTTGTCCATTTTTTTGAATGCTCTAATGCAGCGCACCTGTGTCAAATCAGGTATTCGAATGTTTCGAGATATATAAATAAAATTGTTCTTCTTAATGAATTACAGTAGTTGTATAATATATCTTCATGGATTCACATGTTTTCAAAGATTATAAAAGGCACCTTCTATTGGTGTCAATGCGCCCCTCATTTGAGCTAGCTTTCAATCAATCACCAGATGATTATTTGGCACGTATTCAGACCTTTTCTGGATTATAACACAAATATTGTAAACATCATGCTTGCATACAATTTGTATCAGATTTACATAGCTAAACCATGTAATTAACACATTTAAATGAACTCAATTCTGATCATGAGTTGTGCAATTCAATAATGTTGTTTCGTTCACATGATTTATATGACAACCGCTTGGCGCGCTACAGTTTGTTTATTGTGTCCTTCGCGCATAGCAGTTTCTAAAGTTTCTCTGTGTTGAGTGTATTGAGGTGAACACTTTTAAATGCCCAAAAAAAGCAATTTTCTGAAGAAAGCCAAAATTATGAATGGATCAATGTGATGGCAGTTAACTCAAACAATGATAAATACAAGATCTACTTGAAAATTCGAATTTTTTCATTCAAAAATGGTGATTTCTGAAACCGGACAAACCATGATCAGAGCTGGACAAACCATGACCATAATTTCTCTCTGAGGAAAATCGTTGAAAAAACATAAAAATTTGACTAATTTCAATGCCTTATGATAGTATCAGCAACTAGAGACTTGGGGCTTTTCAACAAACCCAAACTCGTATTGATTATATGTGATTTTCATGAAGAAAAATTAATTTGCATTTACTAGTTGCGTCAAAACATCCCCAATTGGACAAACCAAGATCATTTACCCTATTCTTTGTTAGCTTCGAAAAGAAAACGATTGCTGTATTTTTCTTTGGTAAAAAAAATGCAAATGACGTTTTCCAAAAAAAAAATTGTCATTTTCAATGCGATAGAAATCTTGATTGTTGGTACATCAATAAAATGGATTGTTCTAGGTTCTGAAACTGAAGTACACCTATCCCTCGATTTACACTGTGAATAGGTTCCCGATAAAACCGTGTAGAGTGAAATCTCCAATTTTGCTATGTAAAAGCGTGTAAAACGAAATAAGCCCTCAATATATACTCAATTCAATCATTTATTTAAGTAAAACAATTATAAAAATCTACTTATGGAATTAATTATAGATTCTGGATACAAATAAACAAAGAATTCTTCAAGAAGCTAAACTGTAATAAGTTTATTCGCTATCGCCACTTTAAGGAACTATAAAAATATTCTGATTAGTATAAAGTCATCCGTAAAACTTGAGCATTCCTGATGCGATTCTTGTTCAACAGTCGACGAATAGAACGTAAATAAATCAATTCACTTATCAGACTGTGTGGCGCTTCATTGACACGAGTCTTTGAAAACATTTGAAACAAAAAAAATAACAATTCAATACTAAAGTAAAATATATGAACGATATGTTCCGATGAACAATTGCAAATATAAATATATTAGGCTGTCAAAAAAGTCCTGCGGTATTTCCGCGAGGTGTCGTTGTAAGCGCGTAGTTCTAGTTGTATTCATTGTATCGAGTCATACTATAGCTTGTTGGAAAGGTATTTTTGCGCTATAATATAGTCCTTGACAGTGTTTTGTTTGGTAAGGTCGTTCGTGAGTCATAGTTTCGCAAATATGGAGCAAAATATAGAGAAAATCCGACATATTTTACAGTACTACTATGACAAAGGCAAAAATGCATCTCAAGCTGCCAATAAAATTTGTGCAGTTTATGGACCCGATGCAGTTTCCATTTCCACCGCACAACGATGGTTTCAACGTTTTCGTTCGGGTGTAGAGGTCGTCGAAGATGCGCCACGCTCCGGAAGGCCTGTCGTCGAAAATTGCGACAAAATCGCTGAATTAACCGAGAAAGACCGGCATAGTAGCAGCCGTAGCATCGGCCAAGAGCTGGGGATAAGTCATCAAACCGTTATTAATCATTTGAAGAAGCTTGGATTCACAAAGAAGCTCGATGTATGGGTGCCACACACGTTGACGCAAAAAAACATCTTTGACCGTATCGACGCATGTGAATCGCTGCTGAATCGCAACAAAATCGACCCGTTTCTGAAGCGGATGGTGACTGGCGATGAAAAGTGGATCTCTTACGTGAACGTGAAGCGCAAACGGTCGTGGTCGAAGCCCGCTGAAGCGGCTCAGACGGTGGCCAAGCCCTCATTAACGGCCAGGAAGGTTCTGCTGTGTGTTTGGTGGGATTGTCAAGGAATAATCTATTATGAGCTGCTTCCCTATGGCCAAACGCTCAATTCGGAACTGTACTGCCAACAACTGGACCGCTTGAAGGTAGCACTCATGAAGAAGAGGACATCTTTGATAAACAGAGGCCGCATTGTCTTCCATCAGGACAACGCCAGGCCACACACTTCTTTGGTGAAGCGCCAGAAGCTCCGCTAGCTCGAATGGGAGGTTCTTTTGCATCCGCCGTATAGTCCGGACCTTGCACCAAGTGACTACCACCTGTTTTTGTCCATGGCGAACGAGCTAGGTAGTCAGAAGTTAGCCACAAAAGAGGCCTGTGAAAATTGGCTATTCGAGTTTTTTGCCTATAAGGAAGCGAGCTTCTATATCAGGGGTATTATGAAGTTGGCATCTCGTTGGGAACAAGTCATCGAACAAAACGGCGCATATTTGACTTAAAACAGATGATTGTAACTAATTTTATGAACAAATGAAAATTCAAAAAAAATACCGCAGGACTTTTTTTGACAGCCTAATATATAGAAGGTGCATTTGCATATGAAGTAAAATTCTGATTAAACGCAAGCGTAACATGAGCAAATTTATAACACACATTTCACATGTTCACGTTGGAGAGCCTTAACCCTTCTCTTCGTTGGCCGAGGCATTTTGATTGAATGTAATACTTTTCCGTTTACTGTTTTTGAAAGCATAGGCAGCCGTAGCAGTGTTCCGAGCTCTGCAATACAATTTTCTAACCCAATGTTAAAGTTGCTAAAACTTACATTATAGAACCATTAAACGTAAAAATAATAATTGTATTGATATCATCACAATTTTATTCTATTGATTTTCATGACATGAAACGCTATGACTCAGGAATAACATTTTATTGAGAGGTGGAGGCGATCTGGCGTAGTGGTAACATCCATGCCTCTCACGCTAAAGGTCACGAGTTCAATTCTCACTCCCGACATTCTTCCAAAAATGGAAGTAAAAGTGACGAACCAGCCTAATGAGTTGAAAATCACTATAATACAGATATAAAAAAAAAAAAAAATTATTGAGTGGTTTTTATAGCTGTTTCGATGATGTTGTCTGGCATCAGTGTCGAAAAAATAACGATGCTTTCACCAATACAAACAAAACCATTGCCGAAGATTGAAAAATGAAAATTTAACTTCCTGCTCACTAGCTCGAGTTTTCCGACGTTTTTCACTATACTGTGCGACAGCAGATGAAAATTTAATATCTTGTGAGTAATCGATTAGAGTTTGGTTGATATTACTTGTTGGGAAGTGTGCGAAAACGATCATTTTCTTCACACTGTTCCGCAAAATTATTGATTTTCGGGCGAGGAGTGAGGGAGGAGATAAATGAAATGAGCGCCATTGTGGCAGCCATTTATGGCTAGCTTCCAACTTCACCTTAACAGCTGCGTAGATTTGTTTTGCTTTATTTATCTTTAAGTTTAATAAAAAGAATTCCAGTCGAAGATATAACTCTCCTTTACTTTTCATTTTTGTTGATATTCTGGGCATTCTAAGAGCTTGAAAAATTGACACAAATTACACACCAAGACTCCAAAAATGCTAGTAAATTGATGGCTTGCCAGCTCTGGAACATAAAATCGCACTCGTAATCAAAACTATAATCCTATTTTACTTGCTTACAAATGAACTACAAATATACATTTTTCAAGTTTTTCAAAATTTGTTATTTCATAAACCGTGTAAAAGCGAAATCGTGTAAAACAGGTACCGTGTAAATAGGGGGATAGGTGTACTCGCATTTTTAATACCACACACATCAAATTGCATCACTGTGAAAACGCTGCAGAAAAATACCCTTTGGGTAATTTGGGTAGAGGTACTTTGGAGTGTATTGTTTACACTGTATTTTCATCGCTGTCAGTTTTTCGAAAATTGGAAAGAATGGCGTCACCCAAAAAGCCTCAACTCTCCCTCAAGGTGCGAGCATTCGGTGAATGAAATAAATATGCCAAAAGCTTAGTAATGGGTTATATTTTATTGTCTGAAAGTTTGAAAAAGATCGGTCAACTAGGTAATTTTCTACACCGTTTTCTCCGTGATGCAATTTGATGTGGGACACCTCTTATTCTAAATCTGTGAAGTCATGGTGTACAAACACCTGCTTTTTATATTAGAATCAATCGTATTATAATTAGTTATTATTACATTATGAAAGTGCTCCCATGACCGAGTGGTTAGCGTTACACATGCCGGGAGATCGAACTCGATTTCCATTCTGGCTGGAGGATTTTCCGTCGAAGGAATTTCTTCAGTCCTCTGAAAACTTTGTTTACTCCATCTACAACTCCATGAAAACCCTACGGGTTTTGCAAAAAAAAAATAAATATAAAATATGTGTAAGTGTTACTCATAGTAATCAAGGCACTATGGCACCATATCGAATTAAGCGTTTTTTGCTTCGTTCCGTCGAAACAATTGACTAATCAGCAATGCACGACGAAAACCCGTGCAATCGCCTTCCAAACTTTTCTCCATCATGCGAAATAGGAACCGATTATTTTGTCTATCTCTTCGATGATAGCTAATTCAATTCCGCTCACCAATCAAATTTGTATTCAAAAAAGAACCCGTACAAGAGTAACCCATAAACGATCAGGTGTGTTACAGCAAATAATTACGTAAGTGTCCCACATGGTACGCATTATTTATTTTATTTCCGTTGCGTATTTTTGTTATTGTTTTATAAAAAGCACTGCAGTGCTGTGCAACCCCTGTAACCGATACCTTTCTGGTCATTTCATGTGCCCCATTTGTGCGATTAGCTGAAAGTGTTAATTGCAGCGGCCCACTTTCTGCTGACTGGTCCATAGCAAACACATAATGGCTATGCCAGAGGTGCGGAGTTGCAACGCACGCCGGTAATGGCATATTTCATACCCGCAGAAAGCGGCCTCCGTCCACCTAGAGCCTAGGCATTTAATAATCACAAAATCACTGGCAAATATCTAAAACAAAATGTTAGCTGCTGCAGCCGTAACAGGCACGAGTTGCCCGCACGCGTAAAATCTGCATTAAAAATTATAATTGGGTGCAGACAACCAAATGCTAACAGAGACGGGGAGCATCGGATTCTGCGCCTAACCAG
The DNA here is from genome assembly GCF_029784135.1 of Toxorhynchites rutilus septentrionalis. Lineage (NCBI taxonomy): Eukaryota > Metazoa > Arthropoda > Insecta > Diptera > Culicidae > Toxorhynchites > Toxorhynchites rutilus. The sequence continues at coordinate 256,693,178 of NC_073745.1, forward strand.
AGTTGAACCCCCGTACACAACACGGCAACCGCGCACGCGGCCATTTGTTCCAGAAGTAGCACAACCATGACATGCCACCCACCATGAATGTAACGCCAGCGAATAATTGCATGTCCAAAGCTCGTGCCAAGCTTCTTGCTAGCATGTCTGATTGTGTTAGGATTGATAAGCTTGAGGCGTGCAAAACGCGACATACGGTTTAATTATTTGTAGCGAGCTTCTATTCTGACGCCTTTTATTTATGTTTTTGTACATATCGTTTATTTATCAGATTCATCTGATGTTTACAGATACAAATTCCGCCTTAAAGGGGCTCCCGACCTAAAGGGCTAGAATACGCAGATTTTTTAGCATTTATTATGTATGTCATTTTAAATTTAGTCAACTGTTCGAATCTCTTTGTTTTGTTTATTAAGGGGTTATTCTAGTGTACAGGCTCGAGCTCTGAACAAATAAACCGAATAAAATTTTCAATATCTATAATTTTGTTTTTGTTTATCAATAAACGAAAAAAAATCAAAAATTAAAAAGTTACAAGTGTGTAAAGTGGCGAGAGTACAAAAAAATCAGTGCCCTGGCGTACACAATTTCAGTCAGCCTTGCTGGTTATCCGGAACAAAAAAATCAAAAGATTCTTACACAGTAAGGACACCGCTGTTATATGTTCCTTCACTGCATTTCACAACTATAGAATACAATAACTATCTTCATTTATAAGACTGGCCATTTCAACTCTATTGTTGTGTTCAGACACGAAACATTAAAAAAAACAAAATTCCAGTGTTTCATAACTATAGAACCAGATGGAAAAACTCTCACTCCTTTACAAAATTAACGCCAATTTAACATGAATTACGATAAGTTTCTAATTCGCAGGTCATCTTTAGTTCTCAATCATTTCAAATAGCCCATTGGAGGTGGTTACGACTGCGCCATGTTGCAGTGTGTATCTCGTTCTACGCAGAGGATACTGCTCGTTTAAGCTCTTCAAAACACTCATACTGCTTGCAAGCTGCATCTAATTTTCGTCCGATCACTTCTCATATGTTCCTGACAGGGTTGTGATATGGTAAACAAACTGACCAGTCCTGATTCTGAAGCCTCTATTAATTGAACCATGCCATGACCTTCCATATTTTATGAATTGATGCCAAATTATCCAATTATCAAATGGTTTTTGATGCAAAAACAACAGTAAACGATTCTGAAGTACTTCGTCGCACTTCTGACTGTTCATTCGTATTGATGGTAAGCTATCTAAACCAGGCCTTTTTGAGAAAATTCTCCCCAAATCCTCAAACTGCCGCCTGCAAAGTTTCGAGTTGAAAAATTAAATGACACCTTCCGTAAATCGTGATTTATTTTTGTTAAAGAAGTTCTCCTGAAATAGTGAAACCCATGGGATTAGCTTCCACATTAGTTTTTGGACTCGCAGCTTTAAATATGGGATTTTTATGGTTTGGGGATAATTTTCTCAAAAAGGCCTGGATTAGATAGCGTACCATCAATACGAGTGAACAGTTAGAAGCGCAACGAAGTACTTCAGAATCATTTACTGCTGTTTTTGTATCAAAAACAATGTGATAATTGGGTAATCTGGCATCAATTCATAAAATCTTGAAGGTTATGACATGGTCTGTTAAGAAATGTTCAAGCTATAAGCATCCGAAACACAGGCAGGATTAACACACAAATCGGCAGAACGAATGTGTGGGAAAAAAGGAAGTTCTTCCAGTTTTCATGAATTTAAACCGTTTAGAGATTAGTGAATTGTAATGTATAGCATATCAAATAAATCTTAGAAAATTTCCGATTCGATTGGTATGCAAATCATGAGAATTCGTTCATAGTGAAAATAGTTATTAACGTTAAGTTTATTTCATAAAAACGTGACCTGTTTTCTGATTTGCCACTTTTCCTGAAAGACGTAGTTCTACGTCAAAAATCAGTACCCTGGCGTACACACTTTCAGTCAGCCTTGCTGGTTATCCGAAAAAAATCAAAAGATTTCTACACAGTAAGGACACCGCTATGGTATGTACCTAGAACAAGCCAAAAAAAAATATGTTCAGCCAAAGTGACGGCTGTTTGAAAATAAAACCATGTTTTAGCACATCTTTAATACATTTTTTTTTAATAGTGAAAAAAATTATTGATTCATGCGATAGAGAGATGCACGAGAAATGTTCATACCAAAATGAGTTCAGAATCCTTGAGACCGAAAAAGTTCAACTCATTGGATGACTGCAGTAGTCATCACATATCATGGTTTAACTATCACATTCCAATAAACTGAATGGTGCGTTATCACTGGGTATTTCTGTTAGATAGCCGTAGTAGTTGAAAAATTGATCAAACACATTAATTTATCACGATAAATTCAACCGCATCTATGTCATCTTACTCACAATGAAGTGAAAAGCAATTGGGCGAATCACCATGATGAAGTTCAGATATCTCTGTGAGTCGTTGGGAAAGGCTGGGAATTTTCGATCCCACAAAGACCTGTAAAGTTCAAGCGGACAGCCCAAAAGATGGTCGCGGTACTCAACCTTTTTTTTTTCAGAGGAGCCACAAACACGCGTTAAGCCGGGTTCAGACGGTGCGAGTGCGAGTCGGTCTAGTCAGTTACTGCTGTGCAGCTACTCACACCGTTTGAACACATCATGCCAGTTAGGCCGTCCGCACACGGGTCAACTGAAAACCAACTTCAACTTCACGAAATCAAATGGGAGTCCGCACACGGGGTAACCAGTTGACAAGGTTGACTCAACCTGTTGGAAGCAACCTAGCATGTCGAGTTGTCGCTGTTTTAGGTTGACAACATTTTCGTTCAACTTTTGTTCGCGTCATTTTCTGTGGTTCGTTAAAAAGATGCCAGATCATTTTTTTTTTGTAAATCTGTTCAAATTTGTTTTATCAAATAAAAGATGCGTTTACAAAAAATAAAATATGTTTCAAGGATTCATTAATATGAAAAGGCAAATAGGAATATGTGCTCGGTATTCATTTGAGTTTTACTATATTATTGTATTGATGACAATATGGGTTTCAAATGAAAGGGCTTGACTAGGGTTTATTTGTGAAAGATGTTATGATGTTTGATGAACTCTCCCGGGTGTAAAAATTTCGTACACTCAATAGTATTATACAAATATCTTGTAATTCATGGTGAACAGTAGATCTTGTGGTATACTAAATATATGCAAATGTATTTTGAAAAAAAAATAATCTGCGTATTCCATGATCTTGCAAGATGGCGTCCTCTACAAAACGTCGGACTAACTAATTATTTCTCAAAACCCCATCAATATGGGTATCAAATGAAAGGGCTTGTCTAGAAGTTATTTATAAAAAAGCTAAATCTGAAATAGTCGCCACCACTAAATTTGGCTTTCACAATATATATCTTTCAAAACCTCTTGACTTGAAAGGGTTTGACTACTAGAACACAGTTATTTATGAAAAATTCAAATTCAAGATGGCAACAGTTACAAAAAGGCCAATTACATTTTTTTTATTTTTATGCAACAATTATTATTGAATGGCATTAACGTTCCCTGTGGAACTTTTGCCGTCTCAACGTATGCATTTAACTAGAGTCATTTATTGATACTTAGTTGAGATTTCGTAAGCCAAATAACACACCTTGAATGTATTCCGAGGGGCAAGCTCTAGAATACGCGTGACCACAGTGCAAGTCGAAGGAAATTTCTTTGACGAAAAATCCCCCGGCCAGAATGGGAATCGAACCCAAACACCCGGCATGATAATGTGGGACGCTGACCACTCGGCCACGGGTGCACCCCAACTCCCGCATATAGGAATCAAATGAAAGATTTCCTACTTTTTGATTGTTTGCCTTTGAATTTAATACACATCTTTATTTATGTTGCCATTATTACTATACGTATTCCATAATATGAAAAACCCAGTTTGTCTGATATAATATATATTCTAAAAAAAATTGATTGGGATATATTTATCAAATGAATAGCCTTGACTTGGAGAACACACTACATTATGAACAATATAAATTCAAAAAGGACGCCGCATCAAAATAGCAAGCCTGCATCATTATTACGTTTCACCACAATGAAACCGTTTAACTAAAAAAATTATTTTTTAACGTATTTTATTTGCCTACATATATTACCCCTTCAAATAGCAGTGAAGCATAACCTGTAAGATTATGAAAAATAAACAAATTTTTTTTTTGCTCTGTATTGTTATCTTCTATTACGAGACATTAAGATTTGTTCAGAAAAAGTGTAAAAGTGTAATGGTTGCGTAAAATATAATATTAGTGCTGTGGCGACTGGGAGCAGTCATACGACCGCAAATGGTTATCGACTCATAGAACATATTTTATCTTTTGTAATCACAACTTTAAAAATAAACTTTACACATTTTTCTTATGAACAATGTACTTTGTTGCGTTTGATGTACTTCACTACTATGCTGAGCGTCTTGGCGCCTTGCAAGCGTATAACGAGAGAGAGTCGATGTTGTACGTTGTGGCACAATCATTTCACATCGAGTGAGACTCGATGTTGTACGTGGAAGGGTTAAGAAATCTATACATGTATTTTATGATTAAAATGCTATTAGTTTAGACTAAAGTTTAATAACAGATGAATTAATTCTATGAATATGAAATTCGCCATAAGTTCATATATTCAACCACATGAACAAAATATTTTATTATAACATGTACATGAAATAGATTCTGTTGCTGAACAAAAATATTTGTTATCCAAAATGAATATCTTCAATTCACTATAGCAGTTTACTTATACATTTCATGTGCGGAAAAATGTGAAATTGTCGGATTTAAAAATCTGTGCTACGAATTGAAAATCTATGTAAACAGGTTAATCTCCAAATCTGGCATCCCTGGTTCGTTCAACTGATTCGTCAAAGAAATTTTACGTTGTCGACATCTGTGGCGACATTGTTGTTTATATGACAAATTACAATCTCTATCAGATTGGCAATTTTAAATCGTTAAAATAGAATTAATATTTTCATTTGGTATTATCTGATAATTTTAAATCCTTTTTGACCTTAATTTAATCTTTTTTCTATATTTTTTCTGATAATCCCACAAAAACTAATTATTATTACATAAATTATCTTTAGACACTAGATTGTTTCACCAGTAGTGAAAAATGTGATTTTCAATTACACAGAATGCACATTTGATACGAAAAAGTTATTTTTTATTCTTAATTTTTATTTTGAAAGTGTGTTCATTCCTTATCAAAATCCATTGTCTTTGTCGCTTCACAAAAGCTCCAGAGTCAGGTTCTGCGATTCAAAGATGACCGACAAAACTCAACGATATCTGTCAGTTTTGAGTTGCTTCATGTGCGGATCGAAGTTGAGCTCAAGTTTGACAGCTGAGATGAAGACAAGTTGAGATCGAGTTTCAGTTGACCCGTGTGCGGACGACCTTTTTGTGTCATGTGTAATCCGGCGTGCGAGCTACTTTAAAGTTTTTTGAATTTAAGCCGGGTTCAGACGGTGCGAGTAAGCATACGAGTCGGTCTAGTCAGTTGCTGCAGTGCAGCTACTCACACCGTGTGAACACATCATGCCAGTTAGTGTCATGTGTTTTCCGGCGTGCGAGCTACTTCAAAGTTTTTTGAATTCACTCGCACTCGCATCCCTCAAAACGTCAAAAACAAAATTTAGTGTTCGAATCAGGGATGCCAAATGTAAAGAAATGTCTCTATTTTTAAGATAATTGAAAATATACGAAGATATTTATAAACTTTACAATTATTGGAAAAATAAATAAAAATCTCATAGTTTCTAAACGAAATCGTTGTTATTTTGTTTTGCACGCTGGCGGGCACGCTTTCTTTTTGAGATAGTTTTCTTGAGAATCTCTAATATAGAATCATTATCAGGCACAATTTTCATTCAAAATTCACACACAACTTGCAAAAAAAAAGTATTGATCTAAGAAACAGAATACATATTCGAATTAAAAAAGGACATTTTCATTAATTCACATGCAAATCTACTATCATTTTTATTTCACGAATTGGTACAAGCTGTTGGCAAAACGAAATAAATAAAATTTTAAAAAATATTTTAGACTGCCATTTATAGCATCACATACTTCCGGAATTATCTTAGCTATGAATGCTTTCGAGATTCTAAAACATATCGACAACAATCTGAACGATATTCCAGAAGAAAGCCACATCAATGTCGTTTTTTGATTTCACTCTTGCAGGTATAGCACCTCTCATGAGTGTATCATGGCGTTGTATTTTTGGACCAATGAATTCCAACAGTGTTTCCACTTATTCAGGTGTTTTTCTCAACACTGCTCTGTACTCTAGAGGATCATCATCGTAGAGTACCTTCAGTATTACTTTTGTTGCTCCTTTTCCTTGCATCCAATTCCTAGCCCAAATCCTTTTGCCCTTCTGCTTTTTCGGATAGTACCTTCAGTTCGAAGAAATTCAGCTCAAAGTGTTTTTATACACGGTCAGCGTGTATTTCGCGATAAAAATGTGTAAATGTGTAATAAAAAACTGTCAATAGAGAACTCGATTTGGGATCAATCATCTGACAAATTCGGACCTGATTGCTGTTTCTGACTATTTGATGGACATTTGAAAAATCATCTGGCATCCCTGGTAAGCCAATGCAGTAGTATCTAGTTTCTCGTCAGCAGCTCACACTGTGTGAACGGACAAGGCGAGTCAACCAATTGTCAAGCGAGTTCACCGGCCCAGTAGCTGCTCACTGTAAAGTCAGCTACTAGCAACGTATAAATGGGCCTTTAAGCCGGGTTCAGACGGTGCGAGTAAGCATACGAGTTGGTCTAGTCAGTTACTGCAGTGCAGCTACTCACACCGTGTGAACACATTATGCCAGAATTTACTCGCACTCGCATCCCTCAAAACGTCAAAAACAGAATTTAGGGTTCGAATCAGGGATGCCAAATGTAAGGAAATGTCTCTATTTTTAAGATATTTGAAAATATGCGAAAATATTTATAGACTTGAAAATTATTGGAAAAACAAATAAAACCCTCATTGTTTTCTAAACGAAATGGTTGTTATTTAGTTTTGCGCGCTGGCGGGGCACGCTTTCTTTTTGAGATAGTTTTCTTGAGAATCTCTAATATAGACTCATTATCAGGCACAATTTTCATTCAAAATTCACTCACAACTTGCAAAAAAGTATTGTTCTAAGAAACAGAATACATATTCGATCTGAAAAAGTCCATTTTCATTCATTATTTTAATTGTTGACGCGTATTTATTCCACCTGAAAATCTACTATCATCTTTATTTCACAAATCGGTACACGAAGCTGCTGGCAAGGCAAAATAAATAATATTTTTAAAAATCTTTTAGACTGCCATTTATAGCATCACATACTTCGGGAATTATCTTAGCTATGGATGCTTTCGAGATTCTAAAAAATATCGACAACAATCTGAACGATACTCCAGAAGAAAGGTACTTCTTGAGTGTATCTTGGCGTTGTATTTTTGGACCAATGAAATCCAACAGTGTTTCCACTTATTCAGGTGTTTTTCTCAACACTGCTCTGTACTCTAGAAGATCATCTTCGTAGAGTTCCTTCAATATTGTATTTGTTGCTCTTTTTCCTTGCATCCAATTCCTGGCTCAAATCCTTTTTTTTTTTCTGCAAATAGTACCTTCTTGGTTTTGTTTGTAAACAAAACACAATACGCTAGTGCCGAAGCTCGTTCCTGATCAGTCTGTCTCTTTCACGCTTCAAGCAAATAATTCCCCTTCTGCTTTCTTCCGTACTGTTTTCATATACCGCTCCCCTAACCAACTTAGTGACGAAACGGCCTCACCTAGTACCATAGACCCGTCTTGGTATCTAGTTTCTCGTCTGCAGCTCACACTGTGTGAACTTTTTTGCAAGTTGTGAGTGTATAAACCTAGGCTTTAGTCGTGGTGTTGCAAATAAATAAAGAAGGGTGATGTGTAAGACACAACCGCATTGTTAACGAATGTCTACGAAATTATAAACGGCGAGAAACAAACATTTTAAAAATTGAGGAATGAAACACTTTAGTACAAACATTTGTTAGCACGTTTGGCATCGGCTATTATTATAGAATGCATCAAAATTTTTAAAATGTCTAGTCGAATGTTTTAGTGGCTTCGAAAAGGACCGATACGAAAAACGATGCAGTACATCCTATTTGTAATTCATCTTCTGCTTTGCTTCTGCCCGACAGTGCAAAGTCTGCACTATGCTTATTCCTCGCATATTCTGAGAATGCATTCTGAGGCGAAACTTTTTGAACGTCCGTTCGGAACGATAGTAAAATACAGGGTCTTTTAGATTAAACGCTCACGCAACAAATTTTATTAACTTCTAAAAAAGTGAACCGAATTATATTTTGAAAAAACGAAAATATACCTTTTTTTAGGATAAATTCCTTTTTTCGATAACGCATTTTAAACGGTGAACCAGATTGTTCATGCATAACTCTAACTTTACGACTTCGATGTTGTTGAAAATCCGAGTTATTTCTTCTTTAATTTCCTCCAAATTTTGTGGCTCATTAATATAGCAACGGTCCTTCACGTACCCCCAGAGGAAGTAATCGACGACGAGAAATGTTGAAATTTTTACCACAAGAGAACAAAGTTCCATGAAGGCTTCGGTTGCTCGAGTAATACGATTTCACTAAAAATACACGTTCTTGTACATCTTGACATCTCCTTGACATCCGATCAAACTGATCGAATAGCCGAATATTATCATCCCGGAGTGGAGAATGCAGTGTTACCATCGACGGAGCGAAAAAAAAATTATAAGAAGCTGTTCGATTTTTTTTTGCGTGAGCGTTTAAGCTACAGGGCCATCTGAAAATTTGTTGACAAAATATGATTGCGTGGTGATGGACGACAAAACGTACTGCCTGGCATTTTTCGATTTATTTCCTAGGTAAGAATTTTTTTGTCTCAACGTGGCCTTATTCACAATGTTTCTCCAATTAATTTGGTTCCTGACTACCTCTCTAATTCCGCGAGCACCCCGTGCTCACCATGTCTTGTTCAACTTGGTCTACCAACTTGCACAATGCGCTCCTCGTCTCGCACCAGCCGAATTCCCGATAAACACCATTTATGCAGGATAGATGTCCGACATTCTTGTAACATGCCCTGCCCAGCGTATGCTTTCAGCTTTGATCACTCTATGGACACTGGATCCACCGGTGAGTTGCGTGAGCTCGTGATTCATCCTTCGGTTTCATACATCGTCCTCCTGCACATCACCGAAAATGGATCTTTACTAACATCGTTCGAAGACTCCGAGTATCGCAGGTCCTCTTCGAGTATTGTCCACATTTGGTGCCCACAGAGGACAACCGGTCTCATGAGCGTTTTGTACAGCGAACATTTCGCACGATTACTAATTCTGTTTGACCTCAAGTGTTTGTGGCAACCATAGTAGGTACGACTTCTCATTGATAATGCGTCTCCGGATCTGTATTTGGTTTTAGACGCATTGATTCTCAGTTCATCGAAGTGCCTCCACCTTTCCCCACCACTTCACGTTCGTTCGTCAGGATACTCCCATCCTTATTCCGACACATATCTTCGGGATACATTGAGAATCCGATAGAACATTCTTTCTTTTCCCTGAAGAGTTGGAGACTCGTCCCGGCTGAGAATGTATCTTAGGCTTTGACCTAATTGTATCGGGAACATCTTTGGTATGCTGACCATTCAGCAAAAATAGCTAACGGATATGAGGGCCACATTATAGGAACATAAGAGTTGTTTTGTTTTGTCAATTGAGTAGGAGTGAGTAATGCAAATGTGACCAAGCCGAAGATGGGTGAGAACCTGTTTTTATCTACTGACTTTTCGACCAAATAAAGGAAGAGTGGTATTTTAAATTTTGTGATGATTTGTGGGATGAATGTTTCTCCTGGCTATATTCCAGCTTATCCCATCAAACGATATCAGATGAATGACAGAAATACCTTGAGTTTTTTCTTCTTTTGCCAGTCGGCTTGTCGGCGGCTGTGTTTCTAAGAATTCCGGAATAACCAGGAACCAAATAGAAGATGTTATTTTTCAGAAAAATATGCTTGTGTGACTTGGTTCAGCTAAAATGCGGTCGGGTACGTACATATCACGTTGCGAACTTAAGTTTAAAGTTTCTTAGAATAAACGAAGATAAAAAGAAAACGAAAAAAAAAATAGCATCTCTGATATCGGATATGTTATGTAAAAAATCAGCTTTCCAGAAAAAATATAAAAAAATATAGCGCTCTCTATCTTTAACCGAGAAATCTATGAAAAACTGACTCAATCAATAATTACAAAAACGAAAATCGCATTTTTTTTTTCCAAACGTTATATTTTTTTGACTAACTTTTTTAACTTTTTTCGAGACTAACTCATAAGCTTCAATTTGATATATCGATCATATGAATCGGTCCAGTAGTTCAAAAGTTAAGAGCCGATCTGGCGTAGTGGTAACATCCATGCCTCTCACGCTAAAGGTCACGAGTTCAATTCTCACTCCCGACATTCTTCCAAAAATGGAAGTAAAAGTGACGAACCAGCCAAATGAGTTGAAAGTCACTATAATACAGATAAAAAAAAAAAAAGTTCAAAAGTTTTGTAGTGGAAAAAATGGGGAAAATTTGTTTTTTCGAACCATCGATTAACTTTGAAAAATCATATATCAAAAACGAAAAAAAAGGCATCTCAAATATGTTATGTAAAAATCCTCAGCTATTTTAAAAAATATTGCGCCATCTAGTCCAAACCATGAAAACAATAAAAAACGACTACAATCAATAATTACGAAAATAAAATCCATTGCTTTTCGAATTTTTTTCATAAAAGGCCAGCTCATTGGCTTTTATTCAATATGCCGATCATCTGAATCGGTTTAGTGGTTCAAAGGTTATGAACTTTTGAAAAAAGTCATTTTTGGGGAAAAGCCCAAAATTTGCTTTTCATTATCAATACTTTCAAACATTCACGTTTGCCTACTAAGGGCAAGTTCATGAGTCCAATCGCAGAACTGTTCATTGATTGATCTTCTAATCAACCCCGTTGAATTTACCTTTTACTAAAAAATTCCTAGTACTTCTACCAAAACTCATCATTATAATATCAGATTATTTTCAGACACAATTCTCGTTCAAGATTTTTCAACCACTTGCAAATAACATGTTTCTCCGTTACATGGAATAAATGTTTGATACAGAAAATATGATAGAATAAAGACAGACCCCCCCCTCTTCCCCCTTAGGGAGAGGGGAGGCGTGTTCATTCACCATAGAAACGCTTCATGCTCCCTAAAATCTTCACATGCCAAATTTGGCTCCATTTGCTTGATTAGTTTTCGAGTTATACAGAAATTTGTTTTTCATTTGTATTTCAGCCCTCCCCTAAGAGAAGGGGAGGAGTATTTAACCACCATAGAAACATTTATTGCACCCTAGAATCTCTATATGCCTATTTTGGTTTCATTTGTTGATTGATTCTCGAGTAATGCAGAAATTTTTGCTTCATTTGTATGGCAGCCCCTCCTTAGAGAGGGGGGTAGAGTGTCTAACCACCATAGAAACATTTACTACACCCTAAAACCTCCATATGCCTAATTTATCATTTATCAAATCTGAGAACCCCTATATCGGTTTGGCATGGAACTGTATCGAAAAGTAATAAGCAACTTTTATAATGACGCTACTCTAAAATGGGTAATGCAAGCAAATGTTCGTTTACGTGGACAAAAAAGTTACAATTAATCCATTACTGCTCAGGTGTTGGTTATGTTTACTTTGCGACTTTTGCGGGAAACTCGAACTTTGCAAGCTTCAGTACACAACAAAACAATACAAATGACAGATAAAATGACACTGCCACAAAAACACTCTTAAATTGTCATATGGTGACATTTAAAATGCGCTTAACACTTTAGTTTCATCAAAAACAATTTTTTCAAAAACGGGCATTTTTGCGTATTAAATTTCATACGCTGGGCACTAATGAATTAAAACTATCAAGTCGATGATTTGCAAAAAAAAAGAATGAATAAAAACACGCACTCTACCACGCATCAAGGTACACAGATATAGCTAGCTACCACATCAGATTCGATTCCAATTTCATCTAAAAATATTGATATTGTTAATCAGAGATAAAAAAAGGGGAGTGGGTGGTGACACGGGATGGTGTAGAAATTGAAAGATGACCGAAATGACCGTGGTTCAATAGAAAGAAAAGAGAAAATTTCAAAATTTGATGCAAACCAAATCGGGATATTTTTTTCTATATTTTCGAAAATGCAATGAAAACTCTTCATTTGACATTTTTATTTGATCAAAGTATTCCCGTGGAAGTACTGTTTGCGTACAATTTTTAAATGGATCTGGCTTCATTCAGTTGTTTTGTGTATACCGGTTGTGGTGATGAGCTAATAAACCTAGCGATGATATTACCAATAGAAATAGGAACATATTCAAGCCACAATGGATGACAAGTAGAGTAAATAAATCGCATATGTCCTAACAAGGTGTCAACACCCTTTTAATGACCCAGGATCGCAGTTTCGAATAATTTTGAAAGAGCCCTCAATAATGATCAATTGAGGAGGTTTATCTATAATTGGCATACACTTCAAACCAAATTAAACGAACCGAATCGAAAGTTTAGTAAATCCAATCCGAGCGAGTGGAGAAATTTCTGAACACATTTTTTTTTTCTTCAAATGTCGGCTCACAGTTACCACCGGTAACGCAATTATCGGTATTGTTGTTGCAGTTTAGCTTGTAAATCTCGATTATGTATACGCTCGGCTCAATCTATTGATAGAAGCTCGTAATTTATTCATTTTTTTCACAATCAGTTTTTTTTCTCTCTCTTTCTTTTCACGTTTATTCACAACATCGATCAACAGTCTGGCGATCAAGGGGAAGAAGTGGCAACAAAAGTGCCATTGACCGGTATTCCTCAAGTGGATTACCGATGGGACCCAAATCTGCCACGAGAATTGAATGGGTTAGCAAGTCAATACAACTGGTTATTATATTTTCCCCCTGAATAATCATACACAATCAAATTTACAGATTCAATCTATCCAGCTACCCATTCCTGGATTCGGTTCCAGCGGAGGAGGACATAGGCTTCACTTGTGATCCGAAGTTGCACGATGGATTCTACGCGTCCATCAAATACAACTGCCAGGTAAGCCCTAACATATAGCAACGAAACCAACAATGTCATCATTGCCACCATCACATTTACTTTACATCCAGCTGTACCATCACTGTATCCATGGTATCCGATACGATTTTCTGTGCGCCAACTACACAGCGTTCGACCAGAAGACCTTCATCTGCCATTTTGCCTCGGAAGTTGACTGCAAGAACTCGCCCAAATATTGGTTCAGGTATACCTTATTCCATTCATATGCATCGTGTCAAATTTTTTTTTGATTCAACGCATACTTGTTTTCAGAAACGAGCCATTATACAAGGCTACCACCACGACGACACAGAAACCCGCGCCAACAACTCCGACAACACCCGCTCCAACGACTGCTGCCTCGCGGCTAAAGCCTCTCCGTAAACCCGTCCGCCGAAGGCGTCCCCAGGTGGACTACTATTACGATGACGACGAGTACGAGGATGATTACTATGAGGAGAGACCACGTCGCAGGAAGAATCGTCCGAGGAACCGACGTCCGATCTACGACGATGACTACGAGGGAGACGAGCAGTCTGAACGGCGGCCAGTTGAACGAACCCGGGAGAGGGAACGAGACCGTGATCGTGACGTTGACGATGATTACGAGTACGATGATCGTAGACCCTACAGATCACGAACCAAAACCCGAAACAACGATAGAAGAAATGGAAGTGATGATCGGCGGTATGGACTCGAGGACAAGCGGAGGGATCGTGACCGCAGACCAGTAGAGGATGAGCGACGCAAGCCAGTGGATGATGATCGTCGCAGCGTTGTCGTTGATGACGAACCCCGTGATCGAAGGAAAAGACCAGCGAATACAGACCGTAGATCTCCGGAACGTAGACCTAGTGTTGACGAGCGGCGTCCATTGAACGAAGATCGAAGATCCTTTTCTGGCGATGAAAAAAGAAAGCCATCGGAGGACAGAATTGGGAGCAAAAGACCATACAATGATGACCGGCGGGCAGATTATGACGACGAAGAGGACGACTATAGTCCACGGAGACCGGAAAAGCGGCCCAAACCGCAAAATGACGTGGTCACCGTGAAGCCTTCTGGTTCTACAATCTATGACCGACCACGGACTGCTCCACGAATCAATCGCCCGGTTCCCTTGACTGAGAAGAACAAATTTTCCTACGGATACTCAGAGCAGAAGAGCAAGAAAACCTCCACAACTCCCGTTCCAGTAAATGAATCCGAACCGGAATACTACGATGAGTACGAGGATGAGCCGAAAAAATCTGTTGACAAGCGAAAATCTGCGGACAGAGGCAATCAGAATGAGGATAAACGTCAAAGTGCGTCCTCTGATGTAGTGTATTACGATGATATGATCGTACCGAAAGACTCTCTACCTATAAAATCGATTCCGGGAAACGTGAAGAAGCCAGAAGGAGTTGAACGGGTTAACAGCCGAGACAACTCTGAACTGGCAAACCGTTACAGTCAGAAAAATAGAGGACCTCAGCGTGCACCCAAACCGGATTACACTGAAAATTCCAAGCGAAACACTAAGCCGGCATATGTCGAAGATGCATCCGTCGAGAGACCTAGATCAAGGACGCAAAATTCAGCCAATCAATCGATCAAAAGAAAACAATCATCATCGACAGATAGTAGAAAATCGGCACCAGTTCCAAGTAACTACGATTACGGTACAGCAAGCCAAACCGCCGAGGTCCCTCTTCTCCGCGCTACAAAGCGACCGTTTCTACCAAGCCGAGGAGGAAATCCGTACGCAGCAAGAGGACTCCAGCCAGTGGGGGTAGCAAAACAAGCCCAACAGCAGCAACAACAACAACAACAGCAGCAACAGCAGCCAACTTCGGCCATAGCCGCCTCTGAACAACCCGAGACCTTCCGAATTAACGCAGACAGTAGCAGTACAAGCACCACTCGCCCAAGCGACGATCGTGTCAAGACTCTAGATCAGCTGTACGACGAAGAGTTCGATGTCACACTGAACGACGCCCTGAATCCAACCCTCAAACCGTTGACTCGAAGTGTACCGCAGACTTTCTTCCGCAACAGATACGTTCATCAAAGTTCTGACTCGGAGTTTGTCCCCTTCGAGCCCAGCTACGCTCCATCGGAGTTCCGACGATCGGCGGTAAGAGCCCCCTCAGCTGTCCTGTACCAGCAGCCATCGCTCTACATTCCCCGAGGACATCCGGTCCAGCGGTACGAATACGAGTACGAGTACTGAACGCGAGCGCGAAAGCCGATAGGGATTTAATGTCAGAAGAAAATTCTTTATAATTTATTGAAAATCATGAACCTTTTTAAGAAATAAAACAAAACACGATCGAGAACTATTTATTACTCAAGCCACCTGTACGGTAGGAATGGATGTAATACCTAGGAGATGCGAGTAAGTTTTTACAAATTGTAAGGGAAGTAAAAAAAAACTCTCCCCGAAAACAAAACAAAACTATATTTCGACGGAGAAGGATTGATGAATCTTTTAAAATACTTATCTGTACATATATTTCCGCTGTATCATTAATAATAAATACTCAATACAAGTGATATCGAAGTGATGCAATTGATATGGTGTAAAACAAAAGGCTAGAACTTGAACGATAATGATGCGTACCGCAACAATGGTGACTTAGCTGGTAGGGAAGCAAACGGATGCAGGAGATACACACAGGACATTTTTCGATGGGAACATTAGAGAGAGGGACAAAGTAGAGTGAAATAAGGAATGAAATCAGAGTACTTGAGGTGTACTCTAGAAATGAACTTATACGAGAAAGGTTTAGAATAAAGAAAAATGTGTTTTTTCTAACTTGTTTCGTTTATTCTATTGGTGAGAATTATTTTCTATCCATGAAGCCAAACACTTAGCTGTAGCACAAGCACTTATTCGACTTTATTTAAATTCCCTTCAAAAGTTTTACAAACAGCAAAAACATATGTTCATCTACACTCGACAAAAAAATTAGAGGAACAGAGTGCGAAGTCGAAAATTTTAAGTGGTTTTTAACATGCTGTAACTTCGTGAAAAATCAACACATATCGATGTTATGTGCATAATTTTGTGGCTACAACTTTCTGGTATTAGAATATTTTACGCACATATTTTATCTTGGGGTGTGTAGGTGTAGTGGACAACAATATCGGGAAGAAATGAAAACCCGATTTTTCTTTGTTTTGTCCAAATGTCCAATGTCCGCAGGCAAATTTTTAGCCTAGTGTATTCCCTAAACATCTGTGAACGTTTCATATTGATACGTTCAGCCGTTTTTTCTAGTTGATTTTTCGAAGTTTGGAGTAAATTAGAGGAGCATTTTATCGCAAATCGTATCAGGAGTACAAAATCCTACGCGTCTCTCAAAATGAACGATTCGTAACTTTCGTCTTTATGAGTTTTTGGGTGAAGAGTGCGTGTATGAGTGGAAATGCGTATGTATATGTGTGAGTATCATCACTCCTTACAATATTTGTATCTACAAACGCATGAAAACGAAAGTTGCGAATCGTTCGTTCTGAGAGACGCGTAGGATTTTGTACTCCTGATACGAATTGCGATAAAATGCTCCTCTAATTTACTCCAAACTTTGAAAAATCAACTAGAAAAACGGCTGAACGTATCAATATGAAACGTTCACAGATGTTTAGGGAATACACTAGGCTGAAAATTTGCCTGCAAACATTGGAACTTGTTTGCAGAACTACAGTTGATTTTGTGAAGCACTATAAAAATCCTGTTTTTGCCACTTTTTTGAAATCGATACAAGACATTCAAATGATTTTTTTCCGTCACCGTAACAAATTATCCTTGTGCAGAATTTATTGAAGTTTTCAAAACTGCCTATCGATTTGCGGTGCGCCGGTTGTTTATTGAATTATTCGTCATCAAAGACAAAGGGGTAATTTTTCATCCCAACTGAAATATCCCTGTGTGGAAACGTCCTTCAGGAACGTTCTTGGAACCAAAAAAAACTGGTTGATAAGGTTGATTGGATTTGCTGTTGAGTTGGTTAGCAAAAAATTGTGTTAGTCCAGATTATTCTTGGCAAAACAAAGAAAAATCGATTTTTCATTTCTTCCTGATATTGTTGCCCACTACACCTACACACCCCAAGATAAAAATATGTACGTAAAATATATAATATTCTAATACCAGAAAGTTGTAGCTTCAAAATGATGCACCATCGATATGCGTTGATTTTTCACGAAGTTACAGCATGTCAAAAATCACTCAAAATTTCCGACTTCGCACTCTGTTTCTCTAATTTTTTTGTCGAATGTATTTAGTTTCAACACTGGCTCAAATCAACACTCATGAAGAAAGGAAGAATTTGGTAGGGGTAGTGGGGGCAAATTGGTCATCTGCTTGTTTGGCAATATACCTATTGACTATAGATGCCGTATTGATAGTCACCTTATGTTTGAAGAATTTAATGACTTTTGAGTCACCCTGTACTTCAGTAGAGCTGTCGCATGTCAAAATACAAATAAAAACAGACATTGCTCTCTCGATAGCCATTCGGCCGTAGTTCTGTACGCATGGTATCTAAGGAATTTCTCGTGAAATTTAGTTTATTCGATCTGATATATTGGACAAATCATAAGTTTGGACAACTGTTCACATATTCTAGGAGAGGTGAACAGATATTTTGTTAAATCTCAGCGATTAATTAGCATAGAAATTATTTTGATGTTTGTAGGCAAAGTGGCCATAGGGGAATAACAACTTACAATGTTCTGTTTACTAAAGCTGATATACCTCATCACATTCTACTCTTGAAGAAGATCCTTTTGTGGCTTTGACCCTGGAAAAATATGACACTCCAACTAAACCAAGCCTCATTATGCGGAACGTTATGTGTTCTTACTACGTTTTTGTATGCATTTGTATGCAAATTTAAGTTGAGACTCTAGGTAAATAGGCCAAGCTTATTTCATACATGTACCTACTATATCAAATATGATTTGAGTAAATTTGGACGAAAAAACGCTTAAATCTATCCCATTTAGCTTGATAAGTGAAGGTGACCACTTTGTCCCCACTTTACCTCCAAGCAAAAAAAAAAGGTCGATTTTTCACCTTTTTTCTAATGATGAAAAGTGCACTATTTTGAATTGTTATAGTAAAAGCCGTTTGCTATCTTGAAGAACAATGAGTTGAACTATAATATTCTTCGAGGAACGGGAATTGAATCGGTATGTGGGCGCTGGAGATGGGCATATTCCTTAGGGTGACCACTATGCCCCCACTTCCCCTAAGTGTACATGGGCTGAAAAGTCCCGGGATTTTTAATGAAAACAATCGTTTTGACGTAGGACTACGTCTAACCGGAAGATATAGGGGGTGAAATGGGAATCCAGGCACTGAACAAGTAGGAAAAAATGCAAGATTTGGAACGCTTATAACTCGAGCATTTCTCAATAGATCGCAAATGTTTTTGCATCAATTGATAGGAAATATATCTACGCATCTATCATAACAAATAACATTTCATTTTTCTTGAGATAAATAATTGAATAATTGTGAAATATCAAGCATTATCAAAATGCACTATGTGCCCATTTTTGATTGGTCCATTTTGTGTTTCTCAAATCGTACCGACCAAAACGGGCAACCAGAGCAGCAGCGAAATAGAATGAAGCACGATTGGAAAGGAAAAAGAAAAAAATGAACGAAACATTGGTCGCAGTCTCACACATGCGTAATTCCCGAGTCAGCCAGTCAGCTTAAAAATCCCCGCTCCGCTGCCGTAACGATCATTCTTTGTTTGGACACCGACTGGACAACATCGTTGCTGGACGGCGAGGGATCGAGTGCCTTTCTCAAGGCAAGAGGGTGAAGGTGGTAGCGCTGGAGTAGAATAGAGTAGAGTTTTCAAAGGGCCTTTCTCAAGGCTAGAGACGAATGAACTGCAAAAGTTTAAAGTCTCTATAATACAATACCTTCCTTCCTTCCTTCCGTAACGATCATTCTCATTCAAACCGTACACCACATCGGTTCGCATCACAACTCATCAACAAATCAACCCAAGTAGCCATGTCTGGACATGGTAAAGGAGGAAAAGTGAAGGGAAAGGAAAAATCCCGCTCGAACCGTGTTGATCTGGAGTTCCCCGCAAGGGTGTAGCTAGGCCGAGCGCGTTAGTACCAGTGCACCAGTCCACCTAGCCGGCGTTATATAGTTTCGGCCGCCGAAGTGATCGAGTTGGCTGGTAGAGCTGCTCGCGACGATAAGAAAAACCGCATTCAGAACAGAACACATAAGGACAACAACAGGCAGTTGCAGCGAGTGGCGAGTGGCAAACGCAATCGCAAAACGGCATCAGGTAGCAGAAGAAAAAAGTTTGTTCTTTATACAAACTGCTTTGGTGGCAAATCCAGAACAAAGCGGAATCGAGGACGTTCGAAATGGTTTTTTTCAAAACCACGAGTACTAAGTTTTCTAAATTGGAACCATTCCATAAAACAAGGCGCTTTTCAGGGCCATTAAACCATCCAAAAAAGAGTTTAGGAGATACAGTTCAATGCTTTCTAAAACATTATCCAAAATAATAATAAAACACAAATTGATTTTTTCATAATTTGTTTGCCAGGATCTGATGAGTATGTCAATTTGGCAGTTGTTCTGAGCTTATTGATAGTTGGGGACTTTCCTGATTATTCAATTTTCACCAATTCTTAAATTGTTTCCAGATTGAAAGTACAGTAATTTACAATTAGTTCGACATTTAGCTAATTAGACGGACATGTAATGCGACTTATTTAGTTGGACATTTTTGTAAACATAGAGATCCAAATTATGACCCCACATTGAAAGTCGACACTGTACCACTGTCATCGTAAATGTTCAATTACAGGTTGAAATCGCCTCCAATGCGACACTGAGTGGTGCTTCAGCACGTCGCATTAAATATAATTTACTGTAAAATATGTCACTAGCTGGATGGGAAGAAATTTTCCAACTGTGAAAGCTGTGGCGAGTGGCAAATGCAATCGCTAAACAGAAAGGTTTAGCCGAACAAGATGGGGATATCGAGTGATAACAAAACAATAAACTCTTTAGATTGAAGATAATTTTGTGATCCTGAAAAGGACCCTTTTTTAGCCTGCATGTGAATCCAACGAGCGAACAAATCGTAATGAATGTATTTTTTTGCCATCGCTCCCTTTTAACGCTCATTCGTTCGTCTCGTTGGACTCGCCCCTCTGGCTGAGTCTGCCGATTTGTCTCTATCCTGTGAGTGTGTACCGCTAGAGTATAAAACACGCGGACCCAAAAAAATATCTTATTTTCTTTCAAACCGTAAACCCGTGTGGTTGTACGGCATCGGCATCGTGGACGTAACAAAGGAGGACAAGTTAAGGGAAAGGCAAAGTCTCACTCGAACCGTGCAGGTCTCCAGTTCCCTGTTGGTCGCATTCACTGATTGCTCCGCAAGGGTAACTAGGCCGAACGGATTGGTGCCGGAGCACCAGTATACCTAACAGCGATTATAGAGTTTTGGCCGTCGGAGTGCTCGAGTTGGCTTGCAAAGTTGCTCACGACAATCAGAAAACCCGCATCAAGAACAGAGCAGCTTCGGTTCGGCGCTCATCAAGGCAACAATTAGTTTCAGTGAGTGGCAAAGTGTTTCTCCGGCACGTCGCAATCAATGTAATTGACTGAACAACATGTCACAAGCTAGATGGGAAGAAATTTTACTGTGAAAGCTGTGGCGAGTGGCAAACGCAATAGCTAAACAGGAAGGTTTAACCGAACAAGATGGGAATATCGAGTGATAACAAAAACACAACACCAAAGGTTCTTTTCAGAACCATCAACATATTCATAAAGAGTAAACAGTAAACTAATCCATTTTTCAGGTAGATAGGTAGGTATTCACGTATTCAAAATAAAACAATATATTTAAAATATATATTTAACAAAAGCTGTCCCATTTGTATAGTCCTACGTCACTCCGGTTATGTCCCCGACATTACCCACCCGTCTTTTTTTCATGTCCCTAATGTCGTGCAGAATGTGTTCCACTCGTTCTTTCGAAATGCCTACGGCATCAGCTAACTCGTGTAACTTCACATTACGATCGTTCAAAATTAGTCGATGATCTTGTTTTACGACTTTTGGGTTCGTAGCCTTTTTTGGCCTTCCAGAGCGAGGTGCATATGCGGTGCTTGTACGACCCATTTTAAATTCACTAAACTACCGATAAACTGTTGTTCTTGAAGGAGCAGAAGTGGAATAACATTTCGTCAACTACTGCATTGATTGTTCGGAAGTTTCCCATCAAAAATCAATGTTTGACCAAAATACGATATTGCTCTTCATCCATTTTCTGTAATTTGTGAACAAATAACCGAAATGTCATGGAACATCACACATAAGCTAGTGACAGATGAACCTCTCGAATTGAATATTGTTCATTTTTAGTGGCGCCATCTGTTGAAAAATCCTGGGATTTTTCAGCCCTTGTAGTCAGGTATGGGCAAAATCGCCCATACCTGACTACGGATTTCAGGTGCACTTGAATGCTGACAAGGAAAATAGTACAAGGGAAAATAAAATCATACATACACGCAGATTCAATCTATTTTGACTCACTTGTTATTTTGTTTCGTGCGATCCTTCCAAAGAAATATTCATTCATTGAATGTTGTTTTTCTCTCTTTGTTTTGTTATGTTTTCTATCAGTCCCGAATGAAGATGGTCGGGGAGTGTAAAATGATTCATCGTGCAATCTCACGATTGTTTGCTGCATTCTTTTCGCCATGATAATTCCAAGCAGATACAAGAGTGATTTATAATCAGGTGTGGAGAAATGAGCGAATGAACTTTTCCATACTTGCTTGTAGTATTGCGCTTAAATTCAAATTCGTTAGTTTTATGAAAAGTAGCTAAACTTCTAGATTTTTTAACAAATCAGAGAGTGTAATCAAAGTTCTAAAACAGTTGTTGGAATTTATCGAAGGAAAACGAATCTCGAAACAAGACAATAATGGTAAAAATATAAATCGATATTTTCGTCACACTGTTCATGTAATGGAATGTTATTTAATGAGTCATTTTCTTGTTGTTTGGTTTTTCAGCAAACTGTTTTTGACAGATCGTTATTCGTGCCATGTGTGTTTTCATTACATGCGCTTACAAATAATTGAACAGGGAGTCTCCGTAGCCACATTGGTTGCGCGTTCGCTTAGTAAGCGATCGATCGTGAGTTCAAAACTCAGGGCCTTTCCTGTTATTTTTTCGATTCAAATCTAGTGGGAAGGTCGCCCAATGAACATCGCGAAATTGGTGCTAGTAAGTTAAGCAATATGCGTCACGCAAAAGCTCTTGCTCGGTAAATAGCTTGCCTAACTGTTTTACAAAGTTCATATTAGTTCTATGAAATATTTCGCACTAATAGAAAGATCGCAATTATATCTAAATCATCTACAAGAACGTCGATTGATAATGAATCCGCTTCTGCAGCATAGAAGCTACGAATGTAAACAAATGATATTTGCCCAACAGATGCTCTGCATGTATGTGTAGCAAGAGCCCTATAGAAGAGAATACTCTTACACCGAAAAATGACAACTGTGTAATGTGCTAATCATAGATATGTTAAACATGTGACATTTACACGATTAAAATTCGACTCTGTTACTTTTGTAGCGTCCCTATTGGAATACCCGTTATTAGTTACCTTTATTATCATATTTTATACTGTCAGTGGTAGCTCTGACCATTGATGGGAAATTGATAGCTCAGGAAATTATACTATGGTTATAGTAAAACACTTGGAGTGATATTAATCACAACTGAATATATTTTCACGATGCTAAACGTTCAAAAAATTTGGAACGAAAGGTTTGATATTGGTTTATTTGCTTCTTCTTCTAAGCTATATGCCGGTATATGTTCGGGATATGCTGCTTGTTTTCCCATTAACATCGCGACATTGTTCAACGTGTCGCTAGTTATTCAACGCGAGTTCTGTATAGCGAAGGTCGAACAGTGCACTAACTATAGTCGTGCTACAAATGGTTTCAACGTTTCAAAAGAGGAAAGTCCAGTATTGGAGAAAAACAGCATCCCGAAAAGGTTGAAACGTTCGGATATGCAGAATCTCAAATTTTAACGTTCTGACGTTTTTCGTACAGGTTTATCAAAAACACATTTATTATGCATGGGCGGCCGAGGCTGGTCATCTTTTACTGGCAAAAATTTCATATTTTCATAAAAATAATAAAAAACTAAATTGATCGATTGACCATATTATTTATATATTGTCAAAGAGCGATTTCATTTATTGTGGAGGCGTGGAATTCGTACCCTCTGCTCTCAACCCACGAATGCTGATATCGTAGACAATTTCCTCTATCTTTTTGACGTCATATTTCAACGCATCGAATCGTTTCCTCAGCCCATCATTCTTCAAATTTAGAAGCCGGAATCCTGAGTTCAAATCGCTAACGAACTTTGAAATGGCTAGAGGACGATCATAATCTCCCAATGTTACCGAATTTGTAGCATAGCGGCTCTAAAAGCGTAACACGTTAGAACATTTCAATTAATCAAGAAGAAATGGAATTCCCACCAACTCAGATGCCAACTGTAGTATTCCCATAAGATAGTCTTCAATGTCCAAATGGAATCCGTCCGCTTGTTTGGTTTTCACTGGAAAAAAAAATATCTCAATATCTATCCTTAATTTGAAAGAAATAGAATAAACTTACTGCCCAGGATTTCCGCCGCAGTACTCCGACTGACGAGGAATCCCTTCTCCAGATAGATGGTCAACGCCACGAGAAACACAATTCTCTGACTCAAAAAGTGCCAATGATCATTGTAACGATAATACTGTCCTTCGGGAATCAACTCGGCCAAACGCTCGTAGCCTTTACGACAAACTTCAAACTGGGCCCGCGCAAATACACAAGCGCTGGAAACTTCCGTCAGGCTGCTGTGAATGATCTGCAGAGCGATGGTGGCTTCCTTCGCCGCCTGATCTATTTCGCGAACAACTTCGCGAATTTGCTACTCGCAAAGAAAAACGAAAAAATATGAAATGTTTAATATTACACTGTTGTTTATAATTATCTTTCAGTGATTGGTTACAATGAACATATATACGATTCGTATAGCGGGGTATTTGGAAACACAAAATAAAATCGTATTCCGCATATTAAAAAATGAACATAACCTCAATAAAAGTGTCTGGGTTCAATAATATATTATACAATATAGTCATCCTGGAACAATCATTTTCATATAATCGTTATCTTCGGAAAATAGATGACTTTAAAACAGATAAGATTAACTCATGAGGCCATTCAATCTTTCAGGAAAATAAGCAATTTTCATATTGATGTTTCTTCATATTGAACAAGAGCCGTTATGGCGGGTTTACATTAGGGAGATCTATAGCTATAGATGGATTTTTTCACGTGAAAATAGGTGTAAACGGGTGAGAATAAATATGATACACTTATTCGAGGTATATATAATTTGAATAAATTCAGCATATGTAAACGCTTGTGAATTTCTCACTGGTGAGAAATCACTAAAGTTGGATGCAGTTCTACTTTAGGTGAATAAATTCACCGAAAATATGAATATATTCATTATAGAAGTTCACGCTAGTGTAAACGGTTGATGCGATTTCTATAAATCTCATCATATTTCTTCACATGAATATATCACTAGTCTAAACCCACCCTTACTCACCTCGCGAAGTTCTTGTTCTTTGTTGAGATAATCATTAAAACCGTCAAAGATATCTTTGATAACAATATTCTGCATGGTGCAATGACTGAATTTAAATGCAAAACGTCTCCAAATAAATGCGATCGACCGGTAGAACAAAACAAGCGTAAATGCGTATTTGTAAACAAAACAATGACGCCGATAACGAAGACGCCCCGGTACTTGAATCCTAGCTAGCTTTCAAACGTTACAATCAGACGATCGAAAGGTTTGAACCTAGATGGTGGAGTTAACAGGTGGCTCGTAATTTACACTATTTAGAAAAGACGTATGAGGAATGGCAAGACGAAAAGTTTGGATTTGTTTATGTTATTACTTACATTGATATGGTTACATTTGATTTCGTCGAAGGTATTTGAAGCAGTATAATAAATAAACAGTTGTCGTTGAAAATTGTAACCTAGTAACCTTTATGCATATGCTTCCGCCAGCTGGCTCGGCTAATGTGATTCAAGGAATGCTTTGATCGTGGTACCGCCACTGGCGTATAATTTGCAGCTTTGTTTTTTGTGCTGGTTCATAACGGCAATCAACCGTGCCGGCGAAACTGTAGTCAATGTTTAGTGTTGATTAGATACCATCTATGTAAATAAGTTCAAACTTACGGGATACGTCCGAACGGCAATTCTGACATTACGTTTTACCTTCCACTTCACTTATCTTGGTTTGAACTAGAAATGGGCGAGCGTTACTTAGAACTTGATCATTTCCTGTACATGTGAATAGCACACCTGCGATACTTTTAGTTGCCATTCGTATTTGGTCTCGTGCGCATCGACTCTGTTCTGATTAGAGGTGTGCAAATCAGCTCATCATGATGAACAGCTCTGATCATATCAGCTCATCTAAATGAGCTGTTCTTTATGAACAGCTCTTCAGCTCAGTTGTCAGTGCCGACTTTCAATTTGGATCCCAAACTCGATAGCCACGAAGCCAGTTTGAAAATGTTAAAATTCAAATGAAATTTTTCACACCATATTATTAATTACTTGAAACACGTATTCCAGACTATTATTTACAACAGACTCGGCGAGTACAACATTTCCGACATTTTTACTGAGGCTTTACATTACAATAGAAAGTTTTCTTAAAAAAAAAAAAAATCTTATGAGATTTTTGCACCGCCTGCTAACAAAGTGTTTTTCATTGAAATAGAATACTCATTTGATACACAGAAGTTAATTTTCATTAATAATCTGAATTTTAAAAACGTGTTCATTCTGCCTGAGAGTCAATTATTATTTTTGCCCCCCCCCCCCTTAACTGGCAAACAAAGCTCAATGCCTTCAACGCGAATATAACAGTTGAAAAGACGAGGGACAAATGAAACTAAACTGATGTCTTAACACGAAGAGCGAGAGACGGTCAGTTCATTTGAATCTTACAGCTCACACACTCTCTTCAATTCTACAGCTCTTTTCTCTCCTTCATCATCATCAAAGTGAGCTGAAGAGCTGTTTGATTTTTTTTGCGAGCTGTTCCGCGTCAACTCACTTCAAAGAGTCGATTCTTCGGAACAGCTCATGAGCGGATGGCACATCTCTAGTTCTGATGCAACAAGCTCCTAAAGCCGGGTTCAGACGGTGCGAGTAAGCATACGAGTCGGTCTAGTCAGTTACTGCAGTGCAGCTACTCACACCGTGTGAACACATCATGCCAGTTATTTTCATGTGTGATCCGGCGTGCGAGCTACTTCAAAGTTTTTTGAATTTACTCGCACTTGCATGCTTCACAACGTCAAAAACAGAATTTAGCGTTCGAATCAGTGATGCCAAATGTAATGAAATGTCTCTATTTTTAAGATATTTGAAAATATGTGAAGATATTTATAGACTTGAAAATTATTGGAAAAACAAATAAAACCCTCATAGTTTCTAAACGAAATAATTGTTATTTCGTTTTGCACGCTGGCGGGGCACGCTTTCTTTTTGAGATAGTTTTCTTGAGAATCTCTAATATAGAATCATTATCAGATCACAACTTACAAAAAAAAGTATTGTTCTAAGAAACAGAATACATATTCGATTTAAAAAAGTACATTTTCATTCATTATTAAAATTTTTGAAGCGTATTTATTGCACCTGCAAATCGACTGTCATTTTCATTTCACAAAATAAATAAAATTAAAAAAAAAATCTTTTAGACTACCATTTATAACATCACATCCTTTCGGAATTATCTGAGCTATGGATGTTTTCGAGATTCTAAAAAATATCGACAACCATCCCAACGATATTCCAAAACAAAGGCACATCAATGTCATTTCTAATTTAACTCTTGCAGGTACAGCATCCCTCATGACTGTATCTTGGCGTTGTATTCGTGGAGCAATTAAATCCAACAGTTTTTTCACTTGTTCAGGTGTTATTATCAACACTGCTCTGTAATCACGGGGATCCTCATCGTAGAGTTCCTTCAATATTGTATTTGTTGCTCCTTTTCTTTGCATCTAATTCCTGGCCCGAATCCTTTTCTCTTTCTGCTTTTTCGGATAGTACCTTCAGTTCAAAGAAATTCAGCACAAAGTATGTATTTTTAAACACGATCAGCGTTTGTTTTGCTATAAAATTGTGTGATGATACATTCAACTGAAAACCTAAGATGAAAACTGCCAATAAAGAAGTCGATTTTGGACCAATCATTTGACAAATTCGGACCTGATTGCTGTTTCTGACTATTTGATGGACATTTGAAAAGTCGCCTGGCATCCCTGGTAAACCCGTGCCGTAGTATCTAGTTTCTCGCCAGCAGCTCACACTGTGTGAACGGACAAGGCGAGTCAACCAATTGTCAAGCGAGTCCACCGGGTCAGTAGCTGCTCATTGTCAAGTCAGCTACTAGCAACGTATAAATGGGCCTTAACTTTGTTTACGGTTTTGACCGAGAGTCGAGAAGCGATTTTCCATAAACGGTCATTCTCGCGATGTTTCATTTTTGATTGTGGTAATCGCAATGCCAGATGCACTTCAAGTGAAATATTCGCTAGCGTTCACAGCCTGAGGGGAAACATAAAACACAAAACAAACATAATAAGCGGCCTTTGTTGTCACAGAAAGATTCTGAGAATTTTCCTCAGAGGAGATGGTTTTGTTAGAGGCGTGTTTGATGCTTGTTGAATGGCGATACACGGAAGATGCCTCTCGTTAAATACTCAGTGCTCTGCGTGCATTGTTATAAAGAAACAAATTGCGACATATGACCAATTAGTGTATTGTTCTCGCAAAGGCAATACATAATCGTTGCTTCTTGAAATAATTCTACAAAACCACGCAAGTCATTAAACTTTTCCAGAGTCACGGGAACTTTTTACTAAATAGTTATTCATGAAATTTCGACGTATTCGTAAATAATATCCGAAATGGTAAACAAATTAAAA
Organism: Toxorhynchites rutilus septentrionalis; assembly: GCF_029784135.1. Classification (NCBI taxonomy): domain Eukaryota; kingdom Metazoa; phylum Arthropoda; class Insecta; order Diptera; family Culicidae; genus Toxorhynchites; species Toxorhynchites rutilus. The sequence goes on from NC_073745.1 coordinate 256,721,517, forward strand.
AAGTCACAGGAGGGTTGTGTCTGAGACACGACCTCATATTTGACGTAGGATTCCGTTAGGCTATCTGTTCATTTTGGATATGTTTGAAAAATTAAACTCTTTGATAATGCTTTGGTGGCCCTGAGAAAGGCCTTTTTGTTTGGAAAACTACACCTTCACCGCCTCCAAAAATTTTTGATGAAAATTTATAATCTGGGTGTTATATTTACATCTAATTTGTCATGGGATGTTTTCATCAATTCTCAATGTGGTAAGATCTACGGCGCCTTAAAACGTTTGAAATTAGTGACTCGGCATTTGGAAACATCCACGAAAATAAAATTATTCAAGTCGTTGATTCTTCCTCATTTTTTGTACGGAGATTTCATTTACACCAATGCTTTTGCGACCGCACTCAACAGACTAAGGGTTGCTTTGAATTCATGTGTAAGATATGTCTACAATTTATCGAGATATTCCAGTGTTCCACACTTACATAGCACTTTATTATGATGTGGTTTCAATTTTATGTGTATCGTACATGCATAAACTTTTTCAAAATTGTTAAAAGTTGCGTGCCACAGTACTTATTTGAACGACTTCAGTTTATGAGAAACACGAGAACCATAAGTGTTTTAATTCCACAACATTAATTTGTTTACTATGGGCAATCGATGTTAGTGAGAGGTGTTATATATTGGATTCACTTATCACCTGCTCTTAAATCTTCTATAATTATTTAAAACTTCAAAAATGATCTGCCTGAATTAAATTCAAAATTCAGGAACTTATTATGACAGTTTTTAATGATATGTTAATTTTTTCTTATCAGAATATCCCACCACAGTGCAACGTAGTTGAAAAGCATTTAAATTTTATTTGCTACTATTAATCGTGTCACTCGCCTCATTTGCAATATAAAAAATGCCCCCAACTTGCACGCCGATTTTCCCCGGGCACCTTGAATTTGATGTCTCTATTAGGGAACACATTTCGGTGGGAACAAAAGCTCCCCCTACGTTTATGTATTTGTAAGGTCAATTTCCCCCAGGCAGCTTGTTTTTGATGTCTCTGTTAGGGAACCGTCACATGTGACGTCAATTTCGACCAATCCGATGTGGGTACTTCCGTTAGAACAGGGGTTGAGATTTTTAAATTTTTCGATAGTTTATAGTAAATAGTAAATTGTTATGGAGTGCCGAAATCGATTGTTGCAAACATTTCATCAATCCATCATGAAATTACTGAGCAATACGCGTTTGAAATTGGACAATTTTCAAGATGTGCTCGATTTTCGATTTTCAATTTGTACCCCAATATGTTCCCGAAAGACGTAATCCTACGTCAAAAAAAAAATTGCGTTGCCCTACGTCCTAAACGGGCGTGTCTCGGATGCAACCCCTCGAATTTTTGTTTCCAAACATTTTCCAAAAAAGTCACTAGATGAAGTTATAGTGTCATATGATGGTTAAAAGGTTTGCTAGTTGTTTTCAGAATAATAGTTTTTATTTCTCTAATAATTGCGATTGTATGAAAATTTACTCAAACTCATATTCGTACTCCGGTTGAAATTTCAACTCGATTCATAAAGCCTTGATCAATTTCAGGATTCCATCATTAGTATGGTATCCCTTGTTCATTTCAGCTATCTTTAGCTGTCTTTAGCCGTTATCTACGAGTTTTTTGGTGTTTTCGGAAGGAATATTATATCCATTTTTTGATAAAGTGGTTTTTCAAATCGTTATTTTTGGAAATTCGATGGTTTCTAAATTTCCTACACAGATAACTTCCATATTTTTTAACTGGGATTGATGCTGGGAGATTGAGGAGAAGTCTCAATAAGTTTCGAGCAATTATAATGTAACCATGTGTGAACTATATGTAACTTGTGCTTAGGGTCATTGTCTTGGTAAAACTTGTATCCTCGATTCAATCTCATTTTGTTCACACTTTGCTACATGTTTTTCTTGAGGATGTTCAAGTAAGCATTCTGACCCAATACACCAATACAGCAAACCTACCTTTTAACTCTCATATGACACTATGGGCCCTATTCCAGAAAAGTAGACGAGCAATTCGTCTCGTCTCGTCTCGTCGACGAGCAAAATATCCCATTCCAGTACACGAGTTTCATTGAAATGTTTTATTTGGTAGACTGGAGAGACTTCAGTCAGTTTTTTTTCGGTATGATCAGTGATGTCAGATGAAAAGACATGTTTTTGTTTTGAGAAAAACAACAAACAGTTTTAAAATTGATCAATCGATACTCTTTTCTCAGTGCCAAAATATTTAAAAAAACATAACAAAAAGGAAAAAGTTTCATATATCTTTTGGTTTCATTGATATTTTTCCTCAAGCATATGGTTGGTTGCAGTTGAAAACATACATTGCTTATGCAATACTAGTTTAGCCGTGAAACAATTTTTGAAGATAAAGGCGGAACAGAAGAATATCGATGCTTTCAATCAACAAAGTGAATAAACACATCAAACAAACTAGACGATTCGACTGATTCATCGACGAGCGCGGCCAAACGGTCGTCGAGCCAGACGAGCTACTCGTCTGTTTTTAGCCGAACTCAGCTTCTGGAATATGAATACAAACGAGACGAGCACTCGTCTGCTCGTCTCGTTTTCTGGAATAGGGCCCTATAACTTTATCTAAATAGAATGTTCCGAACCCTTTTTTTGACGTAGAACTACGTCTTTCAGGAAGGGTGCCAAATCAGAAAACAGGTCACGTTTTTATGAAATAAATTTAACGTTAATAACTATTTTCACTATGAACGAATTTTCATGATTTGCATACCAATCGAATCGGAAATTCTCTAAGATTTGTTTGAAATGCTATACATTACAATTCGCTAATCTCTAAACGGTTCAAATTCATGAAAACTGGAAGAACTTCCTTTTTTCCCATACATTTGTTCTGCTAATTTGTGTGCTAACTCTACCCGTATTTCGAATGCTTATAATTCGAACATTTCTTAACAGATCGGAAATATGTTTGCATCAATTGATAGGAAATATTTCTACGCGTCTATCACAATTAATAAAATGTTATTTTTCATGAGATGAACAATTGAATAACTGTAAAATGTCAAGCGTTATTTAAACGCGTTAACTGCCAAGTTTTGATTGGTCCGATTTACGGTTTCCCCAACACAGACTTCAAAATCGATGTACCTGTGGAAATCCGCTCTGCAAATATACATGCAAGATGGGGATATTTTTGTTCCCACCGAGCTGTGTTTCCCTAACACGGACTTCTAAATCAATGTGCCTGGGGGAATTCGCTTTGTCAAAACATGCAAGTCGGAAGTATTTTTCCCTACTGAGTTCTGTTTCCCTAACACGGACTTCAAAATTAATGTGCCTGGGGGAATCCGCTTTGCATGTACATTTAAGTCCGGTCTATTTTTTTACGTTGAGTACTTTTGTACTCGTTTGTCGTTGTGCAGACAGGAATGTTTCCCCAAAACGTACTTTTAAACTGAAAAGCCTGAGGAGAAAATTGTCATTTCAGATACTAGAGGTGAATGAACTTTCGAGGTTCGAGAACTACGTGAACATGAGATGTGCAGAAATTTCAGAGGGAAATGTAAAATACAATGATCGTTTGACAATTCTTCCGTTCACATATTTTGGTAGTCCTAGGCATCATATCAAACGTAAAAGGACGTTCATCAAATTTATTTGTAAAGAAGAACATAACCCAGCAAACATTAAGTCGTATGAATAGCTATAATTGGAGGCGATATACATACAACCAAGACACATTTGTATGATATATGATGCAGATAACTAGCATATACACACAAAAGTGGAGGCGATATACGTATATGCCACATTTTGTACGCATATAAAGCCGTATATAACGATATGCGATGCTTTTTGGACTGATATGCGATTTGATACGACAACGTTACCACTCAATCCATCGATGACATGGAAAATCGTGTTTTTGCATTTTATGCGATTTTAGATATATATGATCGATATTTTGATTGATATTTTATGCGATTGTGATTTGATACGAAATTATATGTGACTTATCTTGTGCAAAGTTATACGATTTAATGTTTGCTGGGAATGTATTACAAAAATTTCGATGCATTCTAAATTCCAAATAATATTCGAAGTGGCAAACAAGTGGATTGTATAATATAATTGCGTAGTTCTACGTCGAAAATAGGCGGTCGTGTCCTAGATACAACCCCTTACAATTTTTATTTTCAAAAGAAGGAAAAAAGAGATCTGCATGGTGGAAAACGACTACGAGTTTGTATCACTGTATGATGCATATTGTGCACTACACATACAAAATCCCGTCACCGTTCCGTCAACTATTCTGGATTTATTTGGCCGATGTCGAAGTTGCCGCTTCCGGCGTATGTGAATGTTTCCATAAGAATTGCATGAGAGAACCCAGCAAACATTAAATCGCATAACAAGCGTATATATAACATCATATGCCCTAAAATTTGGTTGGCATATAATGCGCCTAACTGGCATATGCATACAAAAGTGGAGGCCATATACATACATGGCAAATGCTTACCGAATTCGTTTGGATGAATATGCAACTTTGACCGGCTAATATAGCGATTGTGTTGAAATTGAATTGCGATTTAATATGAATATACTCATGAATTGTCAAAGCACCAAATACAACTTTTGCCATACTCATATACGATTTATTACAGACATAGAAAAAAAACAAATGGCGCAAAATATTTTCGTGAAATGTTTATTATAGCCTCACGAATTGCCATTTTTATATATGAGTATTCATGTTTGTAAAAATAATAATTGTTTGATTGATTTGTGTTGGGAGTGGAATATGAAGGTTTAAAATGGCACAGATTGATGTTTGGTGAAAACTGCTCTGATGTGGGTTCGAACTCCGGTCGTCTGGATTATTATCCACCAGCTATCTCGCGCGGCTATCTGTAGCTATCTGAATTTAATTCAACAGCGGTTAAAAGTGCATCAGCATTTCATTGACATTTCAATATGATGTAATATGTTCTTTATTAGGATCTAATATGATTTACTGTTTCATGATTTTCTTCAGCATGCAACACGATTTACTACAGTACTGAATCGATTTAAATTATACGCTTATACGACACACAAACTGAATCAGCGTAATATACGCATATGATGCGGATTAAATATATTTTAAGACAATGTACATCATTAAATTGATGTTTATTATACCGAATTGCGACTTAATTTGATAATGGTATATAAAATTGAATTTTATATTTTATGCGATTATAAATATACACGATACATACTTTGATTAATATTATATGCGATTATAATTTATTCGGATTTCTTGTAAGACTTGGCACGTACAAAATTATACGATTTAATGTTTGCTGGGAATTGACGTGAATGTTGTATGGGAATCGCATTATCGCTTGAATTGGGGAGGGAAAAGTGAAAACACAATCCACACAATCTTTGTTTTTTTTTCTCTCACTTTCTCGCTTTCTCCCTCTTTCTTTGTCGCTTTCTCTCTTTCTCGCTTTCTCTCTCTTTCTCTCTCTCTCTCTCTCTCTATCTCTCTTCTTTCTTTTTTCTCCCTCTCTTTCCACAATCAAACACCTCGTTGAAACCATCTGCAAAGACGCGTCCTGAGATACAGGGCCTGATTACGTACTTCACTTCACGGTGAAAACGAAATGAATTGTATGCAATTTGTATGCATTTTCGTGCTGCTAGACAGGAAGGCACAGTAAACACAGATCCAAGTGTTCGTCCGGAATCAGAAACTGAATCAGTATCATTGAATCATCGATTGTCGTCAATACATTCAATTCGTTCGACAGAGATCGTAGAAAAAAAGCCTTGTCGGTCGGTCACTCCACGGCGTGACTATCATTGGAATTTTTTATCTGTATTTTAGTGACATTCAGCACTTTTGGCTGGTTCGTCACTTTACTGCCATTTTTGGAAGAATGTTGGGAAAAACGAATCGAACTTGTGGCGTTTAGCGTGAGGGGTATGAATGTTACCTCTACGCCAGATCGCCTCCTCATGCATTGGCATTGGTATTCTGAGAATCGAGGTACTTTACTTATATTTGACTTTTATTTCTTACTTCTGTTTACATTATAATATAATACTACATTTCAAGTCATCAACATTTTTAGACAGAGAATCGATGTATGTGAAAAATTCCACGTACAATGGACTTTGTTCATTTATCGCGGCATTTCCACAATCGCTTTTGGGCGAAGATCACCGCAAATATATGCGTGGTAAGTCTGTTCAACGCCATGTATTGAACCCGGCTCGTTCACGTCGTCCGACACTCAGAAGAACTCCGAGTGAGAAATCTCACGTGTACCGACGTGACTCTCGAAATGATCTACATTGCATTTTTACCAATGGCCAAAGAAAGATATATCTTCCTTACCTCAGGGACCAATAGGATATCATATTTCGAAACTCAGGAACGCATTTCACGTAGTAACGATCATTCCACTATCGTTTAAAATTAGCTTAATAGTTCGAACACATTTTTTCAACACAAAAGGAATCGGTAAGTACATGTAAGATTTATACAAGATGTTACACTCAGGGATATATCTGATATTGAAGCAAAATTAAAGCGCCGAAATAGTGACTTTCTTTCATTACAAAAAAACGCTGATTCTCTTATGAATTTAATATGGAATTGTATTCGTAATGTATTTTAATTCTAAAAATGTATGTACTATGCAAAAATTGCACTAAAACATTTCTTATCTTTATGCATTATTAACGATGAGTTGGATAACCATGTTACAACCATTGATGCACCTTCTAAACCTCGTGTGGTGATTTCCTAAAATAAGATTCAACGAAAAATATCAAAATCAGCTAACCACTTTCAAGGGATTTGCTTTATACGCCTCGAGTTTGCGAGGCGAGCCTTCTGAAAACATATTAACCATAGTGTTACAGACTAGATAACATTGACGCATTTTGTACTGGATAGCGTCAAATCAAACATGAAGATGACAGGTAATTATATCGTTGGTGAATTTGGCTATGTATTAGTAGAATAGTTTTTAATTGATCCGTTTTGCATATGATATAGGGGTTAATATTGATTTTTTTTTCTATCAATTGTATCGTACAAAATTAATCGCATCTAACTTTAATCCTAATGCAATTGCTTTCAATGGTTGTTGTGTACAAATGTATGTAATATATTTATGTAATATTGGTTTGCAGTCAAAATCTTATTTTCCAACGTTTGTTCAGTTCTTACAAAATCTACCGTTTTTGTTGTTATGATTTTTGTTAACGTGTGAGCGTTTGAATCTACAATGAGATAGAGATTAACAAATGTTACGATCAATTCGATTTGGGTTAGTTTAAAGCCCCATAGTTTATACAATACTTATTCCAATATTCAACTGGATTATTCTTAGGTAGTAAATTAAAAGAAAAACAACAATTTCGTAAATCTATCAAAATTTTCTTTCCTGACCTTTATTGTAGTATTAACATAACTCAACAAATTAACAACTAATTCAAACTAATTTTCTACATTAGAGCTTTACACAAACTGTAAAGACGTTTCGTAAAAACTAACTACGAAAAATAATGTGCGCTCAAAGCCTGTTCGTTCACACATCTTCCGCCTCAGCATCATTTGGGTACCATTACCTTTGCTAAGCTAGGAAAAATCTCCGCTTGGATCGGGCCGTACTCCACGTTCTCTCCATCCACAGTCATGTGGCCGGTGGTTCCGCTGGGTTCGATCCGAAATGCTGTAACCGGTATCATCTGAATGAACTCATTTTCTCGCGTTGGCATATGTGTCCCGCTGCTCAATCCAAGCATAAACGATAACAGCTGGGAACGACTGACCCCCGCCTTTATTACCAGCAACCAAATTACACCGTCGTTCAATTTGGAAAGGGGCGCGAAAAAGCAATCCGTACTCAGATGGGTTTGATAAGCCGCGTGTACCATCACAAATTCACCGCTGATAGTTTTCCAGTTACTGGATAGAGGAGCCGTGAGCGCTGGGATTCTGGAAGGTGGTCCATACATTTGAACCACGTTAGCACCTACCTGGGTGCCCTCATTGGAAGCTCTGTCACTTTCGTAAATACTGTCCACAGTGGAGAAGTATGTGCTCTTTCGGGACGTCGCTGAGTACCAGCTATCAATCCGAGGCCGAAACGAGTCCAGATTATTCCCGGTCTCAAGCGAGAGCACATCACTGAAGTTTGTGTCGCATGCATCACAGTTATTATGGCTGTCGTCTACTCCTCTACCTCCCCCTCCAATACTGTCAGATCGACAGTCCTGGCAGTCCAGGGTAGTGTTGTAGCTTATGCTGTGCTTCAGAAGCCCAGCTCCTCCGCCTACAACACCACTTTCACCACCGGGTAGTGAATTGGATCTGGTGGTAAGACTACCTAGCGCCGGCAAGTAGGACAGTTTGCCGTGGTAGGTACGTAAGCTAATCAACCGATGGACGGACCAAAGCGCGAATCGTTGACCTCCGATGGCACGCAATCGTTCACTTTCGATATCGATATCTGAGATTAGGCCCCAGCCAACCGACAGGAACGAGAACACTATCTGAAACAAAATAAAGGCACATTTAGTTTAGTTCTAAGCACATACCGATATCATTCAGTTTATCGCTTTGCACTCACTTGAGAACGTGTCTCCACTCTTACTACATCTAACATGGAATGTTTGCCTTTTACTACGGTTAAAGCTGATGCCAGGATCGGTTTAGTCTCGAAGGGTTCACTGGAAATCGAGAAGCAGACGGCAAAAAAAGAGAGAAAAAAAACATTCGTAAGTACTTTTTTTTATCAACGAAAACGACACACTTGTTTCCAAGTGATGTGCGAATAAAGGCAACGAAAATAGTTTATTGAACACACTCGAGATAGAAGAGCCAGTATAGCACACGTGTCATATGCTAGATTCAATTGATTCATTTAACAGAATACTGATACTAAAAATATTACCAACTGCTTTCGATGCATTGAGTTATCATTTTTAGTAGAATTCAGTAAGCTGTTTACTTACTAGAATTTAGTAGCTGTTTACTTTATCATCTCTTCCAAACTTCTGTTTTAAATCATGCAATTTTATGTGATTTTAAGATTTTCGATTTTAGATTTCTCAAGTTTTTAATTTTTGGATTTTTTGATTTATTATTCTTCGATTTTTGGATTTTTTGATTTTCCGAGTTTCCAATTTTTCATTTTATTTTTAAAATATCGTTTAATCGATTTTCTTATTCTTCAATTTATGGACTTTTCGATGTTATGATTATTATTTTTCATATTTTGGTTTACCGGTTTTTTAATTATCGATCTATCGATTCTTAGACTTTTCGATTTTTCGGTTTGATTTTCCGGTGTTTTAATATTCCGTCTTCTTGGTTTATTGATATTTGTTTTTCGATTTTTCGATCCTGATATTTTGATTTTTCGATTCTTAGATATTTTGATCTTTTTATTTATCAATTTTTCGTTATTAGATTTCTCGATGTTCTGATTTATCGTTTGTTGATTATCTAATTTTTGATTTTCCGACTTTTTCTTTTTTTATTTCGATTATTTTTCAATTTTTCGTTCTTTTTCAAATTTTAGTTTTTCCGAATTATTTTTATTTTTCGATTTTTCAACTTCTCGGTTTTTGATTCATAGATTTACGTTTTCTCGACTTTTTGATTTCTTGATTTCAATTTTTTTCGATTTATCGGGTTTTTAATATTTTCTTAAACATTTTTTTGGTTGTAAGGTTTTTATTTATTTTTGAACTTTAGGAGTTTTTAGAAATTTTTCGATTTTTCAGTTTTTTTATTTTCGATTTTTCGATTTTCATTTTGGAATTTTTTCTAGATTCAAACTTTTCGATGTTTAGATTCATCGATATTTTGATTATACGATTTATCGATCTACTGATTCCTCGTTTTTAGATTTCTCGATGTTTATATTTTTCGATTTCTTGATTGATGACTTAACGATTTTCGATTTTTCACTTTTTAATTGTTCGATTCTTCGAATTATTGGTTAGTTTGATTTTTTAAATTATTCACTTATTGTTTTACTGATTTTCCGACTCATCGATGTTTAAATTTTACAGTTTTGTTTTTTTTGTTGTATTTTTGTATTTTATTATTTTGCTATTCTGCCATTTTAGTATTGTTCTATTTATCAATTTCAGATTTTTTAAAAAAATTTCGATTTTTTGACTCATGGCACTAGCGGCGATTCGACAATGGATGAATCATTCTTTCAATTTTCCATTTTTTCAATTTTCGATTTATCGAATTCTCGACCATTTGATTTTTAGATTTTTCGACTTTGTGATCCTTTGATATATCGATTTATCAATTCATCGTTTTCCGATTTTTCATTTTATTATATTTTTGGATTTTTTTCGTTTTAAGTTTTCTCGATTTTTGTATTATTTTATTTATTTGATTTTTCAGTTTGTTATATTTTTCATATTTCTCAATTTTCTGATTTTTCCAGAATTTTTCGGTTTTTTGATATTTCAATTTTTTGATCTTTCGATCTATAGATTTATGGATTTTTTGATTTCTGGTTTTTTAAATTTTTTAATTTTTCGACTCCTTTTTCCTTCGATTTTTCGATTTTTTGAATTTTTGAATTTGGTTGATTCTCTGAGTCTCCAATTTTTCGTTTCATTTTTGATTTCCTATTGAATTGATTTTTTTATTCTTCAGACTTTTCAATGTTATGATTTTTGATTTTTTGATTATCTTATTTTTTTATTTAACGATTTTTTTCTTTATTTCAACTCTTCGATTTTTATGTTTTTCGATTTCTCGGGTTTTTGATAATTTTTTTCATTTCATGGTTTTTATTTTTTTTCAACTTTTGGATTTTTTTTGTGATTTTCCAATTTATTTCTATTTTACAATTTTTCACTTTTCGTTTTATTGATTTGTTTGAATTTTTTAATTATTGATTTATTGTTTTATCGTTTTTTGACTCTTCGATGTTTCAATTTTACAGGTTTCAGATTTTTTGTTAGTTTTTTGGTCTTCAGCATTTTTATATTTTTTAACTACAGATCGGACTCAATTATATACAATTTTGGATTCGATTATATATGGTTTGAAAAAAAATGTATTCCAAATATGACTTATTTCAAGAAAAAAATATTTTTATTTTATTTAAATTGATTTAGCTATTATAAGCGCAGTGGAGTAAAAATTATTATTACCAGGAATTGTTTTATAACAAATTTTTGGACTAAAATAAATAATAACACTTTCAAAATGTTATTTTTCACTTCCAAAATGTTAATTAAATCCACTAATTTAGATTTTTAACAACTATATTTTATGGTGTTTTTTTAGTCTTTTAAGCGCAAGAACGCAAGAGATTTTTTAAGAATCGTCTCACGTAGCGTACTGACCATATGTGTAGAGGGTTTTTTCCCATCAAACATGATCGTCTATCCTCTCCTGAGAAATTCTGTATTAATTTATTTGTTTGTGTGAGAAAAGTGTTTTCTGACTTGGGAAGAATCGAAAATGTTTTTTGTGACTCGACTATATACACAATTTGATTATATACAGTGAAAAGAAATCGGAGACTGTATATAATCGAGTCCGCCCTGTATTTGAATTTTTAAATTGATTTTTTTTTATTTTCCGTTTTTTAATTTTTTTTTTATTTTTGGATTTTTAGATTTTCACCCTATTTTTTATCTTTAAATTCTCGATTTATCAATTTATCGATTCACCGATTTTTCATTTAAGGATTTTTCGATGGTTCGATTTTCTGATTATTTAATTTTTTGATTCAACGATTTTGCGAATTTTAATTTTTTTTAAATTTTTTATTTCTTCGGGTTTTCTGTTTTTTCTGCTTTTGGTGTTCTGATTTTTTGATTTCCGATAAATCGGTTTATCGATTTTTCGATGCTGCGGTATTTTGATTGTTTATAGATTAACTAGCTGACCCGGCAAACTTCGTCTCACCCAAAATTTATTTTTCGTTATCACATCCACGTTTTCTTACTAAGCGCTGTTAATGGGTCCAATCGCAGAATTATTCATTGATTGATCTTCTAATCTACCCTTTAAAATTACCTTTTACTATAAAATTCCTAGTACTTCTACCGAAACTCGACATTATAATATCAGATTATTTTCAGACACATTTCTAGTTCAAGATTTTTCTACCACTTGCAAATAACATGTTTCTCCGTTACGTTACATGCAAAATTTGTGTCTCATTTGTATAGCAGAACCACCATAGATTCATTTATTGCACCCTAAAACCTCCAAATACCAAATTTCATTTCATTTGTTCGATTGATTCTCGAGTAATGCAGAAATTTGTGTTTCATTTGTATGGCACACCCCTCATAACCTTCACATGTTCTTCCATGAGCTTATGGTGCAAACAGGAAAATAACTACAAAAGTGAGTGTGAGAAACACTTGGATTTGCAGTGAACCTTGTCCATCACCATCATCATCGGTTATTGACATTCAACAAATGACTTAATCGCATCCTGTGATTCGTTCTTAATAATTCAGGGGATTCACTTCATGTTTATTCGTGGGTTTGATTGATATTTTTCCACAATAACTATGACACATCTGATGAACGAATCTCGTCATCTCTCCAAAGGGGCTAGAGATTGCGCTACGCGATACAACTATAGCAACTGTAGCAACGTGCATCTAGTTCTGGTTAGCCTTGAACTGCGAGTACATATTTCTCTTTGCGAATGGTGATTCCACTCTCATGGAGTAAAGCCTGTTTTTGAAAATCTATAAGACTTGTAATTCATGCGACACCGATTTAAATTGAATCAGTTTGTATACATGCATCAAACTTTCGGGATAATTGCATGATAATTTATTTGGTAACATGTATCAACACCAAGAATTTCGCAAAGCAAAAAATTTACATGGCTCCTGAGACGAATATTCTACATGTTCACAATCCTATTGAGCCAAAAATAAATTTCGTCACTGACCGCGCTTGTTTGATAGCAAGTGAATACCCAGTTTCGAGATATGTTTTAATTGATCGAACCTTAGCAACAATGAATGTTCTAAATGCCATCTGCAAATTTCACTACAAACGTGGAAATTTGACGGCAACGAAGAATTCTGCTTGATCATTGAGCCCTGAAAAGGTTTGTTCGTTGGCGCCTATTTAAATCTGACAGAATCTTAAGAAGTGACAAGACAGAAGAAGACAAAATCTTAAGAAATGATCAACCAATGTCGGCTTCAATAACATTTTTTGTTTGTATTCTTCTGCTCATGAAATTAGTCAAACACATACGAAAGCCTAATTCCGCCACAATGATAATACGTTTACAATACCATCAAAATGACAGCACAGGAAGCATAATTACAAATCCAACGATTATTTAAATCCAAAAAAAATCAGATAGCTTTTGCAGATCTTCTGTTAAATCACAGCCACGATGCTTCACATCGCATGATTCATTGCAATGTCTCATAAACATCCGAATAATTGAGCTCTCAGAATACACACCTAATTAGCAATTTATTCAAAAATAACCCCGACAGCACATAATGAAATACCATGTGATACCAAACGATGAAAGAAAAATCTGCCCACGAATTCCACCCCAGACAGCAATTAGCAGCTTATCGACACGCTTCATTTACACCATTCATCGTGTTTCACCACCAGCAAAGCAGTTCACTCTATGCAAATTAAGCCGTTATACCCCGGGGGAGACTCCGTGGTGTTTTCCTCAATGGACACTTCCGACGGAGCGTATTACCAGCGTTAAGAATCATCCATTTGACTCCGGTGAGCGGAGCCAATGGCAAAATTTGCGTGACTTTCATTGGCAGCCACCAGCACGGATTCGCCAACGCCTGTCATTGCGCTTAATGTGACTTCTTTCCGTTCCGACTCGAAGCGAAGCTCTTCCGCCCCCGCTAACCAGCCCCGATGGGTGACATACATGAGGTGCTGTGTTACGTGACACGGGCTCGTATCGGATATGGATACCTAAATGTACGGAACACGTTTTCTAAGGTGTGTTTAGAGCATGTTGTTTTTAATGTATTGTAATTAATAAGTTAATTTATTCGTTGAGATGAAAACAAATGTGTAACACATAGTCTATAGTTATGAATGGGAAACTCGATATTTGTATCTGTAAGAAAAAATCGATCATGACGAAACTGACTGCCACGAGCAAAATATCGATATACAATTATTATAACAGCGAATCGAAATTTATAAAATTCCAGAGAGAATCTGAAACGACTATATCGAGATTAATCATAAGGTGAATAGGTTCAGCTCCCCAATTTAACGCTCTTCCGTCACCGTGTAAGCCATAGCACTTCACAGGTCTACCAACATCAAATTTATTTCTATTTTAAATCTTTTAAGTCCGATGAATTGACATCTTTTTGGAACAGCCAAAAGCTAGAGAACATCGACATCGCAATATCGCAGCGTTCCACTGAAATATCACGAACAGGTTAGTAAGTTGCCGATATTCCTACCGATCTTCTAGATCGCCTTTTCACATTCTTTTCACAGTTGACATTATTTTTGCTGCAGTTCACCGCCTGTGCCATGGGGACTGTTCCGAATGCCAATGCTAATGATATCCAATATCATTTCCATCCAAACTGGCGTTTATTTCCAGAGAATTTTTCGTTCGATTATGTTTATATGAAGCTCGAACCTCGAAATTGACGCAACTCTACGACGAACCTGGCATCTAGAAAGTTGTCAAGGCTGGACGAGTGCGATGGGCGGGACATGTTGTTAGAATGCCGAACAGCAGTCCCGCAAAGGTGGTGTTCGCGTCAAATCCGGTAGCAACAAGAAGAGAACTTCACCAAACGAGGTTATTGAACCAGGTGGAGCAGGACATAACCAAGAGTTAATGTAGCCCATACTGCAGTCGGAGGTATTGGCGAAATAATGTTGTGAATGGGATCTAATCTCCACATGACGGATTTCACGCCAACTCGACCAGATGTTGGCATGCCCCTGTCACAACTTAATGAAACTTTTTGGGCGTAAAGACCTTACCTAATTAAGCAACTTAGCATACTTAGTTTTCCGAAAATTTATCTAGACTGTAAAGCGCCAAATATTTTTCACATTTTTTTTATAATTTCATTTACTCGAAAATGGTAAGTCCTTCAAAAAAGTGATGGAAGAGTTTTAGGAAAATAATTGAATTTTCTGTAAAAAAATACTGAAAATTTTTTTTTGAAATTCTACACTGAAAGAAATCGTAGACTAAAAGTCGATTTTCTCAAAATGGTCATTTCAGATTTTGATGAAATGGTAGATAAATATATGCCCTACCACTCTTCCATACATTGCAACTTGTGCATATTTAAGGCAAAAAAGTTTTTCTAAAAAAACTTTTTCAATATTTTATTGAAATTAAGTTTATTTCAGAAAATCCAACCCAAAATAAAAAAAGTTAATAATAATAATAAAAATGTTTAATGAGTGTGTTAGAGGTCTTTATTAAAAATCAATGTAATAAAACTTATGACATTTTTTGACATTAAATTCATTTTTATTCATCTGATCTTATACCATGTACATGTTAACTTATATTCTAAGAGATACAATCATCATAAAGGGTAGATGTACCTATCATCGCAATAGTACCAATTATGGTAATACGAGTGAGTTTTTTTACTAGTTTAGAAAACATATCTCATTTTTGAAGGCTCTCATATGATTTTTGAACATCAAAAATCTTTTTTTTTGTCGATTTTGGTACTTGATTCCATGAAAAACATTGTTCATTGGTTAAAAAAATAGTTCGAAAATAGTGTGTCCCATTGATGCTTGGTAATTAGTGTTTTGCTAAGGAATATCAGTCAAAATAATGAGATTTTTATGTTGTAAAGTGGCTGTTTTGATGTAAACACAGTGTAGGCGCATACATTACAACCTTCTTGATGTTGTGATTCAACCAAATTATACGATTTTACAGAAATAAACATGTATTTTTATATATGGTAATACAATTTTACATCTAAATGCCAATTATCGCAGTATCGAAATCTGCCTTGTTCCTAATATGATTGTACGAAATTGCTGCAAAGCTGAAAAGCTATGTTTCTCTTATGGTTGTACGTTGTTTTGTAATGGTTATTATGCTATTATGGTTGTAACTCACGTTTTCACGCTGTGCAATTGCATATAGTATGGCGCACTATACGTGTCCGACCGAAGCATATTTGTTTGATCCACTCTGTTGAAAATTAAATCTCAGGTGAACGTGTTCATATCCTTTGTTCAGTTCCTGAAGAGAAGCGAAAAATGCATGACAACTCTCATGCGTTTATTTATTTTTTATTTAGCAGAGAGGCCTAGCAACGAGGAGCAGGCAGTTATTTTCCAACCGGGAAGCACTCAACAACAGTCTGATCTAGAGATGAAACGGATATTCGGTATCCTGCCTATCCGGTCAATATTTGGTATCCGGTTGTATACCGGATACAAGAAAAAAAAGTGATTTTTCATTAACAGAAGATAAATCATAACTGGAACTTATAATGCTTGTTAATTCTTTTTTGATTTGTAGTTAATTGAGTGTACCCTCTCTCAGATTATTATCCCGGAAATTCTTAATTTTTCAAATCTTGAATACAAATAATTGGATGATGTTCTTGAATATTAAAATTATGTTGCACAATATCTGTCTGAGAAATTAGACAAAAATGGCCGAATAATGAATAATAAATCATGAGTCTTGTACAAAATTTATTGGAAATTTCAAAACTGCCTTCTGATTTGGGTATAATCGCATTATTGAAAAAGTATTCATTAGAAAAAGGGAAATTTTTCATTCTATCAAAACATTTTCCTGTAGTAAAATGACCTACACGAGCGTTCTTGGACTCAAATGAATGCTGATTGATAAGGTTAATTGGATTTACTATTGACATGGTTTATAAAACACTGTGTTAATTTTCAAAGTTTTTTTTTTATCCCATTTAAAGGGTGTGTCACATCAAATTGCATCACGAAAAAAACGCTGTAGATATTTAATTTTTAGAAATTATATCTTAAGCTTTCGCTTTAAAATCAGATAAGAGTGTATAGATCACGTTGGCCATGCTTCACTGTCAATTTTTCGTAAATTTGGAAAAATGTCGTCGAACGAAAAAGAGTGTCGTGAATTAATCCTGTGCACTCCTTTCGAGAATCCGGAGTTGTCACATCGGGACATCGGTAAGATGCTGGGAATCGTCAAATCCACGGTCAGCAGAGTACTAAAACGATACTTCGAGAACCTAACCATCGACCGGAAGGTGAAGAACGGCAAAAATGGATGCTCCGTCAGTGAAAAAGATCACAAGCGCGTAGTTAAGCAGTTTAGACGTGATCCGAGAAGTTCGGTCCGGGATGTCGCCTATAAGCTGAATTTGTCAAGTTCATTCGTCCAGCGGACCAAGCAGCGGGAGGGCCTGCGTACATACAAGGTTCAGAAGGCTCCTAACCGCGACGAAAGGCAAAACATGGTGGGGAAGACGCGAGCCCGGAAGCTGTCCACCGAAATGCTGACGAAACCGCATTGCCTGGTAATGGACGACGAAACCTACGTCAAAGCGGACTTTCGTCAGCTGCCGGGCCTGTTGTTCGACTCCGCAGAGGGCTCGAAGTATGAATAAAAAGAAAATGCCAAAAGTTGTTTAATAGTTTTTATTTTACTGTCTAAAATTTTCAAAAGGATCGGTCTACTGGGCGAATTTCTACAGCGTTTTTTCCGTGATGCAATTTGATGTGACACACCCTTTATTTATTTATTGGGCTCATTAGCATTTTAGCTGTAGCAGAGCCGAGTTTTAATCGTGTACATGTTCATGTTTCTATAAATTGTAAATTACACAGTAGAAGCCATTTAGGCGTAAGGGTATTCTTTCTGTTCTTCCATTGTTCAGCAGACCGGACAGCGGAGACAGTTGATATTGATCATTGTTGGGTTATTTATAGAACAGCAGCCCGATGTTTCTTGCAGAGCAGAGCAGTTGTATGGATGAATCGATCTTATTTTGACCATGGATCGATCTCCATCGCTGATGATGGTTGCTTGGACGTAGTTATTCTAAAACAACACAAAGATGGTCAATTGAGGGTCCTGAGTTTGAACTCACGATCGATCGTTTAGTAAGCGAACGCGTAACCAAGTGGCTACGAAGACCCCCGATTCAAAGTCTTTAAAAAAACAAAAAAAAACGATTTTTTTTTCTTTCCAGTATTGTTATCCACTACACCTACACACAAAAGATAGAAGCATTCAAGTATTCCATCTCAAAACTTGAAGCTTTAATATGATGTATAACCCGTCTTTATGCGTTGTTTTTTTACAAAGTGGCAGCGTTTCTAGAATCGCTTAAAAACTCCGACTTCGCGTTCCGTTCCATTATTTTTGTTGAGTGTAGAATCAACGACATAGTATTGCATACTAGGAATAAGATTCAGAGGCATAGTTTGTTTTAAAAATTATTATTGAAGTATTATTTAAAACCAATTAATGCTTTTGCCATGTGACACCGACTATTACCATAATAGGTACACTTATTACAAATCTCCAGGAACACTGTTACCATAATGGGTACATGGAAGTGGCATTTTCAAACATGTTTTTTCTACAATTTAGTCAATTAATCATCAAAATATCAGTGAGAATCTTCAAAAACAGACTGCTAGAAAAAGTATACTTTTGTATACTTTTTAACTAAAATAGAGTACTTATTCGCAAATTTCTGCCAGTTGGTGACAGATCTCCTCCATAATTGGGTCACTTACCCTATTTCCTATTTTTTTTTTATCTAAAATTTTGAAGATTTCGGGATCATCTACTGAATTTGAAAACTTTTAGCTGTGATTCTATTTTCATCTACAGGAATAAAGCAATGAAATTTTTGTGTTCCCGATATTGTTTTCGCGTGATTGAATAGTTCCTCAAGTTCACTTGCCTTTTTTGTATGCTGTTTTTTGAATATGTAACAGATATTCAATTTCGTTATACATTTGTCATTTTGTTTAACTGCCCAATCATAAACCTCTGGTGCTGTTTGGAATGCGTTTCCGTAATTTTGGGCAAGACTTGCTCTCTTTGCCATTCGTTTTAGAGTCCCTCCTATTGCATCACAGAGTCCTTTCCCGTGGGAGGTGGCAAAGAAATGCCATTCTTCTTCTAGTCCGTAAACTTTTTTGAAATTACACAGACTGGCGAAATTCGTTTTGTTTTTGTAGTATGCTGCCGATGGAGCGGACGTGAAAGTCATTTTAGTAAAATCAATTACTTTTCTGACAAATTCTATCAATTTTTCTATAAACAATTGCACAGCCACAGTGTAGTGTGTGAAAACTTCTGAAACAACTATAAAGCATACGTTTTCTAGTTTACCATCTTTTTTGTAGTATATTTCAAATGGGTGAATATTTGCTTGCGAGTTTTTCCAGTGATAACCCTGTTCCGCATTTTGAATTATGAATGAATGAATCACAAATTTCTATCATTTTTCCTTGCGTCAAAGATTTTTTTTTTAAAGGGTGTGTCACATCAAATTGCATCACGGAAAAAACGCTGTAGAAATTGAATTTTTAGGAATTATATCTTCAGCTTTCGCTTATAATCAGATAAGAGTGTATAGATCACGTTCGCCATGCTTCACTGTCAATTTTTCGTAAATTTGGAAAAATGTCGTCGAATGAAAAAGAGCGTCGTGAATTAATCCTGTGCACTCATTTCGAGAATCCGGAGTTGTCACATCGGGACATCAGTAAGATGCTGGGAATCGTCAAATCCACGGTCAGCAGAGTACTAAAACGATACTTCGAGAACCTAACCATCGACCGGAAGGTGAAGAACGGCAAAAATGGATGCTCCGTCAGTGAAAAAGATCACAAGCGCGTAGTTAAGCAGTTTAGACGTGATCCGAGAAGTTCGGTCCGGGATGTCGCCAATAAGCTGAATTTGTCAAGTTCATTCGTCCAGCGGACCAAGCAGCGGGAAGGCCTGCGTACATACAAGGTTCAGAAGGCTCCTAACCGCGACGAAAGGCAAAACATGGTGGGGAAGACGCGAGCCCGGAAGCTGTACACCGAAATGCTGACGAAGCCGCATTGCCTGGTAATGGACGACGAAACCTACGTCAAAGCGGACTTTCGTCAGCTGCCGGGCCTGTTGTTCTTCTCCGCAGAGGACAAATTCAGCGTTCCGGAGGAGATTCGCAAGCAGAAACTATCCAAGTTTGCCAAAAAGTACATGGTGTGGCAAGCGATCTGCTCTTGCGGAAAGCGGAGCGCCCCCTTCGTGATGACCGGCACGGTAAACGGGCAGGTTTACCTTAAGAAGTGCCTACAGAAGCGCTTACTACCACTATTGAAGCAGCACGAGGGCCCGACCATCTTCTGGCCGGATCTCGCTTCGTGCCACTATTCAAAGGACGTGTTGGAGTGGTACGAAGCCAACGGGGTCACCTTCGTTCCAAAGGAAATGAACCCGCCCAACGCGCCGGAACTTCGCCCAATAAAGAAATATTGGGCGATTATGAAGCAGGCCCTCCGGAAGAACCCAAAAGATGTCAAATCGGAGGCGGACTTCAAGAGAAAATGGATTTCTGTTCAAAAAAAACTACAACCTGACGTTGTACAGAACCTTATGGACGGGGTAAAGAGGAAGGTGCGAGCATACGGGCTTGGGCTCGAAGTATGAATCAAAAGAAAATGCCAAAAGTTGTTTAATAGTTTTTATTTTACTGTCTAAAATTTTCAAAAGGATCGGTCTACTGGGCGAATTTCTACAGCGTTTTTTCCGTGATGCAGTTTGATGTGACACACCCTTAAATTTCGCAAAAAAATCAGACCGCTGTTTGTAAATAAAGTCATGTTCTATGAGTTTGTCTATTTTATCAACAAAATACGGCACAAATTCATTGATTAGTTTCAAAATTGTTGAATTGATGATTTGGAAACACAATCCAAACAGCACTAGAGCTGTATGATTGTGCAGTTAAACAAAATGACAAATGTATCACGAAGTTGAACTTCTGTTACGTATCCAAAGAACAGCATACAAAAAAAGCAAGTGAACTTGAGGAACTATTCAATCACGCGAAAACAATATCGGGAACACAAAAATTTCATTTCTTTATTCCTGTAGATGGAATTCAGTAGATGATCCCAAAATGTTCAGAATGTTAGATGAAAAGGAAAAATAGGAAAGATGTGATGATTGTATCTCACAATTATTTTCCTAAAACTCTCCCATAGATCACTTTTTTGTATGACTCATCGTTTTCACCAGATTTGTGTGATTCCCATAGAATAGCATCCAACCCTAGCTGACTCTTACGATTTGTTTCGCTTTGGGAATCACCCAAATTTCTACAAAAGTTTATGCTCTACTCGTTCATTCAGTCAAAGTAACAGAAAATCCGGGCCATGTTTGTCTGAGACTTGTTGAGACTGTATGGCGTCCGGACAGAAATATTGCCTTCATGACGTGCCAAAATGAGTAATCCAATGAATCAGAGGTACAGGGCAGTCACATCTATTAGGTTGGGGAAAAGTAATCTATTGTTTTCTCGGTAGCTGGCTTTAGTGATCAATATCTCGCGTAATATCGATCATACAATTTCAAGTTCAGACTCGTTGTACAGGTGACATTCCACACTAAACTGTAACATACTGTAAGAGAAAATTACGCGCAATTTTTTTTTATTTAATTTATATTTTAATTTTTTTATTCAAAAAATATTTTTTTATTGAAATACATCGTTTGAAGCTAACGATTGACCAGAAATGTAAAAAAATTGGCCAACAGAAGAGGTGTTATGTTCGTCAGGGAGCTTGATTGGGATGTCTTGATGCATCCACCATATAGTCCGGACCTGGCTCCAAGCGATCACCACCTTTTTCTCGCATTGCAAAACTTTCTGAGTGATAAGAACTTGAGACCAAGAAAAGATTTCAAAATCGGCTTCTAGAGTGGAAAATTTTGGTGAATTTCTATAATTTTGACATCGTGCGATGGTGCAAACATTATCACGCATACGGTTCTTGAGTTTAACGGTGGTAAGCTCGCGATTGGAGTTTTAAGCGGCCCATAGATGTTATATATTATTGCGCAATATTTTAGTCTGTGCCGAAATAGGGTATGAAATCAAAACACCTGAAAGAATATTTTTGCAACATCTCTATCTACACCTGGATGACAATTTTTGCTTCTCTTTTAATACAACAACAGCACCAACAATCTACCGCTTCAACAATCAATAGAGGTAGATCAAATGTTCAGCCCGCAGTGAGAATTTTTTATCGCAAGGTAAGGGTCCGTATTTGCCTAGTTATAATTTCAAATGAAGCGTTTAAAAAACACAATATCTTAGTAAGAGTAATGTGCGCTACACATACAGCGTAACCATCACCGTCCCGTCGACTATTCTCTTGGACTTATTTTGCCGACGTCAAAGTTGCCGGTGATTGTATATGTGAATGCTACCATACGATTTCCATGGAAGAATATTTGACATTTCATTCCTTTACGTTGACTTCATGACGGGACGTTGTATGTGTAGCGTACTTAATACGAGAATCACAGCGGGTTGAGCATTTGTACTGAGCAGAGTGCGTGTTGATCTCTTTGCGAGTGTTTGTGTTCTTTTATATTTTCCATTTTAGAAAATGTTTCAGTCAATGAAAATAGTGTACGCTGATTCTCGTTGAAATTAATTTCATTGGAATTCACCTCAATTCCCTGAGCAAATTCCAAAAAATATCAATGCAAAGTTCCATCAGGCAAATTTTTTTTTCCTACATATTCGGTACAGTCCGTTTATTCAACCGCGCTCGCGTAAGTTTTCGTGTCGGTTCATGCTTTTTATTCGTGATGAGTGTATGTGTGTGATGCAAAATGAAGATAGAAACCCAAGTTGTCGAGACTTTTTTTTAGAAAAATGTACTGAATCGCATTTGAAATTAAATTCATACAGTGAAGGCGGAATCGTGTTTGTGTTTTTCCATACATTTAAGTTTGTTTAAAAGTTAGTTTAGATGCGCAAATTCACGCAGGCTAAGTACAACGCAATTTTCGTATAATTGTTATCAGGGCCCGAAATCTTCGAAGGTGGAAAATGAAGACCGACTCTACTCGCAGTACCTTCGCTTCGATTAGAACTGCTTCGGCAGTAGCCGTCAACAAAATGTGAATTGACTAGCGTTGAGAGCGAGGATGACTGATGAACTAGTTCAGTCAGTGGTTATTCTAACTGACGCGACTAATGAATACAAATCTGCCTCTTCATTCAACTGACTTCAATCCACATTTCTACTCCCCTAGGAACGAAATTTAGACCCGCGTACGCAATTTTATTTTTACGTCCATATAAAGAGGAACGAAAACTCAATTTCTGATGCAAAAAAGTAGTTACCCCATTAATGGACGGTTTATTGTCTACCGATCGTGAACCCAAACCAACGAACTTAGACAGTTATCAGGCATGCTATAAAGGTCCTCGCGTTAGTATAAGTAAATAGCGTGCAAAATAGCGCACACACACTGCACGCTATTTTATACGTGTGAGGCATTTTCGTGCAATGAGGACAATTTGACTGGGAAGAATGAAATGAGATAGTCGAGTCGTAGAGGGGGAAAGCGACTAAACGTCCGACTGACTGTTTAGTCGTTTTGGCGGAAAAACTGCGTGAAGAAGTCAAAAGTCATTTCCAACTGAATACGGATATAGTCAGTCAGATAGTCAGCTGACTATCCTCAGTTAACTATCGCTATGCCGAGCCCTGCTTGTTATCACACAACAGCATTATGAGTGATGAAAGTGTTCATTTCCTTTTATGAGTTTCAAACGCTTAAGCATACATTATGTGGTGTGGTTTCATATGGAAGTGTTTGTCAAATGAATTCAGTGCATAAGAATCAAAAATACAAGAGCGTTGGGACAAATCAAATTCAGCAGTGTTGCCATTATTGCCTTAAATCTCAGGAGCAGAGCTTGGAAATATTGAGCTTGTTAAGCAACATTGAAAATATATTTTTATCAGTGTAACGCGTTTATTTTGCTTGTCGATACTACTGTCATTCATTCGACGGCAAACAAATTTACAACTGTGTTCATTCATATTCATTCTGTGCTCTCTGAGCTTTCCTCAAAGCTCGAGTCATGAGAATTCATTCACATTTATTCATTGCCATTGAATTGTCAGGAATGTTGTGACTGTTCATTTTCAGTATCCCGATATGTGTGTGATTTTCTCATTGAGTTAGTGCCTTGCTTATTCACTTGTTTTTGAAGTTACTCCGAAAGGGCAACGCAAATCGGTGGCGCAAGCGGAAATGCCAACAAAAGAACAAGATCTGCATGCACACTCACAGCTAAGGATTGCTTAGGCTTGGACGGCGAGGGGGCATTCTGCAGAATCGATCTAAGCAGCGAATGCAAACTGTGTCAGCCAAAGCTGGATGTTGGCAATTTCATCCGCTAATCCTATAGCATAGTTTGATCCGTTTGCAAAAGGAAGCTCGAAATATTCCCATTGCGGTCGTGTCTTGGACACCACCATTTTATGTTCGTGTGTTCAGAATTTAAAAAGAATTAAATGTTTGAAATTTGAGTCAAGACGGTATTTTTTACATCGGAATTCTTCTTTTGAAGCATTTCTGACAAGTGGATTTGGAACTGCATATTCACTATGTAAAATGAAAGCAATTTAACTGAGACGGAAACCTTGCATGCTTGAACAATTTAATTTATTGTCACTATTATGAGCATTCTGTACTTTCTTATCTTCCTCAACGAATTTCTCCGTTTCGTCAGTGTCCGAGAACGATGCTGATAGTGAATGAACTGGTATGTTAATGTCAATGAATTACAAAACTAGGGATAATTTATTTTGCTCACATTCCGTGAACGCAGAATAGAACGAAAAACAGAATGAAAAAAAACTGGATGAATCAACTGTGAGTGGCTTGCTGTGATTGTGAGGTTTGGCGTTGGTTCATTTTCGGTATCCCGAATGCAATGGTATAATGATCGAATGTGGCCGGAAATTCAGCTGAAAAGATTGATGTGATACAGATATTTCCAAGCACTGCTCAGGAGTGCCCAGGCTGGGCTGTTTTAATGTCTCTTATAATTTACTATGGTATGTATGTGCGTTAATTCAAAGAAAAATGATGAAATATTACAGTATCCAGACATATAGGAGTTATCTCGGCTAGCTTGTTAGGTTCCCGGAAGATGTTTTCCGCACGTAATCACGTGATGAAATATCTGATTATGTACATGTTTCCAAGATAATAAAAATATGGGATCTCTGGGTTTGCTACTCCCAAGCACCATTCAGTGTGTTGTTTGTGCAATTTCGTTGGTTCAGGGCAATCACGGATAGCAACTACGAAACGTACAGTCTACCCAAGCTTAAGCTCAAGCTATGGGAATCTTAACTATCGTTGGATTATAACTGATTACAGAACTAACCACAGGACAAGTTAATTGCGAAATGCATCGCAATAATATTCCCACACGAACTAAACCTGAATCTTGTTCGTTGGAAGATAATTTAACCGAGGCATTCCTTCCAGCCTATGTTATTTGATAAATGCAATTATTTGAAACGAGTTCCCACTGCGTGTAAAAATAGTATTTTAAAACTTCATGATTGTATTTCAAATGTAGTTAAGTATACGTTATGTACATTCTGTCAAATTTATACCGAGAGCTTGTGTTTTTGAAGGAAATGTTTTATTCATTATCTAAATTCGTATTATCGCCTTTCGAATAGACCTCTTCTGAAATAATACACTATTTCCTACGAACAATCCAGTCAGTCATCGAAACACTTTTTATATCTGTATTCCGGAATTGCCTTCTGTTCACGCATGGGATTCGTTTTTATGTCTTCAATGATGTCCAAACGGGTCTGACGAAGCGATAATTTGAGTTTCATAAATAGGAAAAAGTCACACCCATGTCCCGTCGCCAGTAATTATGCGTTGGGTAAACGTGGGATCTAAATTAGATCGTTCAAACATGTCCTCAGCCACTTGATTGCGATGCAATTTTTGGAAAAAATATTTCGTTTGGAACTATTTGTGCTGCGACTTTTGTAATGCTCGAAACTTCAACGGAAATATGAGGAACGGTCTCTTGGGAGATATTTAATCCACGAGCTAGCTCTCTCAAACATAAGTAACGATTCCCGAGTACCATTCCTCTAATTTTGTTGATGTTCTCATCAGTAGAAGAGGTGGAAGCAGATCGTTCATCTCTTCTCGGCCGTCTTCGAATTATACTATTATACCTTATACCATTCATACACCCGTGTTTTCATAGTTGAATCATCAAATATATTCTGCAACATTTCCAATGTTTCGGTATAACAAATTTAGTTTGCAACAAAACAAAAACGCACAATTATGCATATCAAAAATGTCCATTATCCTATCGTTATCTCTATTGAAACAAGCGATAAACAAATGATGGCGAAAAGCAACAACAGAAGGTAAGAAACAAAGAATGTCAATTGATGTCAGTGTGCGAAGAAATTTAGAAGTTTCAGTTGCTTAGTTCGTGTATTGAAAATGAAATACACCTTTCCCTCGATTTACACTGGAGATAGGTTCCCGATAGAACCGTGTAAAATGAAATCTCCGATTTTGCTATGCAAAACCGTGTAAAACGAAATGAGCCCTCAATATATACTCAATTCAATTATTTATTTAAGTAGAACAATTATAAAAATCTACTTATGGAATTCATTATAGATTCTGGATACAAATGAACAAAGAATTCTTCAAGAAGCTAAATTGCAATAAGTTTATTCGCTATCGCCACTTTAAGGAACTATCAGTATTTTTATTCTGATTAGTATAAAGTCATCCTTATCACTTGAGCATTCCTGATGCGATTCTGGTTCAACAGTCGATGAATTCGGGAAGATTTCAGATTCGACTTCAGACTAAGTGATACAAGATTCAATTAACAGCTGCGTAGATTTGTTTTGCTTTATTTATCGTTGAATTTAATGAAGAGATTTCCAGTCGAAAGCCGGAGATATAACTTCCCTTTATTTTTCATTTTTGTCGATATTCTTGGCATTCTAAGAGCTTGAAAAATTGACACAAATTACACATCAAGACTCCGAAAATGCTGGTAAATTGATAACTTGCCAGCTCTGGAACATAAAATCGCACTCGTAGTCGAAACTATGATCCTACTTTACTTGCTTACATATGAACTACAAATATACATTTTTCAAGTTTTTCAAAATTTGTTATTTCATAAACCGTGTAAAAGCGAAATCGTGTAAAACAGGTACCGTGTAAACAGGGGGATAGGTGTACTAGAATATTTTTTGAATTAGTAATATAATCGTGAACCTCAATTTTACATATTTTAATTTTTCACATACACACTGCGTTTCATAACTATAGAATCACTCCATTTTTCTGAGTTTCCAGTCGGTTCAATTGAATTATATAGTGTAGGATATAATAAATATCTTCATTTATAGGACAGGCGCGAAACATTAAAAAAAATTAAATTCCAGTGTTTCATAACTATAGAACCAGATGGAAAAGCTCTAACTCCTTTACAAAATTAACGTCAATTTCACATGGATTACAATAAGTTTCTTATTTATAGGGCATTTTTAGTTCTCAATCAGTTTGAATAAACCATTCGGGGTGGTTTCGACCAAGCTGCGCCATGTTGTAGTGTGTATCTCGTTCTACGCATAGGATACTGCTCGTTTAAGCTCTTCAAATCATTCATACTGCTTGTAAGCTGCATCTACTATTCATACGATCCTTCCTCATAAGTGTTTTGATAGGGTTTTGATCTGGTAAACAAGTTTACTAGTCCAGAATTTAAGTCCCTATTCATTAAACCATGCCATGACCTTCCGGATTTTATGAATTGATGCCAAATTACCCAATTATCACATTGTTTTTGATGCACTGAACAGCACTGAATGATTCTGATGTACTTCGTTGCACTTCTGACTCTTCATTCGTGTTGATGGTAAGCTATCTAAACCAGGCCTTTTCTCCCCAAACCATGAAAATCCCATCTCCGAAGCTGCGGGTTCAAAAACTAATGTGGAAGCTAAGCTCATGGGTTTCACTATTTCATGAGAACTTCTTTGATAAAAAAAAAATTCAACTTGAATAAAATTTCTTCATACTGTAAGGACGCCAAAGCATATTAACCGACCAATTTACATTAGATAGTAGAAAGAATACATTCAATGGTTGCAGGAAGATTTCATACATAAGCGGTGATGGAGCTATATTAAACATTTCAAATAGAAATCTATTGAATAGAAAATAGCGTTCGCTTCACACATCACGACGAACGACGTTATCGCCACTGAACAGCTGTTTACTGTTTACGGGTTGTTTTTGTTTACGCTATATCGTACCATGAATCCGTGCTACTAAAATGACATCACGAATTAAGCCAAATGAATTTGCAATCAGTTCTTCCGATAAAAGAAAAATTATCGTGTATGAAAAGCACATGATTTGACGTGCCGCTAATTGTTCCGGTGTTCGGTCAATAATACGATACATGAAAAAGAAAACAAAAACAGACGAAACAAAACTGATAACATATCCGTTTGGGTAAACGGAATGAAACACTCAATGCCGAAGCCCACGCAGCCCACTCATCAAACACCGCTAGAAAAATCCGCCAAGTAATTCATAGGAATCTCCGCCAATTTGAATGTCAAAGTCTGTCATGCACAATACACGCAATCAAACGTCTTCCATTACGTGATAACATCCGAACTTCAAGGTCAGCCATTAATTGTAGAGTTAATAGGTTTTACTCCGTATCCAATCAACATTCACCTCCATCGCTAACCAACCACAAACAAACTCACTTTTTTCTTTCTCTGGCGCTTCGTCTTTGTCTCGCGTTTCTTGAGAATTTAATCATTCGTCGCAATAAATATTGTTGTTTTTTACCGTTACTTATAGAAGACAACAAAGCCAACAAACTCTCATTACTCTCGACGCAAGTCGTCATATGTTATGACGACATTTCTGAATACATCGATGCTACCTCTTATTATTGAATGGTGGCACTTAAGGTAGATTGACGTAAATGACGATAAACTGTCGATAAACACGGCGATACGTGGCCTGAAATCAATTGAAGGGCCACGACTCATACCCATTAGTTCAAATCATGTGATGTCAGAAAGTAGCAAAGAAACCAACAGCTGATCAATTGATTGAGGAGCGTTTGTATACTTCTTTTACACTATTATTGTGATCAAAATTACGCCATACACAGGATTCGACTAGCGTTCACAACACTTGACTCTGTACCGCTTTTGAGGCTATTGAACAGAGTGTTAGGTAGCTTATTGAGAATCTCTCAATTATTTCACTATTAGCTTTTTTTGCATTCACTGCATTTTTCATTTGAGCAAACCCAACATGGGTTTACAATGAAAATTTTAAATTATTAATTGTAATACAGTGCGTGAAATTCCTTCTTCTTCTTCTTCTTCTTCAATGGCACTAACGTTCCTAGAGGAACTTCGCCGTCTCAACGTAGTATTACTTGCGTCATTTTTATTAGTACTTAGTTGAGATTTCTATGCCAAATAACACGCCTTGAATGCATTCTGAGTGGCAAGCTCTAGAATACGCGTGATCACAGTGCAAGTCGGAGGAAATTTCTTTGACAAAAATTCCCCCGACCAGAACGGGAATCGAACCCGAACACCCGGCATGTTAGTTATGACGCTAACCACTCGGCCACGGGAGCACGCGTGAAATTCCTATAAAACCTATATATGAGTATATATTAAGTTGGGAAAAAGTAATCCATACTCTCATAGAAGTGTTGGTCCTTACTGGATAAAAACTCTGGCAATAAATTTTTACAACCTTCTCTTGATCCCAATTTCTTATCACTCAGGAAGTTTTACAATTCGAGATAAAGGTGGTTATCGCATAGTATCAGATTCGGACTATATGGTGGATGCATTAAACATCCCAATCATGCTCCTGGAGTTGTGTGTCCTTGCGTTGTCCTGATGGTACACAACACCTCCTCTGTTGGCCAATTCAGGACGATTCTGATCAATCGCTAGCTTCAAACGGTCCATTTTATGAGTGTAGAGATCTAAATTTAATGCATAGCACTAAATTTTTTTTTTTCAAAAAAAAATATTAAAAATAAAAAAAAATAGAACTAAAAAAAATTAAATTAAAAAAATTAATTGCACGTATTTTACTGTTACAGTACCGGCGCCATTAACACCATTCACAATTTCAGCGGCCTGATTTGCATTTTCGCCTTTATAATAAAAGTGTAAAAAGTACCGAATTTTATCTTTGTTGACTTCCATTATTAATACCCTGTAACTCACAAGTGAATAAAATCAACAAAAAACAGCAAAAGATGTTTTTAGTGTGAAATGTACAACCAGCCTAAACTTGAAATTGTATGATCGATATTACGCGAGATATTGATCACTAAAGCCAGCTACCAAGAAAATAATGGATTACTTTTTCCCCAACTCAATATTCCAACTGTTTGGGTGCTGTGAATTAGATTTTCGAAATATAAACATAGCCTCTATAAGAGCTTTGAATTTCAAGTAAATTTCACTATTAAATGTCCCAGTCCAATTGTCAACAGTTATTTTAAATTATGAAAACTCATTTTCGGAGTAGAAATTCTTGCAAGCGCACCACATATTTTGTTCACAAAAATAGATTAACACAAAGAACTGATAAATACAATATTTGGTTTTTCTTTTTTTAGTTTCATAAATTCGATTTAGCATTGAATCGATCAGATTATGCAGCAATATATGTGGAGTTCTATTCCACTGATCTTGAACACATGTCTGCAGCTCATGAACTGTTCCAAATTGTCGTCCACCACTGTAAACATGCCTTACCAGAATCCTCCAAAGGTTCTCAATAGAGTTTAAGTCCGGGCAACAAGCTGGCCAGCCTAAAACCTGAATGTTTCTCTCAGAAAACCATGACAAAGACCTCTTGCTTATGTGAATGGCCGCATTAACTTGCTGGAAGATGAAGCTGTTGTCCATAACGTTTTCGATAAACGGTATCAGTACACTGTCCAGCAGCTTCAAATAGGTTTCCGGATTCCTTCTTGTCGAAATTGTTGCTATAGGCGTCTTTCCTCTTCTTGATATATCATACCTATATATCCTATATATCATACTTGATACCTGTGTAAGTTCGTAGGTTTGAGTTCACGGTGGGTAAACCGTCCATTAATGGTGTAACTACTTTTTTGCATTAGAAATTAAGTTTTCGTTTCACTTTAGATGGACGTTAAAATAAGATTGTGTACGCGGGTAACAAGATTCGTGTCAGGGGGAGTAGAAGTGTGGATTGAAGTCAGGTTGAATGAAGAGGCAGATTTGTATTTATTAGTCACGTCAGTTAGAATAACCATTGACTAGGATAGTTCATCAGTAATTGTTCGGGTGGTTTGAAAAACACGCCGACAAAATGGATTGCTTACAAACAAAGCTTTAACCTCAATTTGTGGTAAACAAATGTTCGCTATATTTATCTTTTCTATCGGATGCGCTTCCAAGTTGAGACGTGCTCTCTTCGTGTATAGTTTCGTTCTGCTGTTTCTGCTTTGATGGTATGAAATCGTTTAACATAGTTACGCGGCTGTACTTCGGTGTCCCACCGATGAGCTGGGGCGCAGTGGGGATGTTGATGTTGATGCTGTTGTTGTTGTTTTGGTTCGGTTCTGCTTCGGGAAGATGGTTTCGGCTTTATTCGTGGCCTCCTATGGACGTGGCGAGAAACACGAATTACATTCTTCCGTTGAAGACGGAACTAGAGATGCCTAAATTTTCCGTTTATTCGATTATCGATTAATCGTGGGGCCATTTTAAAATATTTGATTGGTTCGAATAGTTGTCTTTCAGTATTCGATTAATCGAGCGAATATTTATTTCTTGTACAGGCAAACCTGTTTTTGTTCGATCGCATTTTGCGCAATTCCTCATTTGTATGACCGATTTCGTGCAATTTTCGAATACTATCATTTTAATACGGGAGCTTAGACCATCTCCTTCAATTCCGCCTTTTACTCCTGCGGACGCTGAATTCTTCTTCCCAGTCTCCTCCACCACCAGGGAATTATTTTTATTCTTCAACCGTAAATGGTTTAGCATATTCGGTGAATTTCGACAAAACACCATGACGGTTAAACAAATTTTGCACTGTATTTTTTTGAAAAAATGGTTCCCTTTTTCATTAATCGCGATTGCTATGATAATTATTCGATGTCTTCATATTTTGATTTTTCATTATTCGATACTAAATTACTCGACTAAAATTGAAGATATTCAATTAACGAACGATTAACCGACGTCTCTAGACGGAACAGTCATCCTCGCTCTCAACGCTCGTCAATTCATTTTCTAGTCAATTCAAGCTATGTTTGGTAGTCCTAGTCGAAGCGAAGCGATTTTCATTTTTCATCTTCGGAGATTTCGGGCCCTGGTCAGGACCACCAATATTGAAATTGTTTTCATCGGAAAAAAAAAACTTCATCCCACTTCGCTTTCCAGTTTTTGTGTTGTTCCGCAAATTTTAATCTCGCCTGTACGTGCCTTGGGGTAAGGTTAGGTAAATTCGAGATACACGTCTTTTTGATATGGCACCATCAAGCTCCTGCGTTATTCCCGAGGCATTGGGCTTTCCAGTCTCTCCAAGCTGTATAATGCGGACCCGGTTCGAAATCATGAAGTTACCTTTGCTTTTCTTCCGTATGCCATATTTCGGATCTTTCTTGAGAAAATTTCTTACCACTGTTTCTCTGTTGATCCTCTTCGCTATCGCCCGGTTGCTCAGATTAATCTCAGTTCGTCTAAGAACTTTCCTTTCGGCATCGTGCTTCAAAATCCTCCGAAACGCTACATCGCCAAACTGATTATGGCTGAGTGTACTCACATACAACTAGAGATGGACAAACCGTTCATGAACTGTTCAAAAGAACTAGTTCACCAAAACTAGTGAACGAACGGTCGTTCTTTTTTACAGCGCAACAGTTCATATGAACTGTGTAAGTTCAGAACCAGTTCAGAACGAACTGTGTATGGAGACCGCTGGCGGAACTGTGTATACAATAATTATTCGCTAACAAAAAGCAATTCATGAATGAACAGAACAACCCTACATAATATCCAACACTATTTTCATACTTGCTTTGACATATCCATCCACTGTATGAAAGAATGAGTGAGCTGGTCAAAAGAACTAGTTCACTTGAATGAACGGTTGATCACTGAACGGTTCATAAAAGTGAAACGTTTTGCCCACCTCTACATACAACCTCATCTTGATGATTTGACAGATGG
This sequence comes from Toxorhynchites rutilus septentrionalis, assembly GCF_029784135.1. Taxonomy (NCBI): domain Eukaryota; kingdom Metazoa; phylum Arthropoda; class Insecta; order Diptera; family Culicidae; genus Toxorhynchites; species Toxorhynchites rutilus. Next base: position 256,754,913 of record NC_073745.1, read on the forward strand.
TCAATATATTGTCATTAAGATTGGATGTCAACTGCGCATATAGGAATTTCGATCCGAAACATTAAAAATCTTATTCCAAAAAAGTATAGAAGCATTAATGGTGCTTCTATGGAATGTATTTACTATACGACTACACTTACTAAACTTCATCATTGAAATGGTTCGGCTTAGTACTGTTGCGAAAAAAGAACCCACAGATCTGGCCACACGATTTGAGACGGAAGCCAGTCGCTGATAGATAGAAAGGATAGAACTTAGGTTATACCGAGGGAAAAGGACCGAATAAAGCGGAATTCAGCGGAAAGCAAAAGTAAACTACTAAATGTTTACGGGTTAGTCGATGTCACTTACTAATCACTCTTTCGGGTAATTATTTGCGTTATATGGAGGCTAGTGTTTGAATACGAAATGATCGAATCGTTGTAGGAGGAAAAACGGAGAAACTATCTTTGTAAGTAGGGAATTTGATATTGAAACTGAAATCAATTTGCAATTTGAGCTGCTAATATTTGCTGCTACAAAACGGTAGTGCATTCCCTATAATCCGAACAACTAACTCTCCTATACTCGCGCAAAAAATCGTAACTCGTATACTCATAGACTGTGTGTGTCTCGGTAATATTGCTATTGTGTATTTTTAAGGCGTTATTGGTGTTTATTTAAAGAAAAAGATATAATTGAATGAAAAAACTCCAGAAAATATTTTTTATTTAACTTCATTCAGTTTTAATAGTCATTTGATTCAGCCACCTAATTGATTCTCGATCTGTCATACCTATGCGCGAGTATAGGAAAATTTAAAAAGATGCTGTAAAAACCTAGGAGTGCTTATAGGAATTTATCCCACTGTATAAAAGTCGTTCCTTTCCAAACCGAAACTAGGGTTCTCAGATTTTCGTAAAAATTGGTAGCTTTGTTACTTATTGCAAAATATTGGACACCTTTTTTTCTTTTTTTTCTTCTTAGGATGCCCATTTCTATTTTAGGGTGGTCCAAAAAATATTTTTTTTCTCCCTTTTCTAAAAATTACTGTTTTTCAAACATCCATAACTTTCGAACTATTGGACCGATTCAGATGATCGACATATTGAATTGAAGCCAATGAACTAGGCTAGAAAGCTTCCTATGTTCGTTGGGCTATCAATGTTGCTCTCAATATCAGCCGTTCATCAAATCTTCTCTCATCTCTACTTCATGGTCTGGTTTCCTTATACGTGGTAACATGTTTTCTCGTGACGGAGAGTTGAGTCGATGCATAAAAAATCAATTTTCATCTAGAACTCGACAGTTATTCTCTAGGCAGAAAACTGTTTTCGTCAAAGTTGTTACATATGATAGAGTGCTTATTTTGATTTTGTAGAAAATAGGGAGACCAAAGTTTTCGATGAAATAAATAATCTAACTTTCTCATAGAGGTAAACATAGTCCGACAATATTGTAGACCCAGTTATTTTAAGCGACTTTGTAGAACAATTTTTTTTTCTATCACTTGAATAAAATAATGTTTCAGACAAGTATAATATTAGGCTGTCAAAAAAGTCCTGCGGTATTTCCGCGAGGTGTCGTTGTAAGCGCGTAGTTCTAGTTGTATTCATTGTATCGAGTCATACTATAGCTTGTTGGAAAGGTATTTTTGCGCGCTATAATATAGTCCTTGACAGTGTTTTGTTTGGTTAAGTCGTTCGTGAGTTATAGTGTCGCAAATATGGAGCAAAATAAAGAGAAAATCCGACATATTTTATAGTACTACTATGACAAAGGCAAAAATGCATCTCAAGCTGCCAATAAAATTTGTGCAGTTTATGGACCCGATACAGTTTTCATTTCCATCGCACAACGATGATTTCAACGTTTTCGTTCTGGTGTAGAGGTCGTCGAAGATGCGCCACGCTCCGGAAGGCCTGTCGTCGAAAATTGCGACAAAATCGCTGAATTAGCCGAGAAAGACCGGCATAGTAGCAGCCGTAGCATCGGCCAAGAGCTGGGGATAAGTCATCAAACCGTTATTAACCATTTGAAGAAGCTTGGATTCACAAAGAAGCTCGATGTATGGGTGCCAAACACGTTGACGCAAAAAAACATCTTTGACCGTATCGACGCATGTGAATCGCTGCTGAATCGCAACAAAATCGACCCGTTTCTGAAGCCGATGGTGACTGGCGATGAAAAGTGGCCAAGCCCTCATTAACGGCCAGGAAGGTTCTGCTGTGTGTTTGGTGGGATTGTCAAGGAATAATCTATTATGAGCTGCTTCCCTATGGCCAGACACTCAATTCGGACCTGTACTGCCAACTACTGGACCGCTTGAAGGTAGCACTCATGAAGAAGAGGCCATCTTTCATAAACAGAGGCCGCATTGTCTTCCATCAGAACAACGCCAGGCCACACACTTCTTTGGTGACGCGCCAGAAGCTCCGGGAGCTCGGATGGGAGGTTCTTTTGCATCCGCCGTATAGTACGGACCTTGCACCAAGTGACTACCACCTGTTTTTGTCCATGGCGAACGAGCTAGGTAGTCAGAAGTTAGCCACAAAAGAGGCCTGTGAAAATTGGCTATCCGAGTTTTTTGCCAATAAGGAAGCGAGCTTCTATAACAGGGGTATTATGAAGTTGGCATCTCGTTGGGAACAAGTCATCGAACAAAACGGCGCGTATTTGACTTAAAACAGATGATTGTAACTAATTTTATGAACAAATGAAAATTCAAAAAAAATACCGCAGGACTTTTTTGACAGCCTAATATCTTAGGTCATGGCGGCTCGTGAATTTCGTGTATAGGAGCTGGAGGAAACCATCAATACGTGGAACGATGATTCTAATGAGATTGCTGGTTCAGGTGGGCGATCTCATCGATGGGAAAAACTTAAATGATGATTCTATTCAACTGAATAATAACTTCCCAACCCTCAATGCTATTGTGTTTTCACAGCGTATTTATACTTTGTAGGTTTGCGAAAATGTTCGATTTTTCGGGGAACGGACAGTCGGAAAGAAATAATTCTTCTGCATAAAATTTTTCCACCATCAACAATAAAAATAACAGGAAAATAAAAACTACCGATAACAACTTAAAATTAATATAAGAAAGATCACATCTTATATTAATGAGAAAGGTCACATCTCATCATAGGTGAATTAATTCAAATTTATACTTAGAGACTTCCATTCCCATGTGCTTGTTCGTCCCGAAATGTAAAATAAATGCATTTATGAAAGTCGCATATTAGCTTATTAAAGTGGCTTTCAGTTTGCAATAGGTTTGTACTTGATAATAGAATAAGTAAAAAAAACTTTGCAAGTTAAACGATTTAATTGTGATTAAACATAATAAAGTACTAAAAGCTATAAAATAATTAGGCAAGTAGCAGTTAGCACAAAAGTTTTTTTACTTATTTTATTTTCTAGTTTTAAGTACATTATCTGTTTCATTAGAATATCTCTCTACAATAGAACCATTGTACTGTATTCTATCATTCAAATAATTTCATTTGATACTGATATTGAGTGGATTGCAGAAAATACATAGTGTGTTCTTCAAGTTAAGTTCGTTCGTTTGATACACATATCTCAATCAACCTTTTTTTGAGATGATATGAAATCAGCTATTTTGTAGTGGCGGCCAAATTGGATTTTTCAAGATAAGCGGTTTTAAAATGACAGCAGAGATGAAGGTGTTTTATAAAATCGGTCAGTTCCTATTGGTCAATTTCTATTAATGTGGGACAACCCTACAGACATACAAACATACATACAAATAGTTCAAGCTAAATTAAACCGTTTAATAAAGTAATTTGCTATTTTGTTATTGCGGCCATCTTGGATTTGGATTTTTGGTAGTACCATTTGGTAAAGGGTGTGTCACATCAAATTGCATCACGGAAAAAACGCTGTAGAAATTCGCCCAGTAGACCGATCCTTTTGAAAATTTTAGACAGTAAAATAAAAACTATTAAACAACTTTTGGCATTTTCTTTTTATTCATACTTCGAGCCCAAGCCCGTATGCTCGCACCTTCCTCTTTACCCCGTCCATAAGGTTCTGTACAACGTCAGGTTATAGTTTTTTTTGAACAGAAATCCATTTTCTCTTGAAGTCCGCCTCCGATTTGACAACTTTTGGGTTCTTCCGGAGGGCCTGCTTCATAATCGCCCAATATTTCTCTATTGGGCGAAGCTCCGGCGCGTTGGGTGGGTTCATTTCCTTTGGCACGAAGGTGACCGCGTTGGCTTCGTACCACTCCAACACGTTCTTTGAATAGTGGCACGAAACGAGATCCGGCCAGAAGATGGTCGGGCCCTCGTGCTGCTTCAATAGTGGTAGTAAGCGCTTCTGTAGGCACTCCTTAAGGTAAACCTGCCCGTTTACCGTGCCGGTCATCACGAAGAGGGCGCTCCGCTTTCCGCAAGAGCAGATCGCTTGCCACACCATGTACTTTTTGGCAAATTTGGATAGTTTCTGCTTGCGAATCTCCTCCGGAACGCTGAATTTGTCCTCTGCGGAGAAGAACAACAGGCCCGGCAGCTGACGAAAGTCCGCTTTAACGTAGGTTTCGTCGTCCATTACCAGGCAATGCGGCTTCGTCAGCATTTCGGTGTACAGCTTCCGGGCTCGCGTCTTCCCCACCATGTTTTGCCTTTCGTCGCGGTTAGGAGCCTTCTGAACCTTGTATGTACGCAGGCCCTCCCGCTGCTTGGTCCGCTGGACGAATGAACTTGACAAATTCAGCTTATTGGCGACATCCCGGACCGAACTTCTCGGATCACGTCTAAACTGCTTAACTACGAGCTTGTGATCTTTTTCACTGACGGAGCATCCATTTTTGCCGTTCTTCACCTTCCGGTCGATGGTTAGGTTCTCGAAGTATCGTTTTAGTACTCTGCTGACCGTGGATTGGACGATTCCCAGCATCTTACCGATGTCCCGATGTGACAACTCCGGATTCTCGAAATGAGTGCGCAGGATTAACGCTCTTTTTCGTTCGACGACATTTTTCCAAATTTACGAAAAATTGACAGTGAAGCATGGCCAACGTGATCTATACACTCTTATCTGATTATAAGTGAAAGCTGAAGATATAATTCCTGAAAATTCAATTTCTACAGCGTTTTTTCCGTGATGCAATTTGATGTGACACACCCTTTAGTGGCGGCCATCATTACTGATAGCGACTATGTACAACGAGCGGAGATAGCGGCCCGAAGTTGGGACCCAACAGACATGAATACCATCGAACAATTTAACAGACGGAACGATGGTAATGAAGACACACCAACGGGAGAGGCGAGCGTGTTCGCAAGGAGCGGTAAGCTCCAGAGATCACCAATTCGCAACCAGACAGCCATAGCGAATCCTATAGGACACCAAGAGCATCCACAACAAGGAAAGACTAGCCTACAAGTCTTTACAATACAAGTGCTAACGCATAAAGCCAACACCACCACTTCCTTAGAAGGGCTGCAGGTCAGGAGGTCAAGCTTGATGGAGGTCAAGAAGAAAGTGAACGAGCTGTACGAGTTCATTAAGGACAAAAACAACGTCCATACTAAGATCAAACATTTAGTCACAAGCATCAAATCGGCCGTTACGACTGCTGACCGCGAACAGAAGGAGATGATCACGCGAGCAGAGGTTGTTGAAAAAGCACTCGCTGAAGCAAGGGAGAAGATGTCCGTCGAGATACAGGAGACGCCTAAGACGCCACGAAACCCACGATCGGACAAAAGGAAGAGGGATACCCCAGGGGATGAAGAAGACCTGAAGAAGGTTAAAAATGACAACCTGGGAAACAAAAAGGAAGGTGAAGGCAGTGGATGGCGCACTGTCGAAAAACAGACAGAGAAACGGAAGAAGAAAAGAAGAAAGGCGTGCAGGAGACAAAAAAACCCTGGCCCAGACGCGAGCGAAGTAAGGGAGATGCTCTGATCGTCGAGGTGAAGGAAGGAGTGACTTACGCATCACTCCTGCGGAAAGTGAGAGACGATCCGGAGTTGAAAGAACTGGGAGAGAATGTGGTGAAAACCAGGCGCATCCAGAAAGGAGAGATGCTCTTCGAGCTCAAGAGGGATCCGGCGGTCAAAAGTTCAGCCTTCAAGGAACTGGTTGCGAAGTCGCTCGGTGAGGAGGCGAAGGTGAGGGCTCTATCCCAGGAATCAGTGGTCGAATGCAGAAATCTGGACGAAATCACGACAGACGAGGAGTTAAGGCGCGAGTTAACAGAACAGTGTAAGCTGGACAATACACCAATGACGATCCGTATGAGGAAGGCGTATGGTGGCACGCAGACGGCGTTGATACGGCTCTCAACAGTCGCAGCCAATAAGATGGTAGAAACGACCAAAATAAAAGTTGGCTGGTCGGTTTGCTCGCTGAAGATCACCATGGGTGACCAAGCGGATGGAGAGATGTTTCCAGTGCATGGGCTTTGGACATCAGGCAAGAAGCTGCACAGGCCCCGACAGGTCTGAACTGTGCAGGAGTTGCGGTGAGAAAGGGCATGTTGCGAGAGACTGCACGAAGCATCCGAAATGCCGCCTCTGCAAACCTGAGAACGGCAGCGACCATGCGACAGGAAGCTTCAAGTGTCCCTCGTATAAGAAGACGTTAGCAGAATCGCAGTAACGGAGATAATACAGATCAATCTGAACCTTTGCAATACAGCTCAGCAACTGTTGTGGCAGTCGACAACAGAGACAAAATGCGACGTTGCAATCATAGCGGAGCCGTATACCCCGTGATAACGGCAGCTGGGCAACAGTTAGTTTAGGGATTGCTGCAATACAGGTGATGGGCAGATATCCTATCCAGGAAGTGGTTGGAGGTTCACATGAAAGTTTCGTAATCGCCAAAATTAATGGAATCTTCATGTGTAGTTGCTATGCACCCCCGAGATGGACAACTGAGCAATACCACCAGATGCTAGACGCAATGACCGAGGAACTAATCGGTAGAACACCGATCGTCATTGAAGGCGACTTCAATGCTTGGGCGGTGGTGTGGGGAAGTAGATGTACCAACATCAGAGGGTACAGTCTACTGGAAGCTCTAGCAAAGCTGGAAGTAACGTTACTGAACGAAGGTACCATCAGCACGTTCCGGAAAGATGGGCGCGAATCCATCATAGACGTTACTTTTTGCAGTCCGTCGCTGTTGGCGAGTACGGAGTGGAAAGTGTGCGAGTCGTATACGCACAGTGACCACCAAGCGATCCGGTATAGAATCGGTCAACGAAACCACGTGCTAGTTCGGATGCAGTTTGGATTCCGGAAAGGTAGGTCCACCGTTGATGCTATCCGGACGGTGGTTGAAAAAGCAGAGAAGGCGTCACAGCAAAAGCGGAGGGGCGACCGACATTGTGCTATAGTAACGATCGACGTGAGGAATGCTTTCAACAGCGCTAGCTGGGAAGCCATTGCCGAGTCCCTACACCGTATGAAGGTTCCTGGGTACCTGTGCAGAATTCTAGGAAGCTACTTTCAGAACCGCGTCCTAGTTAACGAGACGAGCATGGGGCAGACAACATTGAATATAACGGCCGGAGTACCACAAGGCTCTATCCTGGGCCCAACGCTCTGGAACGTAATGTATAACGGGGTACTGAATCTGAAGCCTCCGAAAAGCGTGGAGATCGTGGGCTTCGCGGATGATATCGCTCACACAGTGGCAGGCGAGACACTCGAAGAGGTGAAGATGCTTGCAACCGAGTCCATCGTCTCAGTAGGGAACTGCATGCAAGCAGCGAAACTGCAGATTGCCCATAATAAAATGGAAGTATTGCTGGTGAGTAACTGCAAAGCCGTGCAGCGAGCGGAAATCACAGTCGGGGAACACGTGATAACTTCTAAGCGTAGGTTTAAATACTTGGGAGTTATGATCGACGACCGGCTGAATTTCAACAACCACGTCGACTACGTCTGCGAGAAAGCAGAGAAGTCCATTAGCGCGATAGCGAGGATAATGCCGAATAACGCAGGACCAGTAAAAATAACGCAGTACCAAAGGCGTCTCCTGGCTGCTGTATCCTCGTCCATACTGCGGTACGGAGCACCTGCCTGGTCTGCGGCTCTCGAAACCCACCGGAATAATAGAAAACTGGACCGTACGTTTCGGCTCATGGCGATGCGAGTTGCGAGCGCGTATAGGACGATCTCGTTGGAGGCAGTTTGCGTTATCGCCGGCATGATCCCAATTGGTATCACCCTGGCGGAAGACTGATAGTGCTAGAGACGAAAGGAAATCAGGGGTATCCGGGAAACAGCGAGAGTAGAATCACTCTTGAAGTGGCAGCAGGAATGGGACACGGCGGAGAAAGGCAGGTGGACGTATGGGCTCATACCGGTACTATCGACCTGGCTGAACAGGAAGCACGGGGAGGTGAATTTTCATCTGACACAGTTCCTGTCTGAACATGGCTGCTTCAGGCAATATTTGCACCGGTTCGGGCACGCAACGTCGCCACTCTGTTCGGAGTGTGAAGATGTGGAGGAAACCCCAGAACACGTGGTATTTGTGTGTCCCAGGTTCACCGCAAGACGCGAGGGGCTGCCTGCCCTTCATGCCGGGAACATAGTGGAGAAAATTTGTCGCGACGAGGGCACCTGGAACGCTGTGAACAGTGTAATCATACACATCATGTCCGAGTTACAGCGGAAGTGGATGGCCGACCAGCGTGGTAATAACCCCTGACCATAGAAGAGAAACAACTGCGAGGGCTGTTGCAATGGATAGTATCCCACGAGAGTCGCTGTGACGGGGTGCGCGTTATGTTGGAGGGCACTGCCTAATCAGCGCTCCGTTGGGAAGAGAAATCTTGCGAGGGTGGCTGTGACGGGGCGCGCGTCAAGTTGGAGGGCACTTCCTAATCGGTGCACGTCTCGACAGGTAAACGAATACTGCCGCGGAGAACAGCAAAATGCCTGCCTGGCAACGCCTGATCGTGGCCTGGATGGAGGAACACTGTGAACGTTTCGCGTCTAGGAGAGCATCATCGAATCGGTGTGTACCCCACGAGAGTTGTTGTGACGGAGTGCGCGTTATGTTGGAGGGCACTGCCTAATCGGCGCTCCGTTGGGAGGAGAAACCCTGCGAGGATAGCTGTGACGGGGCGCGCGTCAAGTTGGAGGGCGCTTCCTAATCGGTTCACGTCTCGACAGGTGAGAAACCCCACGAGGGTGGCTGTGACGGGTTGCGCGTCAAGTTGGAGGGCAATTCCTAATCGGTTCACATCTCGACGGGTAAATGGATGCCTGTGAAATGGACATAAGCGCAGTGGAAAGAAATGGAGAAAAAAATATTGAGAAAAAGGGAAGGATCAACCATAACCCATATCGATGAGGTTTTGAGAAAATATGTGATCCGCCATTTTGTAGCGGCCGCCATCTTGGATTTTCAAGATCATGAAATACGCAGTTTTATAATGACTACAGAGATAAAGGTGTGTTACAAATTTCAGATCAATCGGTCAACAGAAAGGGGGTCAAATTTCTATTAATGTGGGTCAGCGCTACAGACAAACATGTTACAAACATACAAACATACAAACATACAAACATACAAACATACAAACATACAAACATACAAACATACAAACATACAAACATACAAACATACAAACATACAAACATACAAACATACAAACATACAAACATACAAACATACAAACATACAAACATACAAACATACAAACATACAAACATACAAACATACAAACATACAAACATACAAACATACAAACATACAAACATACAAACATATAAACATATAAACATACAAACATACAAACATTCAAACATACAAACATACAGGGTTTTCCAACTTTAAATTCCGAAAGTAAATTGAAATAAAACACACTTAGAATTCGAATTTCGATGAAACTTTTATTTCAAATTAAAGTTTGGTTTATGCCATTATGTGTGAAATACAACATCATTCAAATGTCCACCTAGGGCATCCTCGCACACCTTGATCCGGAACAGGTAATTTTCGATGACTTTTCGGCACATATGGGGCGGTATCTCGGTCATAACTTCACGAATGTTGTCTTTCAAATGTTCAAGAGTTTGCAGAGAGTTGGCATAGACACGGTCTTTCGCATAACCCCACAAAAAAAAGTCTAGCGGGTTCAATATGGCCATGTTCGGTCGTGTTGTGTGGCACGTGGTGCCGTCCTGCTGAAACCACATGTCATCCGTATCCATATCTTCAACTTGAGGCAAAAAAAATCGGTTAACATGCGGTCATAGCGCTCACCATTCACAGTTACCGTCTCGCCGTCATCATTTTCAAAGAAATACGGCCCGATAACTCCACCAGACCATAATGCGCACCAAACAGTGACTTTTGGCGGATGCAATGGCCTCTCAACAATCACGTGTGGATTTTCCGAGCCCCATGTACAGAAATTTTGGGTATTCACATAGCCACAGAGCTCGAAATGTGCCTCATCGCTGATGAAAATTTGATGCGAAAATTCAGCATTTTGCTGCTGTTGTTCGTTCATCCAATCGACGTATGCCCGACGCATTCCATGGTCACCACGCTCTAATTTTTGTACCAGTTGGACTTTATATGGATGTAGGTGCAAGTCCAAATGCAAAATTCGCCACAATGATGTGTTTGACAAGCCCAATTGCTGAGCACGCCGTGGAATCGAAACATTTGGGTCATCCTCCACACTGGCAGCAACAGCAGCAATATTTTCGGCCGAACGCACATTACGATGATGCACAGGTTTCACAATATCCGCTACGGATCCAGTTTGTTCGAATTTACGCACTACATTAGCGATTGTGTGCTCTGTAGGCCGTCCATGACGACCAAAATCTATCCGTAATGCTCGAAAAACATTAACCGGTTTTTCATAATTTTTATAGTATAATTTAACAAAATTAACACGTTGTGCGATGCTAAAACGATCCATATTGTAAAATGGCAGACATTCAACTAACGATATGACGCTTTGGTGGACAGCTATGTCAAACGGTTGTCAGCCCAGGGCTGTATACTTTCGGAAGCCCGAAATGGAAAACCCTGTACAAACATACAAACATACAAACATCAACATATAAACGTACAAACAGATTACAGGGCAAGCTAAATCAAACCGTTTAAAAAAGTGCGGGTATCGGTCAATGTTCGATTCTTCGAACAGTCATTTCCCGGAAAATGAAAAAAAAAAACTTGAACATTGGGGTTTCGTTAAAACAATCATTTTTACGGCTCTTCTTTTATTTAGTTAGCTCTCTTCTTTAGAAAAAATATCTCACTTCAATCTTTCCAAATAGTTTCCGTAGCCACATTGGTTGCGCGTTCGCTTAGTAAGCGATCGATCGTGAGTTCAAAACTCAGGGCCCTCATTGACCATCTTTGTGTTGTTACAGAATTACTACGTCCACGCAACAATCATCAGCGATGGAGATCGATCCACGGTCGAAATAACTCAACAATGATCAATCAACTGTCTCCGCTGTCCGGTGGTCTAACTGGATAATGGAAGAACAGAAAGAGTACTCTTACGCCTAAATGGCTACTGTGTAAATGTACCATATGCAATGGTATAGAAGGAATACTGGCAAATGGTAGCTGTGTAATGTGCTAATTATAGATATGATAACCATGTGGCATATACACGATTAAAATTCGGCTCTGTTACAGCTAAAATGCTACTGAGCCTAAAAATAAATAAATGGGATAAAAAAAAATCTCTCCAAATTCGCTCATATATCCATTCTTATATTTTCCAAAGATAATCAACCACGATCGCAATGAATAAATAACACAACTATGCTTTTTGTTAAGTGCTTTCAAACAACAGCAACAGCAAACCCTCGAACATGAATAACACACCTGACCACACCCATCCTGTTACACACTTATTCAGCGAAAATAACATCCCACGCTAGCGTAGTCAGTGTGCTGAGTGCGAGGGTGGCATTTGAAAATTTCTCTTGATGTCACCGGTAGCCAGAAATTCTACCGCATGCAGGATAGACTGAAATAAAATCAACCTTTTCGCAACTCCCATGGGGCTCCGCTCATCACTTGATATAACCATAAACGGAATTCCGGTTTGGGTTGAATGTTGGCAGGCTATTCCGATGCGGGCGATTTTCACTATCAGTTTTAATTTGGCATCCGTTCCGGTTGAGCTTACCGATGTTTGCACGAATGCCTTGAGAAATGAAGTGGTATATGAAGTTATAAATCCATACCGAATCATTCGGAAACCGAAGCTGTTAAAAGATGAAATTTTGTTTGATCGATTTCCCATCTTGTTGTGTAATCTGATGGCCCCTCCAGATGCATCGGACTGTTCTTGTCGATTGAAATGCAGAGCGATAAATATGACACTCCGTTGGTGTTATAATCGACCGTAATTTCCATTGATAGGACTTTTTGTGTTACACAAAACTCCAGGGAATCCAATCTAGCTACACTAAATCATGAAACAATTTTATATCGCTTCAATCTGACATATCTGAAAGCGGGCATAACTAAACGCTTAGAAAAGCATAACCACAAGCATTCGTTTAACTCAATGTATTTAATTTCGAAATTTATTGCAAAGTGAAATACAACCGCTGAATTAGACGGCCGCGCCGTGCCATCATATCGAACAATGGACACATCTGAAATTAACGGCAAACGCGCGGTGCTTGACGCCACCCGGTATAGGAGTCTCGAGGTCGAAGCAAAAGCAAACCATCTCAACATCACACGTTTGGACGTTTTGAAGGTTGAGGTCAGCTAACGCCAATACCGTACCGCTTCTTTACGGTTCTCTTTCACATTGTTTGTGGTGATCAGCATTAGCGATGGCAGAGAACCAACCATGTTCGTAATTTGCATCTTTGGAGGAATCGGATTCGGATGTTTGACAAAACACAATTCGATTTGTGCATTTTTTTTATCTCATCTCTCCTGGGCTCTAAATGGCGGCCTTCAAGCTGCGACCAGACCGATGGTTGAATATTTGGATTTGTTTGGTTTGCACAATTTGTTTGCTTTGCAATATTGATGCTCTGGTAGAAAAATGCTAATCTAGCTGCATTCATCGGGCAGAAGGGAAAGTTGGATGTAGGTTCTGAGGATCACAAAATACTATCGGGTATCACAACATCATGGTTGATTGCACGCAAAATTTAAATTTGCAAATTCGTGAGATTCATTAGAGAAATGATTGATTTACCAATACGATAAATTTTTTCGACGTAGAACTACGTCTTTCAGGAAGGGTGGCTAATCAGAAAACAGGTCACGTTTTTGTGAAATAAAGTTAACGTTAATTATTATTTTCACAGCGAACAAATTCTGATGATTTGCTCACCAATGGAATCGGAAATTCTCTAAGATTTGTTTGATATACTAAACTTGTCTTGTCGATGTCCTCAGGCGTCGTGCACAAATTACGTAACGCTAAAAATCCGGATCTTGAACCCCCTTCCCCCTTACGTAACGCAATTTCCTATCTCTAATAAACATAAAGTGATGCAACATCTACCCCCTCCTCCCTTATCGCGTTACGTAATTTGTGCACGACGCCTCACGAAAAATGAATGGGTTTCACCACCAGAATATCATTTAAGTATGCTTTTCGTGCGTGATTGAATCGAGAGAAGGTGTGGTTTACGATGGTAATTTGGAAGGCATACTAGAGGAGAATTAACTCTCTGAGTATGAAAATTTCGGCGACTGAGCAATAATCGATTGAAAATTATATAATTTTCGCGATACGAAACATTTTCCGTTGCGCGCGCATACAATATTGGATACGAAAATATACTACTGATGGGAAAGAATAATCTTCAGAAGCTTTCCAGCTAATTACACTTGATTGAATTACGAAAAATTACGAAATCAAATGTATTTGGTTGCTGTGTTATATGGTTAGAAAACATTAAAATAAACTCTTTCGCATGAATGTATTTTTCAATTCCCATGGAACTGGCAGATTATTTTTCAGCAACGATTAGATCTTTCCGGAATTTTCTCGATGCTGTATGGCATCCAAACGAAAATTCTCCTTTCAGTTTGGCCTGCAAAAAACTTTTCTGAACTCAAATCCATCAAATTTGGAGCCCTGAAAAGGGCCGTTGATTATATGCTAAGCTAATATAGCACGCTCTCCTTGGATTCGACGGGCCAGTTGAATGTCCTTGGGCATGATGTGACGCGTTTTGCATAGATAGCACACAAATTTGTATCTTCGAATAGGCCTCCTGCAGCGTCATAACCGCGGAACTTTGGAAGCGCAAGTCGGTTTATAAGTCCTGAGCAATTCCACGAACCAAATAGCTTGCGGATCAGCAATTCGGTCGACTTCCGATAGCGATGAATTTCACGCAAAGTTCCTGATCGATAGCGATGTGACTTCTTCACCTATCCTGCGGCTGGTGCGCTTATCCGAGCTGCTTTCGTGTGCCTTACCACCGAAAGACTAACGAGCTGTCTGCTTGGTCCCAAACAAACGAGTCGTCACGGTGCGAGAGTAGAGTAAGAAATGAACGAAAGCAAAGGAAGCGTCATTTTATAAACCATAAAAGTATAGAATCTAAACCCGACCCTTATTATATTCGTTGCTTACCTATCGGTATCGAATTATCATCGAAACCACGATTTTCGCTAAATGCTCCTTTCAGTTCGGCCTGTAAAAAACTTTTCTGAACTCTAATCCATCAAATTTGGAGCCCTGAAAAGGGCCGTTGATTATATACTAAGCTAATATAGCACGCTCTCCTCGGATACGATGGGCCAGCTGGATGTCCTTGGGCATGATGAGACGCGTTTTGCATGGATAGCACACAAATTGGTATCTTCGAATAAGCCTCCTGCCGCGTCATAACCGCGGAACTTTGGAAGCGCAAGTCGGTTTTGAAGTCCTGAGCAATTCCACGAACCAAATGCTGCAAAGGTAGCTTGCGGATCAGCAATTCGGTCGACTTCTGATAGCGACGAATTTCATGCGAAGTTCCCGGTCGATAGCGATGTGGCTTCTTCACGCTTCCTGCGGCTGGTGCGCTTATCCCAGCTGCTTTCGTGGTGCCTTACCATTGGATACGAAAATTTTCCACTGATGGGGAAAAAAATATTCAGAAGCTTTCCTGTTAATAGCGATTGATTGAAAAATCACAAAACCAAATGTATTGGGCTGCAGTGTTATATGTATAGAAAACATTAAAATAAACTCTTTCGCATGAATGTATTTTTCAATTCCCAGGGGAACTAGTAGATTATTTTTCAGCAACGATGATAGCAACGAGGGTTCCGCGCGTGTATGTGTGTGTGGCGGCTGCTCCGATGTTTCAAGCGGAACCGTGGCATCACTCTCCTCCTGATGTGGCATCACTTCCCTTCTGACCTTAGGTGCACAAACAGGCTCTTGATGACACCGTTCATCAGCGCTTTCATGATAAACGAAATTAGCTTCACAACAACAGCGACAACATGCTCCAATCGCTGTTCAATCATAACTGAGTGGGTTTACGAGCGGCGCTCGCTTATATACCGATTGGTGATTTCAATAGCCTGTTTTGAAAGCAATTTTAGGACTATTGAAACAAGTTTTTGGATGAAAAAGTAACAAGTATATGACGCGTAGACATTTTATCTTTCGAATTAAGTGTTTATCATACCATTTCATTCAGTTGTTTAAGAGCTATTAACGCTCAAAATCTCGGTCTCCGGCGTAACGCTTTCGTTTTCGAAACTTTGATTTTACACCCCGGTATAGAAATGAAAGACGTAGTCCTACGTCAAAACCTTGACGTTTGTTTGTGCACGATTGAAGCAAAACGAAGTTCAATACGTGTGCGCGACATTGAATATATCCAGTTAATAATCGTTGTTTCACCAATGTTTGCACACCAGATTTATCTCCTTACATTACAGTAGCGCCATCATAGCTATGAGCCACAATTTTGTCAGGGTTAAGACCAAAGTACGCAGCTATTTCATCCACATGTCCGTACAATGCAGCGGAGGTTTCGAAACGTAAACAGACATACGTGTACTATATGCACCGGGTTCCAGTTGTCGAATGAACAAAATCGAAAAAAACGCTTGAATTAAATCCGCACATCAACGAGAGAACACCACCACATCCACAGAAATAATGAATGAATTTGTTCGTTAATTTATTTGCATCACGCTCGCTCGGGTGTTTGGTGCTGTGTACTCTCGCGGTCTCGTGACCTCTCTCAAATTTTAATGGCGTCAGGGATAGAAAGAGAAACAGAAAGGAAACGATGAACATTACGAACAAACACTGAAGAATGAATGGTGGTGTGTATTTTCTATCGTTTGCATCGGTTTTGTTCTGCAGAAATATTGAACCGAGAACGTCATTTTTACGCAAGGCGGCGCATTAGTGGTAGTGATCGTTTCATACGTAGTTGACTGTGTTTGCCCTGTGTTCGGATGACGGCGGGTTCAGATGAATGGTTTGTACCCGGTAGTCATTACTGCTTGTTTCGTAGTGTTATGGCTGTGTTGCACGTGTTGCATTGGGGTGTATTCAAATGTAATTATCTGATTATATTCTTCACGGTGGGTTTAAGTTCCACCAAAATAGAAAATATAATAAGGATATTCGGGATAACATGGAAGTCACAAAAAAATTACTTTCGATAATTCCTCATCCATCCATGGATCAGGAAGGAAGAGTATGGAATAGAGTTTCTTTCCGCAAGGGCCCTTCTCAGGGCTAGAGGCGGAAACCAAAAATAGAATAGAATGAAAACATAGATGCGAGTGAGCTAGCATAACACAACGAGCGGATATCATTCATGCCTAATGCTGATTTCACACACATACATACACAGCTCAATACACAGAGAGGAAGCTCGCTGTATCGGGGTGTGCTACGACAAAAAAGAGCACCATACGAGAATCTTTTGTGCTAGTGCGAATATGGAAGAGTATCCAGAATTTTGGAATATAAATACACACTGCATTTATTTAGATAAACGTATATTTCATGAAAGTATGCTTTCAAATTCCAGCATTGTAACCTTACTGTTGCATGTTGTGGGGTTCGATTACATCTCAAGCGAAATATAGGAGCAAAAGGGTTCATAGTTTGTGATCGATATCTGAGTGGGAAGGAGAAAGTCTGATGCGAGTTGAACCTAATAAACGAGAAGCGCTGATAGCTTTACTCGACACTTTCGAGTCTACTGAAGTAATAAAAAATAAATAGCCAAAAAGGTATTTTAAAAATTTCGATGCATTCTAAAATAATATCCAAAGTGATAAACAAGTGAATTGAATAACATAATTCCGTAGTTCTACGTCGAAAACTGCGGTCGTGTCCTAGATACAACCCATTACAATTTTTTTTACCATGAATTTTAAAACCGGTCTTTTTTGAATTTTTGTAGCATCATTTTAGTTGTTAAATATGCTTAAAAAGCATTCTTTAATGAATCATTATTGTTTTAACTACAGATGTTATAAATTTCTTCGGACATTGCAAATAAATTATTATAAATGGATTGAAGCACTGGATTGGATTATTTTTTCTCAAGGTTTTGTCACTTTTTTTTTTGCTTCAGCAGTGGTCTCAATAATTTTTCCGACACTGTAGATAATTTCAATTTTGAATGATTAAAGTTCAATTTTAGAGCAGTCCACGTGCACACAGTCCAGGTGCAAATGAAAACAATGTTCTTAGAATGATCCGAAAAAATCAGAACTCGTATATGTAACAATGATTATAAATATAGAATAGTGAGGGACTGAGTAGAAATAAGATAATACTCACTCATACAAATATGCAATCGTTCTCGCCAGTCCATTGCCCGAGCCACAGGGAATGATTCCTATCGTCAGTTCCTCAATCGCCGTCTGCCAATCCTCTCGTTCGAACAGTCCATTCAATGCTTCGTAGAAAATTCCATCCCCACCCACCACCACAATGCCCCGCCAAAGGTAGATATCACGATTCCGGACAAACTCCCGCGCCCAGTCAGACTTCTTCGTTATGTGTAAATCATAGGAGATTTCTGCCTCCGCAAAAACCGGCGCCACCCGCTGCTGGAATGTTTCCCGTGCCTTCCCCGAGCCGGATTTCGGGTTGAGAATCACTAGCATCTTTCGAGTTTCCTTTGGCTGATATGTAGGCCTTATGGAAGTTTCACCCGCTGTCAAGTATTTGATCGCAGCTCGCCATTTCTGGGCTTCCTTGTTGTTATCCTCGTATTTGTCGAAAGACCGAAATCTGAGCGTAATGGTTGTGCGTTCCCGAAATCCACCCTTCCGGCTTCGCTTGAGGATGTAAGCGTACATGTAGAGATAAGCACTGACGTCGGACTCATCCTGTTCGCCGGAGTTCTCTTCAACTACTTTGAGTTGAGCGGTACCCGACATGGATGTACATGCACAGGCCGAATTACCCTTTGTTTTCCGTTTGCTACGCAAACATCGACAGCCGATTATGTCCTTCAGAGGAATCGTCTGCTCTTTAGTCGATCCATTGCTTTGCTTCTTCAAACTAAGGCCTTTATCAGTCAGACGAACCTCGAAAACGGTGTTCTTCTTAGAGCTGATGTAGAAAGTTTCCGTCAGATATACAACATGCGGTGGACTACCACAATCGGTTCCTTTACTGATAGTTGGTGACGGATTGACTATCTCCTCACCATTGTACTCCATTCTCGGTTTGTCCACCATCCTGCTGAAGATGCTTCCAGGACACACGGTGTGCTTGTTCGATGCCGCATGAATTTGCGTTACCACTCACGCCTCGTCACAACGGTTATTAATTGTAGATTTATTGCTTATTTGCTTTCCCTTGATGAGTATAACGGCACTCTAAACATTGGTTTCGCATTTCATTCCGAACTGTTCATCCAAATGCTGAAAAGCAGACAAACGATATCGTATAAGTTATGTTATCCAGCAGCAGTGAGTGAAAAAGAGGTCAATCCACAAATACTTTCGAAACAACAAAGATAATTTTGTTGCCAGCAGATGTAGTCTACCGAATATAACAAAATAAACATGAAACATGCACTAGCAAGTACTCGATAAACGCGCACTGTATAAAAGCGGAAAAAGGTCATGAATGTTGCAAGTTGCACCGAAAGTCTGTGACCTTAGCCTCCTTCGGTTTCCGATGTGATTCGCTCTTAAACCATTGCTGAAAATAAATGCCCCAAACGATTGGCTGGGCTTCCAGAAGCCACATCATCACGTGACCAAATATCATATCGGTCAACTCTCCTCCTCCAATTGTAAGGTTTCACTCCAAACAGTCAAATCAACCTCCACTTTTTACGGTTGATTCCGTTTGCCTCTTGTTGCGAAAACTCGTGCACCCACAGACCTATCGTAACGGTTCCGTTTCGCCCCGGAGATTTCCGTTTGTGGTTGGTTTTCCGTCCCTTATGTGGGTATTCCATACAGGGTGGGTACAGGTAATAATAACCACGGCAGAAAGGAAACGGAAAGTAAGACCTTTTATGTGTGTCTCAAGCGAGTTTTGCTCCACTATAGCGGGAGAACAACGTGGAAACTAACAACGTGCAACAACATTATGCGGTAATAGGAAAAACATTTTCTATTCCCATTCAAAACTACCTGCCAACTTGGCACAGGAAGATGGTTACGGCATGAGTATACTCAATCTAAGTTGTAGAATGTGTTCTTCGCTGCGGTCGCGCTGAAAAATACGACCAGTATAGCGTGTATAAAAGTGTTGTTTTACAAGAACAGATTTATATCCACGTGATGACTTTCCTTGTTTTCCACGGGCACGAATAAGTAACAACAGTTGATTCAAGTGACAGCCCCATGTATATGCAACACTTGAATGAGACAAGGGTCATGGGGTTGAACCTACCGGACTCACTCTTCAATGGAGGAATATTTCAATGAAATTCGATTTAAAAAACGAATATCTTACAATGTCTTTGTATTTTCGCTTTTATTAGAATTAGTTGGTCTGGGCCTCGAAATAAACCAAAAAGGATTCGTTATAAATAGAAAATATTTGATTGGGAACAACATTTTAGAAAAGTTTCCAGAGATACTAATTACTAAACTAAATCTCTTGTTTGACCGGACACTAGACAGGTCTTATCACCAGGGTATTGATTCTCTTTGGCTCCCAACATTAAGGACAGACTCACCTCTAACCAATGGCCTAAACTACGGATTCTCAATCTATGTTGGGCGAGAGACCCTTTTTCCAGAATGAAGTGATACCTCAGACCCCTGTAGCCGAATGTCTTTAAAAATTCTGTTTCTAGTTTTTTTTCATTCATACAAAATACTTACAATCGAAAAAAAATGCAGATAGTCAAAAGAGTCAACGTGATATTAATTTATCATCAAAATTCAACAAAATAAATAGACAAAAGATTCAGTAAATATCACAGGTTTGCTTACGAAAGGCCGCCGCTTTCGGATTGCATCATCTCGGTGGCTTGGGACCTTATACTCGTTAGATGGGGACTTTGTAAAATGAAAACCTAAACACAGAACATGCGGGGAAAAATGAAATATTTCGAATACTTATAGCCCGACTTTTTTTTAATAGATCGAAAAGAAGTTTGCATCAATTGATAGGAAATATTTCTACGCAACATAATTTTTTTCCTGAGATAAGCAATACATGGCGTTTGTTCAAATTCTGTATTTACACAGCAAATATGTTGAATTCAATTGAATTCGAAAATTGTTTGCGGTTATATCATAAATATAACCCTCCCATTTTTCTTCTCTACATATTCCTCCAAACACCGAACAATCGGTTGACATACTGTGAAGAGACATTTGACATACTGTGAAGAAATTTGATTTTTTGAAGACATTATGAAATATATAAAGACATTTCAGCATCATAGCGTATGAGATTTTTTGAGAGATATTATTTCCATAAAATTCTAAAAAAAATATATCGAAAATATCGAAAAGGAAGTAGGGCTTTTTTCATAGTATCATTCGCTCGCTTTTTCATCTGTGTCACTTGTTTACTTTTGTGCTTAGTAATCAACGGAGACTTTTGTTTCGGAGTTTTGTATTATTAATAATCGCACCTCGGATAAACCTGATTGGTTAAGATTTCGCCACTGCCCAAAGTTAGTCTCGGGGTTATTCACTTGCTTTTTTCAAAGTTATCCAAGAAAAAATCCACAAGTATATAAAATGAATTCAACAACACAGCGACTTCTATTTCAAATTCTGGAGAACTTGAGGCGGTCTGAATGCATATAGTCAAATTGAGTTATCACAGTCCGTTTTTGTGGAAGAACTGAGGCGATATTCACTCAATCAAATATCAATAACAATAAACATAGAATAAGCTATCAAACTTTGTTTAATAGTAATTTTTGAATTTTAAGTTTCATTCGATATGACTGTGAAGACATTTAAAGACATTTTTCCGTACTACGTACTACGCTACATTTGAAAATATCTAATGGCGGGTTTACATTAGGGAGATCTATAGCTATAGATGGATTTTTTCACGTGAAAATAGGTGTAAACGGGTGAGAATAAATATGATACACTTATTCGAGGTATATATAACTTGAATAAATTCAGCAAATGTAAACGCTTGTGAATTTCTCACTGGTGAGAAATCACTAAAGTTGGATGCAGTTCTACATCAGGTGAATAAATTCACCGAAGATATGAATATATTCATTATAGAAGTTCACGCTAGTGTAAACGGTTGACGCGATTTCTATAAATCTCATCATATTTCTTCACATGAATATATCACTAGTCTAAACCCACCCTAAGACATAAAATTCACTCATGTTATTGTTCCAATCTTTAACAGTTTTATCCGACAAATTATGCTGCTTTTTACGAAATTTAACCGATATCAACTCCTGCACCAGCAGTTTATGCATCTCAAAAATCTGCTTCCGTCTTGCGAGTTGTCTCTCCTAAGTCCTTTTTGCTGATCAATGATGCTGATTGTATTGAATTACATTAACACTCTCTTTCTTTATTTGTCCTTTTCTATATATCTTTCTCTCTCCCTCTCTCTCCTTCTCTCTCTATCTCTCTCTCCCTCTTTCTCTTCCCTCTTTCTCTTCCCTCTTTCTTTTTCTTTCATTTTCTTTCTCTCTTTTTTTTCTCTCTCTCTCTCTTTTCTCTCACTCTCACTCTTTTCTCTGTCTTTTTATCTCTCTCCCTCTCTCTCTCTCTTCTCTTTTTCTCTTTCTCTCTCTCTGTCTCTCTTCTCTTTCTCTCTCTCTTCTCTTTCTCTCTCTCTCTTTCTTCACTTTCTCTTTCTCTCTCTCTCTCTTCTCTTTCTCTCTCTCTCTTTCTTCACTTTCTCTTTCTCTTCTCTTTCTCTCTCTCTTCTCTTTCTCTCTCTCTCTTCTCTTTCTCTCTCTCTTTCTTCTCTTTCTCTTTCTTCTCTCTCTTTTCTCTTTCTCTTTCTTCTCTCTCTTTTCTCTCACTCTCACTCTCTTTTCTTTCTCTCCCTCTCTCTCTCTCTCTTTCTCTTCTCTTCTCTTTCTTATTTCTCTCTCTCTTTTTCTTTTCTCTCTTTCTTTTTCTCCTCACTCTCTCTTTCTTCTCTTTTTCTTTTTCCTCTATCTTTCTCTCTTCTTTTTTTTCTCTTTTCTCTTCTCTCTCTCTTGTTTCTCTCTCTCTCTCTCTCTTTTTTTTATCTCACTCTCTTTTCTCTCTTTCTCACTCTCTTTTCTCTCTCTCGCAATCTCTTTTCTCTCTATCACTCTCTCTCTCATGGTCACGTTACGGTGCGGTTAGACTTTTCAAATGTTCACACATAGTCGGGGTTCTGCCAAAACGAACCAAGCGCCATTTTTTTTAAATTGTGTTACATACACCATTGGATGCAGAAAATAATAATCTATCGACTGTAAAATGACCATGGCACTCGGACAATTGACAACAGCTCCAAAAGAAAAGCTCTGTACCGTTGTCACCTGTAACCGATGTCAACTCCTCGCACCAGCAGTTTATGCATCTCAAAAATCTGTTTACGTCTTGCGAGTTGTCTCTCCTAAGTCCTTTTTGCTGATCACACTGTATTGAATTACATAAACACTCTCTTTTTTTATTCCTCTCTCTATCTCTCTCTCTCCCTCTCTCTCTATCTTTCTCTCCCTCTCTCTCTATCTTTCTCTCCCTCTCTCTCTATCTTTCTCTCCCTCTCTCTCTCTATCTCTCTTTCCCTCTCTCTCTATCTCTCTCTCTCCCTTTCTCTCTATCTCTCTCTCTTCCCTCTCTCTTTCTTTTTCTTTTATTCTCTCTTTCTCTCTCTCTCTGTGTTTCTCTTTCTTCTCTCTTTTTTCTTTCACTCTCTCACTCTCTCTTCTCTCTCTCTTCTCTCTCTTCTCTCTCTTTTCTCTCTCTCTTTCTCTCTCTCTATCTCTCTCTCTTTCTCTCTCTCTCTTTTTCTCTCTCTCTTCTCTTCTCTTCTTCAATCGAAAATTCATTACATTACATTACAATTTACGCTTCACAGAAGTGGAACACGAAGCTCAATGACTGGAATTTTTGAGTAAATTACACTATCGATTTCCTCAGGGCGTATTTTGTCAATTATACAAATTAAAAATGTGCATATGAGGTAATTTTTTTGTAATTTTGCCATCCAGCCGAATAAATTCCGCAAGGTGCGGAACCAAATACATGTAACGTTGTTATGATTCTCATTCTACATTTCAATCATTTTTTTTTGTTTGAACACACGTTTTGTAATATCATGACAATGCATGTGTTTAGACCAGGCAATATCAAAGGCTGCGTCGGCGTTGCTCATGATAGCGTCTGACAAGTGAGTGTATTTTTCCACACAGCGCTTCTGATTGTTTAGAATCGCAGTCGTTCGCTATCTACCTCTATATCGTTCGCAATTCATTCTACGTTGAGATGGTGAACGTTAGGAACATTAGAAACATTAGTACCATTGATAAAGAAGATGGAGAGTGTCGTTTGAACGGTGGATGTCAACGATGAACTCCAGACTGTTGTTTCTTTTTCGAATCACAGTTTCTCGCGTCACTGAGCAGTCGCCTACCATGACTCCAGCAATGTATTCAACGACATACGCATTGAATGTATACATGTGTTCTCCAATCGGTGTTATATTAGAATTGATGAAAATAACGTTATCGTCACCTTGCAAACCGAGCATGTATGATATGAAGAATTTCAATAATTTATTATGTTTATTCAAAAAGTTTTCCAACTCGCTGGCAATATGCATGGCTTTAGCCGAATTAAGGTTATTGGCGCATGTGAGGATGAATGCGTTCAATGAAGTGAATTTAGCGCCATCTGTCATTTAACAACGTAAATAAATTCGCTCTCTTTGAAAAACAAACTACGGGTCGATTATTTGAATGTTATTTATACCAAAATACTAAAATCGCGAATAAAAATAGGAGATGGGGGATAACCTGTGAGGTTATATTTAGTTTTATGTCAAATTTAAGAAAAAATAGAAATAAAAATAAAAAAAAATTCTGCATAGAGCCACCCTAATCGGTATTAAACATATGGTAATCGGTACCCTAGCGGTATCATATATAGTTTACATCCTATTCTCATGCCTACCAAGTTTTTTGTACATAATTTCATGAAAATCGTTCGAGCCGTTTCGGAAGAGTTCGACCACGAACATTGTGACACGAGATTTTTATATATAAGACAAGATAAGATCTGAGACTTTGTCGAATACACTATATATCTATCTTGACTTCAAAAAAAATTAGAATTAGTGGTAGGGATATCCACATACCACATAAATAGAAAAAGCACGGCTTTAGACTCCTCTCTCCCCCTCCGTGGACAAGCGTGGACATTGACTATACCCCTCCCCTGTTGTCCACGTGGACATTCTTCCATATATTTTAATTGGAAAAAAGGAAATTTTAAATTAGACTTATTTTATATTTTGTGTTTTTTCAATGATAGAAAAACAAAAAATTGAATAGCCAAAAGTTCGAAAACTTCTCAATTGTCTAATATCCAGCTATAGTATATCAACTTGACTGTTGTTGTCAGAGAAATGCAAAAACTTTTCCGTCATCGTTTAGAAATTTTTCAAAGGACGCGTTCCATTCCATATATCGGCTAAGACTACACCAGCGCGCTGAAAATATGTTTTATTAACAAATTCCCAGCGACCATTCTGCATTGAATATCCAGATGACTTCCAGAGTGCTCATGAAGCAAAACTACATTAGACAATTCTCGACTCAGGCAGCGCATCTTTCATTCGATGCAACGCAATTTGCTTTACTTTAGGGACCTGCAACATTGAAGTCGTTTTATTCTGATTATAATCTTAAATCAAATAACCTTTTTCGAAAAAAATAATGCAAATAGGCTCTATTATTAGTAGCGGTTGTTTTTTATTCTTCGATTTTCTCATTACTATTGTCCGAAAAGTTATTGGCATCGCTCTTCAATTTGTTCCAAAGCATTGATTATACCTCTTCCTACCAATATGTCTTATAGTTTGAAAATATGTGAAATCGTTGGCTACAGGAAAGGATCGGTTATGGCAGCTGTATGAAATTGTGGGTTAAAATTACTAAAACAAAAATTCGTTCTTTTTCATCCCATTTGTTCTAATGCATATGGGAATCTATTTAATCATTTGTGTAATAACCCCACTATGATAATTGATATTAAGCCCAAAATACTTCTCTTTCAAAATCACCTTTCGAGAACTTTCGAGAGAACCAACGACAAACACATATCGGGTTTTTGATTGGTTTTAATGTGGAGATTGTTTTCAAAGCAAAAACGAAAACCCTGTTGATTCCATCCGACATTTCGATTGGGCCTTAAATAATCCTACTGAAATTTGAAACATTTCTTCGATGACTTCACTCTGCAGTTAAACTGAACAGTCAAGCAAAAATGTTTCGTAAAATCACAACTGAATCAATAATCCAAGGCGGAGGCGATCTGGCGTAGTGGTAACATCCATGCCTCTCACGCTAAAGGTCACGAGTTCAATTCTCACTCCCGACATTCTTCCAAAAATGGAAGTAAAAAGTGACGAACCAGCCAAATGAGTTGAAAATCACTATAATACAGATAAAAAAAAATAAAAAATAAAATAATCCAAGGCGCCTAGAAGTATATCCTACGGTGGGCCAACTTGCTAAAATCACTCTTCAGCCATCTTGGAAGTCCTATGTGTTTTGTTTGTAAACAAAACACAATACGCTAGTGCCGAAGCTCGCTCGTGATCAGTCTGTCTCTTTCACGCTAACAAGCAAATAATTCCTCTTCTGCTTTCTTCCGTAGGGTAACACGGGGTGATTTGGTCATATGGGGTGATTTGGACCACCCCTTTATCTCAAAAATTACGGCTCAACTTGGATTTTTTATAATGTCATTTCCTTCTATTGTTGAACCGTATGTACCTAAAGTAAAAAAACTTTGGTGAAACTTCACTAGTAGAGGGAAACGGTAGCATAAACACAGCAAGCACTTTGATCGTCAAAAAATGTGAGTTTTCCGATAGTGGTTTTAAGGTTTTTCCCGCTAATTAAACAAACTTTTCGTGTATTGTGCAGTAAATTTCTGTTCGCCTACAGAAAAGGAACTATTTGATGTAGCGAAACTGTATGTTTGATAACAATAAATGGAATTAATTGCATTTTAATTTTTGCGTGTTGTGTGGGGTGACATGGACACGTTTCTGTGGGGTGAATTGGTCCTACAGGTCTGAGATTTTTCTTTGGTCTAATTGATTCCAGATGCCGCTGAATTACAAAAATAAGATGGACAGACAACGTTGGAAGAAGGAGGAGCTTGAAACGAACCAGAACGGATTTTCTTTGACCAAGCATCAAAAGTGTTTGAAAATGCTCGACCAACAGTGAAAATATTCATGAAAAATTCGAGATGGTGTCAATCCAACTTTTCTGGTCTGGAATCTGGCCTAGACACCTGGTATCGATCCCAAAACATTGTTACTAGTTGTAACATTATCCCAAAATACTTTACATAAGCATAAGTATGTTTTTTTCGATGAAACACACACTGGACCAAATCACACCACAGATGGTCCAAATCACCCCGCATCAAATTTTAATGTCCATAAATCATCTCTTTTATTTTATGATATATTTGGTAGATTGAAGCTTTATTTATTGACATTATTTATTGAGAGAAAACAAGTGTAGCTCAGTATACAATGTGATATTTTTTATTTAGACCGTATTGGTTTGGAAATATTAGGCGATTTGCTTAGGTGGTCCAAATTCCCCCCTTTTCCCCTACTGTATTCATAGACTACTCCCCTAACCAACTTAGTGACGAAACGGCCTCACCTCAGAATATACTTCTAGGCGCCTTGCAATAACCTATAATCAAATGACGCATGAAATAACATCAGAAGAAACTTTTTTTGGCAATAGAATGATTCGCCTGCAGAAAATCTCCGAGAAACGAGTGTCTATCGAGAAGAGTTTTTCTGAAGACTTCTGAAAAGATTTAGCACAATTGAATGTTGTTTTAATTGAAGCTAATCGAGGAACTATTCAAAAGAATGTTTCGAAACTATTTAAATGAAGAAACAACCAATGGATTTGGGCATACTTCTTTACTGAACTTTGACTGCGAGATACTAGTTCAGATGTTGAAGCGAAAATTAGAACATAGAAAACAATATGCCTAAAATGCTCCAATACGAAGAAAATATTTTCGATGCGGTTAATTCCATAAAACGTAGAATTGTCAAGTTTAATTCCAAATATAAAGCAGAAAGACCAGCCTGAGGGCATCCGTATACTAGCACATAGGATTTGACAGCGTCAAACATGTCCGGGTCGCAAATGCAATTTGCGACCACTGTCACTCGCGAGAACTGCCAAACTCTCAAGCTGGTGTAAAACAAGGCACTTAACATACTACCAGGTGGGTCAAAACGTGAAGTGGTTTTCTGCAGCCATTTAAAAAATACACAAAAGTAAATTAAGACGATTGAGCACAATTTGTGGAATATACTGATACTTTATGAAATACTCATTGCTATATTCATTATACTCATTACGTTTTACGCTGCAAGCGTTTCATTTATTGTCTTTGCGTTGAAGGCACCATAATGATTTGCGCCATTTGGAAAACGAAATTAAGGACGAAATTAACACACTTCTAGAACAAAAAATAATGAATGAAAATTTACTTTTCTGTATTCAATATGTATTCTATGTAATAGAGTAATACGTTTCCTCGAAAATTGTGAAATAATATGAAACTGAAATTGTGTTTGATGCTGATTCTATGTTATAATGGTGAGTTTTTGTGATTATTGTGTTGTAAAATATTTGGAAATATACAACCAAATGGCTAAGTAAGCGTCAGGACTACGTGTTTTAAGTAATCGAATAACTTAAAAATCTACATACTATTTATAAGATTTCAAAACTACCTTCTTTAAATTTTCACGAATTTAACGATTGTTTCGAGTTAAATATGACGTTTAGGGTTCTACGTTTTATATTATCATTCAGACCCTTGTGATCATCATGATCATTACATTTCACATAAATTTTTTTTTCAAAAAACAATTCTTTTTTTAGTTAGCGAATGGGCGCACCTTGTTCCATAGATTTGCCTTGAGTTCGCCGAGTAATTTGATAGGTTTGGCAATGACAGCTAAATTTGTAGCACATCTTGACTCGCGGATCATATCCCCTTGCCCGGGGCTTGAGAAAGACTTATCGCTTGTGATTAGTGATCCCCGATAATCGTTCTATTAATCGATTAATCGAATACCTCCTACAGAAATCGATTATTAATCGAACGATTACTGCACAACCAATAATCGAAGCGAACGAATAATTTACGTCGATTAATCGATTCAAACCCAGAGCAGAAAAAAACCGTACAGCCGCTGCAGTTTTATCCTGAAAATCAATCATTATCTTTGACGCTCTCCTAAACTCCTAAAAGAAGCTCAATGCCGTCGATGCGAGATGTGCTTCGTTTACGAGTTTAGGGGAGCGTAAAAGATAATAATTAATTTTCAGGCGTAATGAACACTTTTTTGATTCCAGATGGCTTTCTAACGAATGAGAAATATTAGTCGAACTAATTATTTCTCTCAGTGTGACGATCAATCGATTAATCGATTATTTGGATCGATTAATCGTATCGAATAAGAAACTGCTTAAAAGTATTCGATTAGTGGATGAACGATTAATTTCAAAAATCGGGGATCACTACATGTGATTTCGACCTTGCCATTGATCGTATTAATAGGAGCAAGGCTCTGCATTGTCAAAGTCAACTAAGGATAGTCAGCTGACTATCTAACTGACTATGACCGTATTCAGTTGGTAATTTAATTTTAAGCTTCTTCACGCAGTTTCTCCGCCAAAACGACTAAACAGTCAGTCGGGCTATCTCCCTCTACCGACTCGACTATATCATTTCGTTCTACCCAGTCAAATTGTCTTCATTGCATTTTGATGTGACTTCCCCCAAAACGGATTTGTTCCTCTCTCTCCCTTCATCTTTCTTAAACGGCTCTAACGTTCCTAAAGGAACTTCGCCGTTTCTTCGACGCAAAATTCCCCCGACCAGAACGGGAATCGAACCCGAACCCCCGGCATGATAAAGTGTGACGCTAACCACTCGGCCACGGGAGCACCATGCTCTCTCTCCTATGTATCACGTTTGCATGCATCGATGTTTGAGTTCACCGTGGTTTGACAAACGCTACAGGTGAGCTAGATTTGTTTGTATCGTACACGAAAATAATTCACACGTATAAAATAGTGTGTAGTGTGTGTGCGCTATTTTGCACGCTACCATAAACCATAAACTGATACTTGATTGAGTAAAATATAAAATGAGCATGGCATGCTCTCAGCCACACGACCAGAACGGAGAAAAAGGTATGTTGGCCGAGAGCAGACAAACGACCACAAATAGTTAAAAAACTACCCTCCGATGTTGAGCATATACCTTTTATCAAATATGACGTAGGTTAGAAGTTGAAAACAATGATCCTCCCCTACCAATGAAGGCTTGATCACTCACCGTTTATGTAAGTTTCATTCAGAATACATATTTCAGTGAAGGTTCGATGATATGGGAAAATATAAAAAACCATTTTATGGATAATACGAATGCGGATTATGGATAATGAGCGGAAAGTTTAAAATTCTTGAAAATGCAGAACAGATATTATTTATTTCTGAAAACATCTTAATGCACCGTAATGTACTCATATACCACTCAACTAAGACACTATTTAACGTTTGTATACCTGATTTCGACTGACAAAAACATATACAATTGAAAAATATTTGTTCAACGTGTCCACGTGGACATTATCTGTACCCCAACCCTCTCACCGTGGACAAGCATGGACATTTTCGTACCCCCTACCCCCCTTAAACGGTCCACGTGGTATGTGGATAGCCACGACATGAAAAAGTTGTTGTAAGATAAACTTTTTCCCTGTGACAGCGCCCATCTTCCGATGTACTTGTTGAAAATTGTAAATACTATTCATATTTTTATGAAAATCTAAACAATTTCCTACATTTTATCTATTGAGAAGAATTCAAAGGCATATTGTTGATAATAGAGATTTTCACCCCTATTCTGTATTTCGATCGTTTCGAAATATTTCGAACGACTTGATTAAATTCCATTCTTTATTCCGTTCGAGTTGTTTTTGCATTTCGTTCGGTCTGTTTCTCTTAGAAAATTATAGGGGCAAAACGTTCGAAATATGTGAAGTGAAATTATAACTCGAACGAAACAACGATTTCGAACCAAATGGAAATCCGTCGGAATACAGAATAGGACTGTTAGAACAGTTAGCGTTAGGAAATCCAGCCGGTATACCACGCCACGCGGCACATCCATCGTCAGCGGTATGCGATATGCATACCCAGCAGAATGAAATAATAAAAAGGCCACAGCCATGTGGCTCGCTCTCTTTTCTCACACTGGACGTCGGCTAGGGAATAAGTAGGTTAGGAATTTAATAAAACTCTTTTTTTAAAAAAAGTATATAAACAGGAAGAGTTTCCTTACTTAGCGATAACATACTGCTGAAAGGTGGCAGAGGTGAAGAAAAAATAAAAATACATGTGCGCAAGTATCCACAATTATCATATCGAACGTCGTTTAGTGTGGCCTCGATGGAATTGCGGCTTAATTTTACCTAATCTTACTTTTTTTGCGACAAGACAAGGATGCCGCATTTGCACTGCTCGATCGAATTTCAGGGCCTGATTCTCGAATACACTTCACGGTGGAAACGAAATAAACGACACGCCATTGAACTACGTTTTACGAGTTAGTGAAGTGACGAAGATAATGATGAGTTTTCAGGCAGAATGAGCACTTTTCCAATAAAAAAATCATTAATGAAAATTAACTTCTTCGTATCAAACTGGTATTCAATGTGAGTGGAAAACTTTGTTTTCTTCATGTGGTATAATAATCTCATACAAAAATTTCATCTGAAGATAATTTGATGTTATAATGATAAGTTTAGTGGGAAACTAATCTTGTATCCAGATGTTGACACCGTACCGTTGTCATCGCGAATACGTTTCATTCCGTTTCAACCGTGAAGTGTATTCGTAGTGTATTCGAGAATCAGGCCCTCAGTTTTCAGAACGGAAAAATTCTAATTCGATCGGATCGTGAAATTCAATGCAATTTCAAATCCGATAGGATTTCAAAACAAAGCCTAACCATTTTGATTTTAAGTGTGCTATCAACTGTTTTGTCTTGTTTGCCTTCAATCCACGCATTAAATACCGGCAAACCTGTTTTTGTGCGGTCGATTCGGAACTTAAATCAAACAAACCCTTTGCACAAATAATGTAATCACACAAAAACAGGTTTGCCTCTATGAAATTTCAGAATATTTCGCCAAATTCAGTCTACATAAAAACCACGAAAATAACATTTCAGAGGTAATCAATATTAGACCAGCATACCTAGAACGGTATCAATTTATTGGAAAAGCAAATAAAAATACGTTCTAATAAAATACACCACAATTTCCAGATTCCAGCATAAGTTATCAAAATAATTATTCACCACCCCTGGTTTCAATACTACACGGCACATGATTAATGAAGCTGGATAAATGTGAAAAGATTACATAAATGCAAACACCGAGCATGACAAGTACCACTGTGCTTCAGTAATAAATAGAGTAACAATATGAGCACCCTCTCGAATCGTTGTATTTCTTCCCTTCCATTTGCCTCTGATTGGCAAGTTGATTTAATTCAATAAAACGGTTTCAATCATCCATATCATCCGTCAGGGATATTCTGTCCTTCACATCTTTTCTTGGCTCCGAAATAAAATCGCTTCCGCTGTCAACATCGTGAATCCTTTCCAGGGTGGCTTTTTTCTCTTTTCGTTTCAGCAAAAAACAGTATCTTCCAGATTTTCTGGTGATGCATAATCATGATTAATAAACCCTTTGTACACCTGCTTGAACACTTCGCATAATACAATCTTCTGATTTCATTACTTCTTGTTTCAAACGCACCTTCACCAGTACTCCTGCTCTTTAATTACTTTATTATTCACTTCCACTTATTTGTAAATCTTTCGAAAACTGATATATTACAAAAATCGCACAATAGTCGACGGAAACAAACAGCCGAAAACGAACAATAACGCCAGCAAATCTTGCTTTATTTCACTCAACAGAAACAACAGAAAACCTGAAAGCAATCATCCGAATACGCGATATCTTCCTCCATTCGGTAACTATTCTCAATATAACCCCCAGTAGCTAGCTAGCTCTCTTGTCTGAGCTGCACTGCAGTCGCAGTACGAACAGAGTGCGCACGAAATACGCGTGGAAGGAATTTCCGCACGTCCGACCCGGCCGATCGCGATCTGCGTTCTGTTCCATAGCAAAATGCGAATAACTGGTATTGTCCGCCGAGTTTACAACAAACAGAAAGGAGAAAAAAAATAGTTTGCGAATGTGTATTGCGCGCGCCAATGTAAACAAAAAAAATTGGAAAATTGAATGCACAAACCGAAGATGTCATCGAGCTGTCTTTCAAAACTGGCCGAATAGTATCGAGAGGTGTTTCTGGTCTTGGCGATTTTCGAAATAATTTCGATATCAGATTGTGTAGCTCGCGTGGCAAGCTTAGGCGCAAATTGAGCCACGTATAGCGCGTGAAGACAATACACACACGTGTTGCAACCAAGGCGCTTATATCAATGTATAACAGGTGAAGCCACATCATCATTTCAATAAGAAGGGGATTACGGTTTGTAGAGCGGGGGTTGTTTGTTTTGTTATTGCTAGGATACGCCATTATTGCACTTTCACATGCGAGAGTAGTGGAAATGAGAATGAAATTCTACCAAATCATCCCTTCTTTTTCACATAAATTCGCGAAAGCTGAACATAGTAGGCATCGTTCGAAAATGCGTCGTAGCAGTTTGTAGAGAGCCGCCGCCAGCGTTCTGATGCTGTTTGTAAACAATACCGACAGCAATTCCAATATGGCTGAAAGTGCATTTCATATGATTGTTTCACCTGGTATATATAGAGGCGCCTTGGTTGCAACCATCGCACATCAACGTGAATAGAAAACCAGGTATGTTACATTGTCATATCAAAAAAGAGCTAATTTTATAAAAATTTCGGTTTGTTCGATGTCGTAAAGTTTTTCAAATATTGTGCTTTATTACCTGTTTGAACATTAAAAAATTATAATGGGTTGTACCTAGGACACGACCGCAGCTTTCGAAGCAGAACTACGGAAGTATATTATTCAATTCACTTGCATATCACTTCGGATATTATTTCAGAATGCATCGAGATTTTTGTAATAACTTGTTAGCTATTTCATTTTTTATTACCTCATTAGACTCGAAAGAGTGGAGTAGAGTCGAAAGCTATCAGCCCTTCTGTTTAATTTAATTCAACTCACATCAGACTTTCTCCTTCCTACTCAGATATCGATCAAAACTATGAACCCTTTTGCTCCTATATTCCGCTTGAGATGTGATCGAACCCCACAACATGCAACAGTAAGGTTACCCTGCAGGAATTTGAAAGCATTCTTTCATGAAATATACGTTTATCTAAAAATAAAAAATTAAAAATTCTGGATAATCTTACATATCCGCACTAGCACAAAAATTCTCGTATGCTGCTCTTCTTTGTTGTAGCACACTTCGATACACAGGGCTTCCTCTCCTTATCAAGCTGTGTGTGTATGTGTGTGAAATCAGCATTAGGCATGAACAGCGTTGCCATTGTTCCAGTTTAAACTGGATTCTTCCAGTTTTTTTTCTCGATCCAGTCAAACAGTTAAATCCTGAAATCTTCCAGTTTTTCTAAATATTATCCAGTTTTTTCATATGTGTACTTCATTTTTATCCTTGAATTCACAATGTATAAATATTATCCCTCTCAGTGCTGCCACAATTAAATCTGTGTTTTTAATCTAAAAAAATCTCAGGTATGTTTTCATTCAAATTGATTTTTTTTAGAACTTTCTTCGTCATTTTTCTACCTCGTCCAGTTCAGAAGCTCCTGTTGCTACAACTTCAACACCGATATAGATATATTTGACTTCTTTAGACAGGTTGTCGACTCAAACCCCGAAAAAAATCTCTGATTTTCCATCAATTTTTCAGAATAAACCAGTTGTAGACTAGTAACTAAATTTCTACTAGTTATGTAGTTATAGTTATAGTATCTTAGAATGAATGAATTGTTTGTGATTTTAGATTGCATTTCACGAAACTATTACGATTTTAACGAAACTATTTTTATGCAATCTAAGGGCTTCCTTCTATGCGTTTTCCAAAATATCCTTCGTTTCACCTCGAGAAATTTCACTTCTGCTTCTAGTTGCCGTTTCATTATTTTGTATCATTTGATGCAAAAGCTCTTTTTTTCCGGCTTTCCTTGCCTTCTAAAAGAAGTGAATGAAAATTTATCGATAATCTGTTTTTCTCTTATGTAATTTGAATTAATTAGCTCGACATTTTTATTTATGTTATCCCTCCAACGTGAAACACATATCGCATTGCACAATAGTATAGCATCTACTGATACGTCCAAATTTTGATAGGAGTCAATGACGGAAAAGTCATTGTCGACCAATGTGGTCTCCGTAGCCACATTGGTCGCGCGTTCGCTTAGTAAGCGATCGATCGTGAGTTCAAAACTCAGGGCCGTCATTGACCATCTTTGTGTTGTTACAGAATAGCTACGTCCACGCAACAATCATCAGCGATGGAGTTCTATAAATAACTCAACAATGATCAATCAACTGTCTCCGCTGTCGGGTGGTCTAACTGGATAATGGAAGAACAGAAAGAATACTCTTACGCCTAAATGGCTACTGTGTAAATGTACCATATGTAATGGTATAGAAGGAATACAGGCGAATGGCAACTGTGTAATGTGCTAATTATAGATATGATAACCATGTGACATGTATATGATTAAAATTCGGCTCTGTTACAGCTAAAATGCTAATGAGCCTAAAATAAATAAATGGGATAAAAAAAATGACGGAAAGGTCAAGAGAGGATACGATTTTCATCGTAGGATACATCAACGCTTCACAAGTTTTAAAAATAGTGCGTTTAACATCCCTTCGCATCCCGGATGAAATTGCAAGATATATTTCTTTGGTACCATAAAACTTTCTAATTAATTCAATAATTAAAATTATAATCGAGGGAATTGCATTTTTTCCCTGATTGGTGACGAAATTCCCTGATATTTCCTGATTTCAAGAATATCCCAGGTAGTCGCTGTTAGATGCTGTTCAAAATTTCCTTAGATTTGTTATTGTGGGCATATATTGTTCAAGAGAGAAAGATAAATTGTTGTGGTTTCCGAATTAATCTGAGTAAATTCGGGCGTTTCAGTTTGTTTGTTCGACTTAATAATCAATAGCGAAACGTTTAACAAAACACATGTTTGGTCTTCGAGTTGTTCAAATGATTCAAAATCACTATTTGGTTTTGGCCGTAGTTGAACCTGGAGGTTACGTTTAACGACGGATTCCAGCAAAATCCATCTTGTTGCGAACGAATTCAGTATTTTCAACATGGGATAGATCTGACACGGTCTTGTCTGTGTTAGGGAAACAACTCGAATCTATGGGAAGTTAGAAGCTCTATTTTCAACGCTATTCACTATAAAATATCAAAAATATCCCTCATGAAATGATGTATTATTTTCACTTCCTATATGTTCCCGAAAACGTAATCCAACATCAAAACGTGTCGATAGTACTTTTAAATATTTCAAATACTTAAAACAAGACTTTTGAAATGAAAATGTATTTTCACGACAATGTGAGCGCACTTGCGCGGCTCACATTGCTGTGCTTTAAATATAAAAAGATAATGAGTGTTATTTATTGTAACGCTAACCGATGACGCAGATTTTTTCTATGAATATCAGATGTACTGAGTTGATTTTATATAGATATCAGATATTATAGGTCCTCCGAATCATTCTAAAGTTCAGAAGATCATAGAGTCAATGTGCTCCATATGAATATAAAAAAATAAGGATACCTCATTTCTGATATTGATACCAAAATTCAAGCAAAAACCAATAACTCAAGCATTGAAATGGATAAATAACTCAAGCATTGAAATGGATAAAATGGACTATATCATTTCGTTTTACCCAGTCAAATTGTCTTCATTGCATTTTGATGTGACTTCCCCCAAAACGGATTTGTTCCTCTCTCTCCCTTCTTCTTTCTTAAACGGCTCTAACGTTCCTAAAGGAACTTCGCCGTTTCTTCGACGCAAAATTCCCCCGACCAGAACGGGAATCGAACCCGAACCCCCGGCATGATAAAGTGTGACGCTAACCACTCGGCCACGGGAGCACCATGCTCTCTCTCCTATGTATCACGTTTGCATGCATCGATGTTTGAGTTCACCGTGGTTTGACAAACGCTACAGGTGAGCTAGATTTGTTTGTATCGTACACGAAAATAATTCACACGTATAAAATAGTGTGTAGTGTGTGTGCGCTATTTTGCACGCTACCATAAACCATAAACTGATACTTGATTGAGTAAAATATAAAATGAGCATGGCATGCTCTCAGCCACACGACCAGAACGGAGAAAAAGGTATGTTGGCCGAGAGCAGACAAACGACCACAAATAGTTAAAAAACTACCCTCCGATGTTGAGCATATACCTTTTATCAAATATGACGTAGGTTAGAAGTTGAAAACAATGATCCTCCCCTACCAATGAAGGCTTGATCACTCACCGTTTATGTAAGTTTCATTCAGAATACATATTTCAGTGAAGGTTCGATGATATGGGAAAATATAAAAAACCATTTTATGGATAATACGAATGCGGATTATGGATAATGAGCGGAAAGTTTAAAATTCTTGAAAATGCAGAACAGATATTATTTATTTCTGAAAACATCTTAATGCACCGTAATGTACTCATATACCACTCAACTAAGACACTATTTAACGTTTGTATACCTGATTTCGACTGACAAAAACATATACAATTGAAAAATATTTGTTCAACGTGTCCACGTGGACATTATCTGTACCCCAACCCTCTCACCGTGGACAAGCATGGACATTTTCGTACCCCCTACCCCCCTTAAACGGTCCACGTGGTATGTGGATAGCCACGACATGAAAAAGTTGTTGTAAGATAAACTTTTTCCCTGTGACAGCGCCCATCTTCCGATGTACTTGTTGAAAATTGTAAATACTATTCATATTTTTATGAAAATCTAAACAATTTCCTACATTTTATCTATTGAGAAGAATTCAAAGGCATATTGTTGATAATAGAGATTTTCACCCCTATTCTGTATTTCGATCGTTTCGAAATATTTCGAACGACTTGATTAAATTCCATTCTTTATTCCGTTCGAGTTGTTTTTGCATTTCGTTCGGTCTGTTTCTCTTAGAAAATTATAGGGGCAAAACGTTCGAAATATGTGAAGTGAAATTATAACTCGAACGAAACAACGATTTCGAACCAAATGGAAATCCGTCGGAATACAGAATAGGACTGTTAGAACAGTTAGCGTTAGGAAATCCAGCCGGTATACCACGCCACGCGGCACATCCATCGTCAGCGGTATGCGATATGCATACCCAGCAGAATGAAATAATAAAAAGGCCACAGCCATGTGGCTCGCTCTCTTTTCTCACACTGGACGTCGGCTAGGGAATAAGTAGGTTAGGAATTTAATAAAACTCTTTTTTTAAAAAAAGTATATAAACAGGAAGAGTTTCCTTACTTAGCGATAACATACTGCTGAAAGGTGGCAGAGGTGAAGAAAAAATAAAAATACATGTGCGCAAGTATCCACAATTATCATATCGAACGTCGTTTAGTGTGGCCTCGATGGAATTGCGGCTTAATTTTACCTAATCTTACTTTTTTTGCGACAAGACAAGGATGCCGCATTTGCACTGCTCGATCGAATTTCAGGGCCTGATTCTCGAATACACTTCACGGTGGAAACGAAATAAACGACACGCCATTGAACTACGTTTTACGAGTTAGTGAAGTGACGAAGATAATGATGAGTTTTCAGGCAGAATGAGCACTTTTCCAATAAAAAAATCATTAATGAAAATTAACTTCTTCGTATCAAACTGGTATTCAATGTGAGTGGAAAACTTTGTTTTCTTCATGTGGTATAATAATCTCATACAAAAATTTCATCTGAAGATAATTTGATGTTATAATGATAAGTTTAGTGGGAAACTAATCTTGTATCCAGATGTTGACACCGTACCGTTGTCATCGCGAATACGTTTCATTCCGTTTCAACCGTGAAGTGTATTCGTAGTGTATTCGAGAATCAGGCCCTCAGTTTTCAGAACGGAAAAATTCTAATTCGATCGGATCGTGAAATTCAATGCAATTTCAAATCCGATAGGATTTCAAAACAAAGCCTAACCATTTTGATTTTAAGTGTGCTATCAACTGTTTTGTCTTGTTTGCCTTCAATCCACGCATTAAATACCGGCAAACCTGTTTTTGTGCGGTCGATTCGGAACTTAAATCAAACAAACCCTTTGCACAAATAATGTAATCACACAAAAACAGGTTTGCCTCTATGAAATTTCAGAATATTTCGCCAAATTCAGTCTACATAAAAACCACGAAAATAACATTTCAGAGGTAATCAATATTAGACCAGCATACCTAGAACGGTATCAATTTATTGGAAAAGCAAATAAAAATACGTTCTAATAAAATACACCACAATTTCCAGATTCCAGCATAAGTTATCAAAATAATTATTCACCACCCCTGGTTTCAATACTACACGGCACATGATTAATGAAGCTGGATAAATGTGAAAAGATTACATAAATGCAAACACCGAGCATGACAAGTACCACTGTGCTTCAGTAATAAATAGAGTAACAATATGAGCACCCTCTCGAATCGTTGTATTTCTTCCCTTCCATTTGCCTCTGATTGGCAAGTTGATTTAATTCAATAAAACGGTTTCAATCATCCATATCATCCGTCAGGGATATTCTGTCCTTCACATCTTTTCTTGGCTCCGAAATAAAATCGCTTCCGCTGTCAACATCGTGAATCCTTTCCAGGGTGGCTTTTTTCTCTTTTCGTTTCAGCAAAAAACAGTATCTTCCAGATTTTCTGGTGATGCATAATCATGATTAATAAACCCTTTGTACACCTGCTTGAACACTTCGCATAATACAATCTTCTGATTTCATTACTTCTTGTTTCAAACGCACCTTCACCAGTACTCCTGCTCTTTAATTACTTTATTATTCACTTCCACTTATTTGTAAATCTTTCGAAAACTGATATATTACAAAAATCGCACAATAGTCGACGGAAACAAACAGCCGAAAACGAACAATAACGCCAGCAAATCTTGCTTTATTTCACTCAACAGAAACAACAGAAAACCTGAAAGCAATCATCCGAATACGCGATATCTTCCTCCATTCGGTAACTATTCTCAATATAACCCCCAGTAGCTAGCTAGCTCTCTTGTCTGAGCTGCACTGCAGTCGCAGTACGAACAGAGTGCGCACGAAATACGTAGATCTACGTCAAAAAAATGTGACACACTTGAATTCGAAGTCAACAAATCTATTCCGGCTCATTGATTTTGGGTATTGGAAGGGTGAGAAATATCATCTCTTTCGGCCAATTTTCTCTTGAAAACTATGGATTTTTACATAACATGTCACGGACATGAAATCATTTTTATTTGTATAGATATACAAAACTTGCTAAATATTAATTTCCAATTTTTCAACTTTCCGAATGGTTTTCATAATTTTTTAGCACATAAACCTGACACAGACTGGGACACTTCAATCCTGATACTAACTATTCAAATCCGTTGCTCCGTACTTGAGTTAAATCGTGAGGGTCGGACACAAACTTGACGTAAACGTAGACTGAGACACTTCAATCCTGATACTAATTGTTCAATCCGTTGCTCCGTACTTGAGTTAAATCGTGAAGAACGGACACCAAATCATTTTATTTTTATAGATTTAAATCCATTTTTATCAAAAACGTATTTTTTGAAATTTTCAAAAAAAAATATGAATAGCTGTTACAATTTCCAACAAGTCGTCCATACATCGGAAAATAGGAGCTTTTACAAGGACAAAGTTTTTCTAAATACAACTTTTTCATGTTTTCTTGGAAAAAAATCCAACTAATCCTAATTTTGTTTTAAGTCAAGATAAGGATATAGCGTATTCGATAAAGTTTTAGATCTTATTAAAATCTGAACTTTTGTCGAAGACGTCAACTTTTCTATCATTTATAGGTTTTGGAATATAAGGCATTTTTGTATGAAGACTCCTGAAAAACTATGGATGGGTTATACCTATGATATAACCGCAAGGTTGACGTAGGACTGCCGTTGGCTTAGTAATCAATTGTGTTTCTTCAATTAGCAATTATCCCACCTCGGACGTTCTTCATTGGGTACGATATCGCCGCTGCGCAGAGCTATCTACTATGTGTATTGATTAAATTATCAATTAAACTAGTGAATGAATGGAACTATTTCTGAATTCAATTGCAAACGAATCCCAACTTAAGTCAATTCATGCATTATGGTAGTAGTTATCGCAGCAAATATTTATCAACATTTGCTTAATCATCAAACGGTATGCGTAAGGCCTTGTTCTCACTGCAGCGGGACGTCAGCGTGGCTTGGGCGGGGCGTGTGATACTTACGATTAATCGTGTGTGTTCTTACCGATGTGTTCACACCAGGCTGACGTGTCGTGAGCGTGGTTTTGGCGTGTGGCTGGCGTGCAAACGAAAACACGTCACGCCGGCGATATGTGTACTTCTCCGCTTCTCTCTTGCATATGTTTATTTGTAGTAGTTGCATAATTTTAATTTCTCGCATTTTTTTTTTATTTAACGTTTTTCACCGTCCCGGATACGTCCAACGATTCTGGAATACTTAAAAATAAATCAATTTTCATTTTTTCATACAAAAACACACATTGACAATTTGTATAAAACACGCCGAAGACAAGCCACTGGCACGGTGCAATGTGAGTGAATTAAAATATCCTTGCGAGAAGTGAACACGCCCCGCTCACGCCACGTTGACGCCCCGCTGCAGTGAGAACATGGCCTAAAAGTTCAGTGAGCTGGCGACATGAAGAGATATCTTCCAATGCAGTCTTGAATAATTGAGCCAAAGTGTTACATTGTAGACCGTGTTAGCAAAACGAATTCCGGAGTGCAAAGATGCATGAAGG
The DNA here is from genome assembly GCF_029784135.1 of Toxorhynchites rutilus septentrionalis. NCBI lineage: Eukaryota > Metazoa > Arthropoda > Insecta > Diptera > Culicidae > Toxorhynchites > Toxorhynchites rutilus. The sequence goes on from NC_073745.1 coordinate 256,796,647, forward strand.
TATAACAGTATTGCCGACTTCAATGTATCTGCAATGCCAATTTTTCCAACTTCTTGGTTTCGGAATCTGTACAGCGAGTACAAAAATACCCGCTGCTTGAATCTATTTTGCAATGCCGATTTAATCTGGCTCCATGGTTTTTGAAGTCTGTGTTAGGGAAACATTTCGATTTCCAGAAACGCAAGCGAGCACAAATGTACCCGCAGCTTGAATCTATTTTACAATGTCGATTTCGCCTAGCTCCTTGGTTTTTAAGTCTGTGTTAGAGAACATCCATCCATTCCAGCGATCGTACGTCAATCGTTGCGCAATCATAACTGAGTGGATTTCGAAGCGGCACTCGCTTATATAGCGATTGGTATGATTTCAATAGCCAATAGTCCGATTTAGGGCTTCTTCATTTTATCATATTTTATGTATCAAACATTTATTCGATGTAACGGAGAAACATGTTATTTGCAAGTGATTGAAAAATCTTGTTTTTTTATGTTTTTTTATATTTTTTTATATTTTATATTGAGAGGTTTTCAGCCTCCTGGGTTGGTTCGCCTCTTTATCGACGGCATTGCCGCAAGGTTTCGTTGGGAACAGATTGCACATAAAATTATCACATAAAAATTGGACGTAAAAATTAAACACATATAAATCCATTTGCGAAACATAACTTAACAAAGAACTTGCTGTTTGCTTGTTGGACCAGATAGCAAAGATGCCCTCGACCCATGGCTCCAGGCCTCAAGATGTCTCTTACACTCCCGCTGATTCCATGAAGGTTTCGCAGATCATCAAATTTCGTGCTCGACGGAGTTGTGGATTTGGCAGAGGTCGCAGAGTAAATGGAAGAGTCGTCTATTGCATCCGTGTGAGACCGAACAGTGACCGGTCCTCAGTCTGGACTGGATTCGTTGTTCTCTCATTCCTTTAACATCGTCAAACCTGACAATCGGGCCCTTGACTTTTCTGAGGAACTGCCCCCTCTCTGCGAACCACCTTTCGGTCCAAAAGGTGCGGAAAGAGTTAGTGATCCACAACTTCACATCGTCAAGCGGCACATCCCGAGTGAAGAACGGTCTGGTGTGACCGATTCCGGCAAACCGATCGGCCGCCTCATTCCCTGCGATGCCGTTGTGTCCGGGGACCCACATGAGCACAGTGTAGGGCAATATGTACTTCTTGATGGCCTGTACCCATGGATATTTGGACCTGGTCGCACCGATGGCATCAATGGCGCTTGTCGAATCAGCTTAGAAGATGAAGTTGTAGTTGCCTCGAAGATGCCGGCCATTTCGGCCGAGGTTCTCCAATTTTAGCGCTGGAGGTTCTCCAGACAGAGGCAGCTGGTGTTGATGGCAGGAGACCGGAGACAGTCCGTAGTGCTTTGTTGTAGATCGGTGCCAGAGATTTTGGGAGCTTGTCTCCAGCCAAACACGTCAGTTCAAGATCATAGGTGAGGCGGCTGCTGATGATGGCTTTGGCCGGATATTTCTGTTGTTGCTCCGGTGTGGTTTGGAAATGGTTTTCAACAGACTCAACCGGGTGGCACAGCTCTTCTCAACTTCCTCGAAATGGCGGAGGAAGCTAAGTTTGTGGTCAATAAACACTCCAAGGATCTTTAGCGTTTTTCGGCGGGGAATGTTGTTTTTGTATAGCTGGACCCTGGAGTTGGGACCCTGATGTTTGTCGCTGCAAATCACCATATGGCCGCACTTCTGCGCTGAAAGTCTAAATCCTCTCTCGGCCGCCCACCGGCCGATGGCATTGGTAGCTGCCTGTATCCTGATGCGTGGAATCCTATGGGTGTCACCCACTGCCATCAGAGGAATGTCGTCCGCGTAGACAAACACGAAGACTCCTCAGGCAGGACCTGGAACAGGCTATTCATGGCGACGAGAAAGAACATTTTTAACATTTTATGTATAAACTAGCTGACCCGGTAAACTTCGTCCCGCCCAAAATTTATTTTTCGTTATCACATCCACGTTTTCTTACTAAGCGCACGTTCATGGATCCAATCGCAGAACTGTTCATCAATTGATCTTCTAATCGACCCTTTAAAATTACCTTTTACTATGAAACTCCTAATACTTCTACCAAAACTCGTCATTACAATATCAGATTATTTTCAGACACAATTCTCGTTCAAGATTTTTCAACCACCAACATGTTTCTCCGTTACATGGAATAAATCTAGAGCAACATGTCAAAAGGGCCTATCTTTTTTGATCGATTCTCTTCATTTACATTCGCTTTCACTAATACCTCATCGGTAAAAGCATTTCTTTATGTTTTCGACGATAAGGAGTGTGAAAGGGAATCTCGTTTATCAAACTACACGGAAAAACTGGAGCAAAATCTGTCTGAAACACCGTGATTATCGAAAGAGAATGTTGATGAAGAGAATCGATCAAAGAAGATAGACCCTTTTGACATGTTGCTCTAGAAATGTTTGATACAGAAAATATGGTAGAATGAAGACAACCCTAAATCGGACAATAATTGAATTATTCCTTTCTCGAGATTTTGCTCTTATCAATTCGACGATCCATTTTTATTTATATAGATAGAAGATGATGATGATGTTGGATTAAAGAGGCTTTAAACTTTTCAGTTCATTCGCCTCTAAAAAAGATAGAAGACGATATAGGAGCGCGTTTTATCACATTAAAATCAATTTCCAATTTTGAATGAAGACCAATCTCGTTAGCGCAAACATCAAATGGACTAACAACACGTGTAATTGTAGAACATATCCGAATTGAATTTTCTCGAATTTTCCCATTTTCCTTCAGAGTTTTCCGAAAATTATCAAATGTCATGTTTGGTTGAAATATGTGTATTATTTTTATGGGATCCCTTCTTCATTCCAGAGCAGGGAGGGGTGCCATTCCATCATAGAAACATTTCTCGTACCCAAAAACCCTCAAATCTCAAATTTGGCTCAGTTTGCTTGATTAGTTCTCGAGTTACTATTGTCAGTTCTACAATTTAAAACGGTTAATTTTTCTAAAAAATAATTTGTTTATTGAAATTAGAAACACTAATTAAAGGAATTAGGAAAAATGATGTTTTTGCCAATTGTATGTTTATCAGTAATGGAACAAATTTCAAGCAAGTAGAACGGTTAAGAACATTATATACGCGCAAGCAGTAATTTTCAGAGTATGTATACAAATGGTGTACATTGTCTTAGGTGAATCACGATGTAGATTAGGTGAAAGATGGGACTGGGAACCCAAATAGTTCTACAAATGCTAAGTTCTTCAGGAACGGTTTATATCAGAATACGGTCTTTCGCACTTCAAGACTCTCGACAACAGAAAAGTCTTTTTATTGGGACTGTTATACCTTGTATTTTATTTTAGCTTCTTATCAGCATTCTAAACTTCAATAAGATAATATACACATATAGTAAGACATACGATCACCTCTCTCTAGCTCTTATGCTTTGCCGCTGGCAGCCTTTTCTCGAGCCTTCTTTCCTTCTACGAGAGCACTTCGCTCCTTGTCAGTTAACAAAGGAAGTGTCTTGGTCACAACGCCCGTTCCCAGCGTAATGTGCCCATCGCGAAGCGTAAATCGTTGTCCCTGTTCCAAAACCATCGGCCGCATCAAGCGTAAATGCAATTTGGCATCTTCCCCAGGCATCACCATCTCTTTGTCAGGAATTTGCACCTGGGTAGCACAATCCCAAGTGCGTGAAAACATTTGCAGTTGGATGAAGCTTGTGAATGGCTTATGACGACCGCCTTCTTCTTTGCTGAGAATATAAACCTGGGCTTCGAAGTTGTCGTAGGCTTTTACTGTGCCCGGCTTACACATCACCATTCCTCGTTTGATATCATCGCGTTTTATGCCTCGCACAAGAGCACCCAACTGATCACCAGCATGGGCCTCTTCAAGAATCTTATGGAACATCTCAATGCCGGTTATAGTTGATTTAATGACCTAAAAGACATTAGTTGAAACACAGTCTAATAAGAATAAGAGAAAGATTCACCTTGTTATACCCAACAAATTCGCACTCTTGTCCCTTTTTAACCGTTCCACGTTCGAGACGGCCCGTCACCACAGTGCCACGGCCAGGAATGCTATGAACTGATTCCACCGGAAGCAAAAAAGGCTTATCCAAGTCACGAACAGGCGTCGGCACATATTTATCAACTTCTGCTAGCAACTGTGACACAGCATCTGCGCCAATCTCCGGACTCTTACCTTCCAAAGCGCACAAAGCAGAACCCTTGATTACAGGCACATTATCCCCGTCGAAGCCCATTTCGCTCATCAGCTCACGAATTTCCATCTCAACCAAATCCACCATTTCTTGGTCCGCTGCATCAACTTTGTTTATAAACACCACAATGTGATTAACTCCAATCTGCTTGGCCAGCAGCAGATGTTCACGAGTTTGAGGCATGGCACCGTCGGTGGCAGCCACTACCAGAATGGCCCCGTCCATTTGAGCAGTTCCCGTAATCATATTTTTTATGTAATCGGCATGACCCGGACAATCCGTGTGACCATAATGACGATTCTCAGTCTGATACTCAATGTGAGCAACATTGATCGTGATTCCTCGCGCCTTTTCCTCTGGTGCATTATCAATATCAGCGTATTTCTTACTCTCAGCCAGATCCTTGTCGGCGAGCACTTTCGTGATAGCGGCCGTCAACGTTGTCTTACCGTGGTCGACATGGCCAATGGTTCCCACATTGCAGTGTGGCTTATCCCGCTTGAAGACCTCCTTCTCGGCGTAGAATCTTTTTTGAAGTGATTGTTGCCATAGCGCTGGACTCGTACGGGCAACATTGAAGGCCGCGTTGTTGTTAAGCAAGGTATGAGTCAAAGTTTTGCGGCTCACTGGAGAGAATGATTACAAAATTAACCTCAATTTATCGATTCTGGGATAGCGAATTTGTTGGTAAAATGGGTACTGAATATTTACCGGTATTGAACACGGCACGCAAAGAGACGTAAGTAGACATTGCCTCAGAATGTTTGATTCGCAGAGATATTCTATGCACACAAGATATTAGGCAAGAATTATTCTAGAGATTAAAATTTCAAAATCTCTTCTTGCGCAAGACCTCGTCTCCGTGAGTGCACTTTTGACATGTATTTACTTTACCAGAGAGGTCATCTACCAATGATCGAAATTAAAAGAGGTCGAATGTTGAGCTCAAGGTGAATATATGTATTCGCGTTGAACCCACACCCAGAAAAAAGGGTACTAAAATAAGCTGCCAAATCTTTGGTAATGCAAACATTAGTATAATGTATATATTTTCCGTAAATATTACCAACCGATTGTAAAATGAATTTCAGATGCAATACAAATCCCTACCAGACATTGATACTTTTTACTACGCGGTATTGGTAACTTTAACGATTGTCATTACTGGCAACTGCGAAGAAAATGTAAATATAACATTATTAGTCTAATTACCGAGCTGTTAATTGAGTTGAACGGCACTTCTTTCCGATATTGATTCCTCCACATAATAAGGTCGACTTAACTTATTCAGGACAAGTAATAGCGAATTCGTTTTTGTTCAGTTTCAACCCCAGTGCCGCACCAACTTCACGGGTTGGCACTCGGGTTCACCAATGCACCTATACTGAACTGTCAAGTTCCGAGTATTGTTTTGGAAAATCTAAAAATAAAGACTATGAAAATGGAAAACCTGCTGCTTTTGCTTTTGTATTATTGGAATCGTAATCCCATTCGGATTCTGATTTTGAAGAGTATATTCGAGTAGACGGCATTAAGCTATGTGTGCTTTCATTGGGAGGCGAAAATAATGATGGATATTCAGGTGGAATAAACATGCTTTCAAAATCAAAATTATGAATAAAAATTTAATTTAACGTATCGAATATTTATTTTATGTGATAAATAAGAGTTTTTTTTCCGATATCGCAGAAAAATACTGAACTAAAACTGTGTCTAATGATGATTTTATATTATAATAGTAATTATTTGTGGAACAAACAGGAAATGCATCGACAAATGGTTAAGTGAGTGTCAGAACTATATGTGTTAGGTAATCAAACAATATGAAGTAAAAATTTTCATTCAAACTTTTTTATTTTTACACTGCACTTGGCCCTTCTGATCTGAGAGCACTAATAAGCACTCCCAAGCACTAATATCGCCACCAGACGTCGACACTGTACATTTGTCGTCGCAAATATATTTGTATGTAGTAGTGACATAATTTACAACTGCATGCATGCGGGAGGAGGGTTGCCGAATGTTGATACACGCCTTCATTTTGATTTTATTTTATCTCCATTTTATTCACTAGGTAGATATATAATTTTGTGAAGATATATCAAAATAAAGAACTAAGAAAGAAGCCATATCATGACATCTAACACGAACTATATGCAAGAATGTAGTAACTCCCATTGTGGGAAAATCCGAGCAGTGAGTAGAATCGAGGAAACATACTCATTTTGTTCGGTCAATTGTTAATTTGTTTTGCTTTCTCCACTGTTTGCATTTTATGCGAATAAATTTCCCGTATAATGATATCTATATACAGCCATTCCAAGTCAAACCGATATAGTTTACGTGAGAAGTGGTAATTTTGTTCTTTTGGCAAAAAATTAGTCCCGTTTTTGTACAACACTCGCACAAAATTGGATAAATTTATTAATTGAAATTTCATAATTGTTGATTGTATTTGTTTTTTTCGTTTTCATGGTCTCGGGACCACTATATTTTAAATATTTTTTCCTGAAAGCTGAGCGTTTCACATACCGTTCTGAATCATATTTCGGACACTCTTTATAAATAACTTGAAATGGTCAATGTCATGATGATATAACTATAGGCTCATTGGCTTCAATTTGGTATGTCGATCATCTGAATCGGTCCAGTAGTTCAAAAGTAATGAATTTATGAATAAAGGCATTTTTGAAGAAAGGAAAAAATATGATTTCTTAGACCATCGGTTAACTTTGAAAAATCATAACTTCAAAACGAAAAAAAAACACCTCTCTAATTTTTGTATATGTCAAGTAAAAAATCCTTAACTTTCAAGAAAAAAATCTAAGAAAATATAGCACCCTTGGCCCAAGACCATGAAAACTATGAAAAACAAACACAATCAATAATCAGGAAAACAAAATCCGATATTATTTGTATAATATTTTTTAAAAATATATTGGTTCATTGCCTTTAATTTGATATGTCGATCGTCGAGATATGTTTAGTAGTTCGAAAGTCATGAATTTTTGAAAAAAGTCATTTTTAGAAAAAGTTGATCTTTCGGACCATCCTAAAGTGGAAATGATTACCCTAATTAAAAAAATACGGATCCAATATTTTGCGAAAATACGAAGAACAATATATCGGTTTGGCATGGGTTGGCTGTATAATACCATGTTTCACAAATACGATTTTGCGTAGTATACTATGAAATCTTCCCTATTTTTGTTAGATTCACATTTTTCATATTTTGTGAAAAAAATCGCTTGGCACCCCTGTGTGGAGGACTGAAGATAAGTCGAATTAGTTCGTTATTGTTTTGATTCATTTTGATGTGGCAGACGCACAATACCAATCTATATCTTCTGAATTAGCGTGTATCGTGTGTCTGAAATGTATCTGAAAATAATTAGATATTATAATGACGAGTTTTGGTAGAAGTAACGGGTATTTTAATAGGGACGCTACAAAAGTAGACCGATAGGGACAACAAACAACGCCATATTTTTTCCCGCTCTCTTAACATTTCTCTTCAGTAAAGTTTGCTATTTCATAATGGAAAGATATACGATCCAACAACGAGTCGAGATTATTACAAATTACTACCGAAATTCGGTGTCAATTGCCTTAACTCTAAGAGCACTTCGTAAAATTTATGGTCGTCATAATCGTCCTGCCAGATCAACAATTGAGCGGTGGAAAAATTTGAATCCACAAGCACAGTACAAGATGTTCCCGTGCCGGTGAGACAAATAAGTGCCCGTAGTGTCGAGAATATTGCTACCGCTAGCGTATCAATTGAGGAAGATCCAAATCAGTCGTTTTCAAGCGTTGGGTATCTCTGTGACGTCGTTGTGGCTTATTTTGCGAAAAGATCTTGGTCTACATCCTTACAAGATCAAATTGACGCAAGGACTGAAGCCTCTTGACCACCAGGAGCATCATATGTTCGTGAATTGGGCTGAGCAACAACTTGAAAATGTTCCGGATTTTCATCGAAAAATCATCTTCAGCGATGAGGCTCATTTCTGGCTGAATGGCTTCGTAAATAAATAAAATATGCATTATTGGTCAGGCGGAAATTCACACGTACTCCATGAGGCACCATTGCATCCCGAAATAAAATACGGTTTGGTGCAGTTTATGGTCCGGCGGTGTTATTGGGCCGTACTTCTTCCGTGATTATCAAGTCCGGCACGTTTCTGTGAATGAGAATCGCTACCGTTCAATGATAACCGAATATTTTTGGTACGAATTGGATGATATGGACTTGGACAATATGTGGTTTCAACAGGATGGCGCCAAAAGCCACACAGCGAATTTAACAATCGATTTATTGAAAACCAAGATTGGTGAGCGTGTTATCTCACGAAATGGCCCAGTCAATTGGTCGCCTCGGTCGTGCGATTTGACGCCGTTAGACTATTTCCTGTGGGGCTACGTCAAGTTTGTGGTACATGCCAACAAATCAGCGTAGATTGAAGAACTTCGTACGAATATCGAACGTGAAATTGGAGCAGTATCGGCCGATTTATGCTTGAAAACCGTCGGAAATTGGGTTCAACGTCTGGACTTCTGCAAGCGTGCCTGTGGTAGCCATGCAAAAGAAATCGAGGTGTACTTTCAATTCAATAAAGAATTTCATTGATCTAAAACCGTAACTTTTGTAGTGCTCTTATTGAAAAACCCGATATTAGGAAATTTATAGTAAAAGAAAATTGTAAAGGGTCAATTAGAAGATCAATCAATAAACAGTTCTGTGCTTGGACCCATGAATGTCACTTAGTAAGAAAACGTGAATATTTGGAGTATTGATAGCAAAAAATTCATTTTGAGTCAGACGAATTTACCGGATCAGTTAGTCACGTATATTTTATTTCCATGCATTCGAAGGCAGTTCTCACATACAGAAAATATGTATATTTCAACTGGTTTCTGATTGTGCTTCCGAATTTGCTTTTTTTGATTCAGCCATTGTCAACATTGATACAGTTTTTACAAATGAAAAAAGCGGAAATAAAATAACATGTTATTTGTGAAATTGCGCAGAATTCAATTTTTACCAAACACGTCGCAATCAAATAATTTTGACGTGGAACTACGTCTAACCGTAATATATGGGGGGTAAAATGAAAACCTAAACACAGAACATGCAGGAAAAATTAAAGATATTTTTTTTTTTCTTTATTTTTAAGACTTTCAGCCTCCTGGGCTGGTTCGTCTCAGAAATTAAAAGATATAAATTACTCACTACTTGAACATTTCTTACTGGATCGGAAAGATGTTTGCATCAATTGACAGAGAATATTTCTAGCATTTCGCAGTATCTATTAATAAAATGTTATTTTCAATTAGATAAACAATTGAATAACTGTAAAATATTAAGCGTTAACTAAACGCCCTAACTGCCTCGTTTTGATTGGCCCGATTTACGGTTTCCCCACAGCCATCAAAACCAAGCAGCTATGGAGAAATCGGCATTGCAAATACATGAAAGTAGGGGGAGCTTTGGTTCCCATCGAAATGTGATCCCTATCAGAGATTTCAAAACCAAGGTGGCTGGGTGAAATCGGCATTGCAAATATATGCAAGTAGGTGGTATTTTTGTTCCGATTGAAATTTATTTCCCTAACACAGACTTCATATTCATGGAGCGTGGAGAAATTATCATTGCAAATTCATGCAAGTCGGGAGCATTTTTGTTCCGACTGAAATGTGTTTCCCCAACTTAGATTGGGTGATCTCGGATCGATTCTTAGAAGATCGATCTTTTCCATTCCGATTTCCGATTTTTTAGATCGATCTTTTGTACTCAAAAAAATCTAGAAAATCGATTTTTTGCTTTCGATATTTCTGTAGATTTGTTTTTCAGTATACATCGATTTTTAATCTCACCAAAGGCCACCTAACATTTTTTTCAACATAATGTCAACATTTGGATTCTTCTTCTACGATTTACTTCTGTACAAATGCTGACAGAGACAGAACTAGCAGCCGCTACTGAGGGGATGAACTGTAACCAGTTGCGCATAGGATCACTGAACCTGCTGTTGACATGAATTACAGGCGAAAGATTGTTTTCTAGATCAGGGGCCAAAATCAAGAATCGGCTTCTACTAAATGACAGATGCATTGCACGATTGGCTTTTATGGGATCATTGTCAGCTGAGTTTTGGGCGGTTGTAGAATTTCTAATAATGCTTTTGACGTAGAACTACGTCTTTCATTAAGGGTGTCAAATCAGAAAACAGGTCACGACTTAGGAACCTGGGTAAATCGTGCAGACACTAGAGGCGAATCAACTTTCAAATTGATGCCTCTATAGTATAAAAAGTAGAAGTTGAAATTGTTGATTCATGCAAGCCGGGGGTACTTCTGCACTCACATGTTTTTTTTGTACACCGAATAGTGTTTTCCTAGCACGGATTACAAAAGTGGATATGAACACAACGCTCTGGCTCGGTTTTTTAAAATTGCATTGAAGGATATGCCTTCATATCTTTTGCTCACTGAATTTCTTTTGATGATTAGACAAAATATTGATAACCATTTTCTGCGATAACGCCTATTGATTAAACAATATGCGATCGACGTACATGTCAAAATCGAAACTGAATACCCGAAGTTCATCAAATCATCAAATTGAGAGATGCAAACTTCAGAGGGAAATGTAAAATAAAATAATCGTTTGATAATTCTTACGTTAACATATTTTGTCCTAGGCATCATACCAAACGTGAAGGATTGTCACTAAATTTACTTGTAACGAAGAATATAATCTATCACAATGCATGAATTGACGTCAAAAGGCATTTGTTCAATCTTTTCACTCACATAGCAAATATATTGGATTCAATTGAATTCGAAAATTGTTTCATTCAATTAAAAATTTAATCAATACAAATAAATGATTACTAAGCTAAGGTACATCCACGGCAACCTTGGGGTTATATCATAGATCATAGACCCATTTTTTCTCATGATTATAACATTGTAATTCATGGAAAGAACTGCAAACTTTCTATAAACTCACACTGCAAAATTTAAAACCAACATCACTTTCACCGCAGCTCTGCCGAGTTGTGGATTTTTACGTTAGATCGCCAATTTCAGAAATTTACTAATCATTGGTAAGAGCCCCCGCAGACTGACTTGTAGGTCGATAGTTCGGTCGGCTTCTTAATCAGTACGGAGAGGTATGCATGTGCGCACCTTACACCGATTCAGTTGAGTCGGTTTTTGCATCAGTAGGCCGATTTGACCAAACTGTCGGCTGAAAAAAAGTCTGTAGTGTGCGGGGCTCTAATACACTTAGAAAAATCCTCGGTCGAAAACTACCAAATACATTTGGTAATGCAAAATTAGTAGAATGTACAAATTTTTTGTACATATTGTCAACAAACCCGCATCCCTACCAGAGATTAGTATATTTTACTCGATAACATTAGTAAGCTTGGATATTGTCATATCTGAAAACTGGTGAGAAAAGCACGTATTAACCATTTTCATTGTTCCCATAAGGCAATACGGAGGTATAATAAGGATATAATTCTGATACGTGCATTTTCGGCGAGAAAATGTAGACGATATTGGGCTTCCGAATCATGGTTCTGCTTGACATATGTGTTTATTAGTACGGTCGAAAATGACTATAGATTGGTAGTATTTACCAAAAAATTCGTTATATTTACGAATTATTTCTCTCAGTGTATGTACCAAAAAATTCGTTATATATACTAATTTTTCCTAAGAGTGTAGGGATATAACGCAGTGGCTTTTACCGTTAGCGTTACGCAAATCGAGCCGTCAAAACATTCAAACAAATATAAATATTTTGAGATTCTGAGACGCACATCAATCCAAGTGCATTTTAGTGTTGTTTTTGAGTGATTTAGGTATATTTCTTCATTCGATGTGAGTTTACTTGTAATTCAACAAATCCTTTTGTAACAGTAACGGTATTGAATTAAAGAGACTTTAAACTCTGAGAGTTCATTCGTATCTTATCATCCTTTTGTACACAAACTACATTTCTTTTATATTTCCAGTTAGATTGGCGAAATGCATCGTCGGGGAGGAAAACGTATCCGGATGGATGAACCTCCTCCGGAATTCGAGGAGCATCCTGAAGCGCCGTATCACGCGTGAGTATAATTCGGTCCCACGGGCATCTGGTATTGTGAACCTGACCTTTTTTTGGCAACTTTTTCAGTGAACCGCTTAATGAGAGTTGGTCTTCCGGAGGGGCCCCCGGAGAAGGACCCTCTGAGGAACAGCAGCCGGAGGAAAGCACTGGTCGACGTGGGGGAAGAATGACTCGCTTGAGGGCGCGTGGTGGTGTTCCACTGAAAGCGCCTATTATTGATGAGGATGATGATGATATTTTTTTCGGATCGAGATATGAGCAGCAGCAGCTACAGCAAAAGAAGCGAAAAGCGCCGAGGAAATTGCGTGGGGAAACCGTCCCGAAGGAACCACGTGAAAAGAAAGAACGAGCATACCATCACGAGCACGAGGAGAGAGTCGTAGTGACGGATCGCGAAAGTACAACGGACGAGACAAGTCTGTATTTCATTCTCAGACATTCGAAGTCGGCTATAACCGGAATAGTGGACGATTGGATTGAGAGTTACAAATTGGATAAAGATTCAGCTCTGATTGCACTGATGAATTTCTTCGTCCATGCCAGTGGATGTAAGGGGAAGATTACGCCGGAGATGCAACAGACGATGGAACACACGGCTATCATTCGTAAGATGACCGAGGAGTTCGACGAAGACAGTCATGAGTATCCCCTGATCATGCCTGGACAGCAGTGGAAAAAGTTCAAGATGAATTTTTGTGACTTTGTTCAGACTTTGGTCAAGCAGTGTCAATATTCTATCATCTATGATCAATTTTTGATGGACAATGTCATTTCACTGCTAACGGGACTCTCGGATTCACAGGTTCGAGCCTTTCGTCATACGGCTACCCTGGCCGCAATGAAGCTGATGACAGCGCTGGTCGATGTGGCACTGCTTGTGTCCGTTAACTTCGACAATGCGGCCCGACAGTATGATGCGGAACGGTTAAAGCCTCGTGATAAGCGCGCTCCGGACCGCCTGGAGTCATTGATGGCGAAACGCACTGAGCTGGAGGAAAATATGGACGAAATCAAGAACATGCTTACGTATATGTTCAAGTCAGTTTTCGTACATCGGTATCGAGATACTTTACCGGAAATAAGAGCCATTTGCATGTCTGAGATTGGCATTTGGATGCAGAAATTTTCGCAGAATTTTCTGGACGATTCCTATCTCAAGTATATCGGATGGACGTTGCATGACAAGGTCGGCGAAGTGCGTTTGCGATGTTTGCAAGCACTGCTACCTTTGTACGAAAATGAGGAGTTGAAGGGGAAACTGGAGCTGTTTACGTCGAAATTTAAGGATCGAATCGTGGCGATGACATTGGACAAAGAGTTCGAGGCGGCCGTTCACGCAGTGAAGCTGGTGATCAACATTTTAAAGTGAGTAATACAGACGCCCATGTTTGCATAGGAGACGTAATCACCAACACAATTAGTGTTGGGAAAACACAATTTTGTTATTTTTTGTGCCTACAAGCGTAACCATGCAAATTTCCAATTAAGTGATCTGTCCAGTTGAAGGATATTATCGGCAAAACGAGGGCCCAGGAGATTTTGCGGATTAAAACATATTTTTTCCATCTGGAAAACCCTTGTGTCTATTTATGTTGACAATCAATTGTTTCAATGAACCTTTGTTCGCATAGCTAGACGTAATCACCAGGTTGCTCTGTTTGGAAGAAATTTAGTGAAATGTCTGAAAAAGGTGCTCTTGATTTGTTGAGAGTTTATGATAGTACTTTTTTCCTGAAGACTCTGGGATATAATAAGAACAACAGGTTCGTGTTCTTTCAATCAATTGAATTTGCAAAGGCAATCTGCAATGCTGTTGATTTTAGCAACATGATTTACCGATATCACGATCAATCGCATCAAGAAAGTGGGGACTTACACCAACGGTATGAGTAAATGCTGAGTATGTGGAATCCGCGGAATTATGATGCTGAGAACCAATATTATTTTAATTTTACTACTGATATGATTGTTTCATTATCTACATGAAGATCCAAATGCAGAAATTTAGATAATTATAACATTAACCCGTTTTATGCCAAGCTTTCGAAAAATCGAACAGCAACTTTGATAATTTTTTAGGGCTTTGGAAAGCAACCATATGATAAAGTTTTAGTATCAAATGATAGCTTAGTCTATTAGCTACCACCTACTATCAATTTCATTTAAATTGTATCACTTTATTAGACATAAAAATCGGTTTAAGGTAACTACGTGCGGAAAGTACATAACCTCACATAACCTAACAAAAAAACAAAACCTTTCAAAATTCAAAAATATGTAAACTTTTTTATAATATTACTTTAAGGTGAAGGTGGAAGATAGCCATTGTAGTAGTATAGGTAAACCCACGTGTAAAAATAGGGTAACAGTGTTTGTGAGAGAAGAGCAAAGCACATATGAATAGATCAATTCACTTATCAGACCGTGTGGCGCTTCATTGACACGAGTTTTTGAATACATTTAAAAAAAATAACAATTCAATACTGAAGTTAAATGTATGAATGATATGTTCCGATGAACAATTGCAAACATACATAAATATATAGAGGGTGCAATTGAAGCAAATGAAGTTAATTTCTGATTATACGCGAGTGTAACATAAGCAAATTTATAACTCATGCGAATTGGGGTTCGTTTGATATTAACAAGTTCTTCTGCATAGTAACTCGATGCTGATAATTCCTTAATATTTTCCTTCGTTGATCGTATTTTTTTTACATATTCTCGTTGGAGAGCTTAAACCCTTCTCTTCGTTGAGCGAGGCATTTGGTTTGAATGTAATACTTTTCCGTTTACTATTTTTGACAGCAAAGTCAGCCGTGGCAGTGTTCCGAGCTCTGCAATACGATTTTCTTTCCCAATGTTAAAGTTGCTAAAACTTGCATTATAGACCCATTAAACGTACAAATAATGATTGTATTGATATCAACGCAATTTTATTCTATTGATTTTTATGACATGAAACGCTATGACTCAGGAATAACATTTTATTGAGTGTTTTTGATAGCTGTTTCGATGATGTTGTCTGGCATCAGTGTCGAAAAGATAACGATGCTTTCACCAATACAAACAAAACCATTGCCGAAGATTGAAAAATGAAAACTTAACTTTCAGAGCACTTGCTCAAGTTTTCCGACGTTTTTCACTATACAGTGCGACAGCAGATGAAAATTTAATATCTTGTGAGTAATCGATTAGAGTTTGGTTGATATTACTTCATGGGAAGTGTGCGAAAACGATCATTTTATTCACACTGTTTCGTAAAATTATTGATTTTCGGGCGAGGGGTGAGGGAGGAAGATGAAAGAAATGAGCGCCATTGTGGCAGCCATTTGTGGCTAGCTTCCACCTTTACCTTAATAAAAGATCACACATTGTGATGTAGGAAGAAAACCATCAGATTGAACCTCCTACAGGAACAAAAATGTAGGTTTTGGCCAATGTTTTTATTTGGCGCTTTTTTGATTTTTTGTCATTTTTCGGAAAGAGAAAAAACGGAAAAAAAATAATTATTGAAGATTGAGGCTTCTGTAACGCCAATAATCAAAATTACACCAATGGCTTTTGTTGAAAAAATAATTTTTACAGCTTGGTCGTTAATGGGTTAAAAAACACAATTGCTTCTCTTTGTTCATCGCAGTGCAGTGTACAGAAAATAGTAATTATATAAGCAGCGTTTCAATGGTATCTTATATTCATCTATTAGGAAACACTAAGGGTGAGTTTAGACTAGTGATATATTCATGTGAAGAAATATGATGAGATTTATAGAAATCGCATCAACCGTTTACACTAGCGTGAACTTCTATAATGAATATATTTATATTTTAGGTGAATTTATTCACCTGAAGTAGAACTGCATCCAACTTTAGTGATTTCTCACCAGTGAGAAATTCTCAAGCGTTTACATATGCTGAATTTATTCAAGTTATATATACCTCGAATAAGTGTATCATATTTATTCTCATCCGTTTACACATATTTGAACGTGAATAGCTATAGATCTCCCTCATGTAAACCCGCCATAAGTAATAAGACACTATCGTGACAGGAATGTTTGAACTCTGCAAAGAATGTGATTCAAATGTAGATTTAGCTTATAGCACAAAATACTGACAGTTGTTGATTTTCGAATGATGTATGAAAGCTGTATGGAACTACGTCTGTTATGCGACCAAACAGTGATTTTTCGGAAACGATTTTTTCTTAATTGCTCAAATGTTTAAAAAAAAAATAACTGTTTGTTTGCATGTCGAACAAAGGCATGATTGCGAAGAATGCATAACGGCGAAAAAGTAGATTTGGTTCGTTTTGTCGTTTACGTCTCCTATACAAACATGGGTAGAGTAGTCGTTCGATAACTGGACCTGCTTTAACTGGACTGCTCTTTGGCTGGGCGAACGTTGTCTGAGCAGTAGCCCAATTAAAAAAACAGCAGATATGCTCTTTTCGCATTGAAATGCATATAAAACATAAAAAGTCACAGGAAGGTTGTGTCTGAGAGACGACCGCATAGTTGACGTAGGATTCCATTAGGCTATCTGTTGCATGCTGGTTTTGGATATGTATGAAGAATTACATTGTTAAACTCTTTGATAATGGTCCTGAAAAGAGCCGTTTTGTTTGGTTGTTGGATATTGTTTGTTCACTTCACCAGTATTTTCAACCGAGATGACAGAAGGATAGCGATTAGTCGTTGGATGGTGCGTATCACGGAAGAGATGACGAAGTGGAATGAGATATGATGAAAGCCGCCTTCTGTGACCTTGGACGAGATGGCTCCTGTGTTCTGTATGGATGAAATGGTGCGTCAGAAAAAAAAAATCCCCAATGTAATATAAGATTATTATCATTATCGAACACAATGATCAATTTTTCTCACCAGAAAAAAACTTTATTATAGAGAAAACATATTATAATTTTTACGTTCTGAGTGTTTACTCAACCCATTTCAATTTTCGCTTTAAACCTAACGGAACACGGTGCTATATGCCTCAATGCGAATTTCAATTAATCTAACAGCACCTAATACGATATGTAGAGCATATGGGAAATCACTTTTTCGAATATCCCTTCACTTTTTTAATTTTTCTCGTCGCATTGAGTGAAAAAAAAATCGTTTCATATTTCAAGTCATTTTATCACAATCGCTACCATATACATTTTTACACTTACACTTGTGCTAAAAGTTTTACAATGCATGATCGGTCATTGATATGAAATTTCACGAAGCTACCAACATTAAAGTTCCAAATTTTAATTTTATTTATATTCTATTAAACATAAGTTCTATTCAGTTAATTGAAGCATCATTCTTCAACCAATCCATCGGAGGATTCTTATTGAAACAAAAAAAAAAACAGGAAGTGGGTTATATCTATGGTATAACCGCAAGGGTGACGTAGGACTATCGTTGATTTAGAGATCATTTGTATGAAGTTGAATCTGAATTCATTCTGAATGAATGAATATTTGGAGAACTTCGAAAACGAGAGCGTTACGTTGGAGGCACAAGGTTTTATGCATCCAATATTGGATACGGAAATATCCTACTGATGGGGAAGAATAATCTTCAGAAGCTATCCTGTTGATTGCGATTGATTGAAAAATCACAAAACCTAATGTATTTGGTCACAGTGTTACATGGATAGAAAACATTAAAATAAACTCTTTCATATGAATGTAATTTTAAATTCCCAGAGGAACTGGCAGATTATTTTCAGTAACGATTAGATATTTCCACATTTTCCTCGATACTGGAAGCCCACCAGTGGTTAATGCTAACTCGATAACCATCTGTTAATAGCACTTGATTATAACATATTTGGTCACAGTGTTACATGGATAGAAAACATTCAAATAAACTCTTTCACATGAATGTATTTTTAAATTCCTAGAGGAACTGGCAGATTATTTTCCGGATCTTTCTCGATCCAAACGGAAAGAATTCCGTGCGTGTATGTGTGTGTGTGTAGCGGCTGCTTCGAGATCTTCCCGGGGAACCGTTTGTAGCATCACTCTCCTCCTGATGGATTCCCTTCTGGCCTAAGGTGCACAAACAGGCTCTTGGTGACACCGTTCATCCGCGCTTTCATTATAAATGAAGAGCTTCACCACAACAGCGACAACATGCTCCAATCCCTGTTCAATTAGAACTGAGTGGATTTCCGAGCGGCGCTCGCTTATATACCGATTGGTGATTTCAATAGCCTATTTTGAAAGCAAATTTAAGACTATTGAAACAAGTTTTTGGATCAGAAAGTAACAAGTATATAACGCGTAGACATTTTATCTTTCGAATGAAGTGTATATCATACCATTTCGTTCAATTGTTTGGGAGCTATTAACACTCAAAATCTCGGTCTCCGGCGTAACGCTTTCGTTTTCGAAACTTTGATTTTACACCCCGGTATAGAAATGAAAGACGTAGTCCTACGTCAAAACAATTGCTTTGGTCCGCACTCATTCATCGCTCCCAACTTATTCGCCAGCATGTATGCAACCGGCAATGCCCACGCTAGTTACAATGAGCTTCACATCACTTCTTTGTTTTGACATAGGACTATGTCTTTGATTTCTATATAGAGGGTCACTCTACGAAAAATGTTTTGACGTAGAACTACGTCTTTCATTAAGGGTGCCAAATCAGAAAACAGGTCACGTTTTTATGAAATAAAGTTAACGTTAATAACTATTTTTGCCGCGAACGGATTTTAGCGATTTACATACTAAACGAATCGGAAATTCCCTAAGATTTGTTTAATATTCTATACATTAGAATCTCCTGGTTTGTAAATGATTAAAATTCATGAAAACTTTAGGCGTTTCCATTTTTCCATACATTTGTTCTGTCCATTTGTGTGCTTTCCCGAACAGAGCTGTCAATAACGACCAACTTATCGACAACCAACGAAGGGGAAATCGTAGGATTTGAAGTCGCCGTGAAGGCTCTAGCCCTGCAAAAACGAATTTCGAGGCAAGCGTCATCTAATGATGCACGCGATGTTGGTGTAGTGAAAAGCGCTCGCACTGAACCGAGCCTTCGCGAGTGTGACACAGCATCGAACAACAGCAAAATAGGCGATTTCGGCGCGTCGGTCGAAAATGTAAACGACTTCTTTAGTGCCTTTAAGAATGCATCAATGCATTAAACTGACGTTATGGCGAAGCAGGCGTTAAGGTTATGCTCAAAAAAAAATTTTGAGGAATATTTGAATTGATCATAATGAAGCATTGCTACTGTTTTCGAGGTTGTTGATATTATCTAAAAGAGTTTATTTCGCTTGTTTAGTCACTAAGAAAGTAAATGTCGTTCTGGAGTTTTGTATGTGATTAGGTGTCGCTTTTTCTTCTTCTTATATGGCACTAACGTTCCTAGAGGAACTCCGCCGTCTCAACGTAGTATTACTTGCGTCATTTTCATTAGTACTTAGTTGAGATTTCTATGCCAAATAACACGCCATGATTGCATTCTGAGTGGCAAGCTCTAGAATACGCGTGACCACAGTGCAAGTCAGAGGAAATTTCTTTGAAGAAAAATTTCCCCGACCAGAACGGGAATCGAACCCGAACCCCCGGCATGTTAGGTTTGACGCTAACCACTCGGCCACGGGAGCACTAGGTGTCGCTTACTTAAGTAATGCAACTTTTTTGAGGCCAGTAATATTAACAAAAGCGTTTCTTTTGAGAATAGCGCAAAATGATGAGAAGTATTTGTATTCCTAGTAGCTTCAAGCCACCAATGTATGGTTCTGTATGCATGCTATGGCGAACGCTTGTTTGGCGCTTGGTTTACGTTGTACGAACTATGCCTAGAGGTGCGATTGCTTTGATACAATACTAAATAACATGTAGCATGATATTTTCAAGTGTTGTCATTGTTGTTGTTTCCATTCGGTGCCAAAGATATATTGATGTAGTTATGAGATGTGGAATAATGGTGCTGGTGTAACATGTATATAATCGACTATAGCCGAGTCTATGTCAATTGCGAAAAAGGCCACCGGAATAGCGTTCGAGATAAATTTTCAATGCATTGACATGAAATAAATTGCGACATACGATCAGCTAGTGTATTGTTTTGCGAGGGCAAGAATGAATCATCAATCAATTATCGTCAACTGATTCTACAATGAAAAACCATTTCAAAGATTATTCTACTAAGCAGTTGTTTCGAAAATTTCACAGCATTATAGAATAATATCCGAAGGTATAACAGCGTAGTTCTACGTCAACAATGAGGTCGTATCTTGGACACAACCTCCTATAATTTTTTTTTAAGAGTTTTCAAACGCATATTACTCAAAATGGTTAATGCGACATATGTTGTGTTATATATCATTAGACAGGAAATTTATCCAGATTTTCTTTGCTTGAAACATGAACAGTGAATATAGTAAAACAGTTAACAATTTGACGATTTAATTGGGTATGTTCTCTTTCGATTGCACTGTCCACTCGCTTCCTCCCCGACGCAACGAGCAATCTTTTTGCCTAGATTCCGGCGTTAGCTCATAATGTGAGTTGATGCGTAAAATGAATTATTCTCCATTTACCGATAATAGGCATTAATTCTATATTATATTGTATGTTGTCCAATCAATTTGTGCTCAATTCATGTTTTTATCGTGTAGGTCCAGGATGTCATAATATCGAGTATGTTCATTGGTTATGTAAAAATGCAATAAGTAAATTTAAATGGCTGCAGATTTAGAAGATCGAATGGGTATACCCACGTAAATCAGATTATGATCGCTTGAGTAGTCGTGATCTTACAGGGCTTTAAAGTTATTACAAACAATATTCCGGACAATGTGGTAACGAAGGAGATAATGCTATTTTTATCTATAATATATTTTTGTAGTCATAGATTGATTTGCGGTACCGAATTCTACCACGTTATGTCATCTAACCCGTTTGAAGGATACAAGTACATACAGGAAACGGTTTTTCCAGGGCATCCATTTGATGTATTAAAAGAGAAAAAAATACAGATTTTGAACAATGAAAAACTCAATTCAAATGCAATTACTACACGCAATCACAATCCTATGCCAAGATCCCGTCCGTGCCCCTAGGCTCAGACCCATCAACTTTGTGAAGAGGCTTTGAACTATTCAGTTCATTTGCCTCTAAATAATGAGCACAATCCATTTGTGCGCGTCACTTGTTAAACAATCGACTACGAGGGTATTTACAAGCTTATTTCCCCCAGGCACCTTGAATTTGAAATCTCTGTTAGGGAATACATATCGGTGGGAAAAAAGCTTCCTCTACTTTCATATATCTGCAATGCCGATTTCTCCAAGCGCATTGGTTTTAAAGTCTGTACTTTCATAAGATATATAATTTCTTTCATTTTCACTGTAATGAATTATTATGGAAAGCTCAAAATGATTGCAAAACCTTCGTAAATCTATCATGAAATGACTGAGCAATAATTGTGAGTACAAGGGGAAGCTTGTATCTTCAATATCGACCAATAAGAACAAGGTATTTCCGTTTGGAGATTTTTCGATTGTTTGATAGTTAGTTTCATATAATATATTATCCTATTCATTGTGATAAATTGTCATGGAGTGCTCAGATCGATTGATGCAAAAATCTCGTAAATGCTTCTTTTCATAAAGGGTGTGTCACATCAAATTGCATTACGGAAAAACGCTGTAGAAATTCGCCCAGTAGACCGATCCTTTTGAAAATTTTAGACAGTAAAATAAAAACTATTAAACAACTTTTGGCATTTTCTTTTTATTCATACTTCGAGCCCAAGCCCGTATGCTCGCACCATCCTCTTTACCCCGTCCATAAGGTTCTGTACAACGTCAGGTTGTAGTTTTTTTTTTAACAGCAATCCATTTTCTCTTGAAGTCCGCCTCCGATTTGACAACTTTTGGGTTCTTCCGGAGGGCCTGCTTCATAATCGCCCAATATTTCTTTATTGGGCGAAGTTCCGGCGCGTTGGGCGGGTTCATTTCCTTTGGCACGAAGGTGACCCCGTTGGCTTCGTACCACTCCAACACGTCCTTTGAATAGTGGCACGAAGCGAGATCCGGCCAGAAGATGGTCGGGCCCTCGTGCTGCTTCAATAGTGATAGTAAGCGCTTCTGTAGGCACTCCTTAAGGTAAACCTGCCCGTTTACCGTGCCGGTCATCACGAAGGGGGCGCTCCGCTTTCCGCAAGAGCAGATCGCTTGCAACACCATGTACTTTTTGGCAAACTTGGATAGTTTCTGCTTGCGAATCTCCTCCGGAACGCTGAATTTGTCCTCTGCGGAGAAGAACAACAGGCCCGGCATCTGACGAAAGTCCGCTTTGACGTAGGTTTCGTCGTCCATTACCAGGCAATGCGGCTTCGTCAGCATTTCGGTGTACAGCTTCCGGGCTCGCGTCTTCCCCACCATGTTTTGTCTTTCGTCGCGGTTAGGAGCCTTCTGAACCTTGTATGTACGCAGGCTCTCCCGCTGCTTGGTCCGCTGGACGAATGAACTTGACAAATTCAGCTTATTGGCGACATCCCGGACCGAACTTCTCGGACCACGTTTAAACTGCTTAACTACGCGCTTGTGATCTTTTTCACTGACGGAGCATCCATTTTTGCCGTTCATCACCTTCCGGTCGATGGTTAGGTTCTCGAAGTATCGTTTTAGTACTCTGCTGACCGTGGATTGGACGATTCCCAGCATCTTATCGATGTCCCGATGTGACAACTCCGGATTTTCGAAATGAGTGCGCAGGATTAATTCACGACGCTCTTTTTCGTTCGACGACATTTTTCCAAATTTACGAAAAATTGACAGTGAAGCATGGCCAACGTGATCTATACACTCTTATCTGATTATAAGCGAAAGCTGAAGATATAATTCCTAAAAATTAAATTTCTACAGCGTTTTTTCCGTGATGCAATTGATGTGACACATCCTTTATACCGCACAAGAACAGAAAATTTCATAAAAAAGACAGCACAAAAAAATGGCTTGCCTGTATATGAGGATTATAGGTGTTCGGCTGGCGATGGTGATTTCGGATTTAGAACATGTACGTTGATTGATATCTCTTTGAATAAATTCCACTCCGGTATCGTTTATTGGTCAAAGCGGTTTATAGGCAAATATTATTTATGGTGTAAACACAATCGGTTATTGATTGTAAAACTACCGGTAATTCGGTAATGAAAAATGACCCGGTATTACCGGTAAAACCGTAACGGTAAAACTGGTAACGGTAAAAGCGATAACGGTAAAACCGGTTAACAATCCCTAGCTGAGAGTATGCGTTTGATTGCTTCTCGAACCTCACTCAGTGAAAGCATTCATTCATAGGTTCTTACCAATGCAACCAAATGTTTGTAGTTCTTAAAATGCTTCTTTTGGCAATGTTTTACCAGAAGCGACGGTCGAAGCGTCTAAGCCACGGTTTTTGATGCTCGGCGGTCGATTGAGAAACATTTGTCTCCATGATTTCATCTGAATTGCTACATAAATTAATGTATGGAGGATCTTTGAACTTCTCCATCTTAACCTCACTCCTATGCTGCTAGTGAAATGACGTTGTTTCTTTTGAGGAACGCGAGACACAACTCAGCTTACGGTCCAGTTAGCAAACAAATGTCGATAATTGGGCTTCCTTTCTCGGCCAGCTACCGAACCGACTACTGTAGTTAAATTTAGTTGGTAGTTTTAATAAACAATAAACATTCATTAACAGAATCCACCAGGACATCCTGACGGACAAGGATTGTGAAATTGTGTACGAGTTGGTGTACTCGTCACACCGCGGAGTTGCGCAAGCTGCGGCAGAGTTCCTCAACGTGCGTCTCTTCTGTCTGGACGCTGACGCGCAAGTAACCTATACGAAGCGAGGCAAGAAGCGTTTATCGAATACCCCGTTGATTCGTGATCTGGTGCAGTTTTTCATCGAATCCGAACTGCACGAACACGGTGCATATCTGGTGGATTCATTTATCGACAGTAACCCAATGGTTAAAGATTGGGAATGCATGACTGATTTGTTGCTCGAGGAGTCGGGTCCCATGGAGGAAACGTTAGATAACAAGCAGGAATCGACGCTGATCGAGATCATGGTTAGCGCTGTTCGGCAAGCTGCCACTGGAGAACCACCGGTTGGTCGGGGCAGTAGCAGGAAGATGACACTCAGCGCGAAGGAGATAAAACAAGTACAGGACGACAAGCAGAAGTTGACGGAACATTTCATTCAAACTTTGCCACTACTGTTGAACAAATATAGCGCTGATAGCGAAAAGTTGACTAATTTGTTAGCAATCCCACAGTACTTTGATTTGGAATTATACACAACCACCAGACAAGAAGCGAATCTGCAAGCATTGCTGGACAAAATGACCCATATAATGTCGATTCACGTTGATCGTGAAGTTTTGGAGACCTGTTCGAAGACGTTTGAATTCTTGTGCACTGAAGGAAGTGCTATCTATACTCGCTGTGACGTGGCGAGGTCCAATGTTATCGACGAGTGCGTCAATCGCTACAAGGAGGCAATCGATGATTATCGTAACCTTATTGCTGGAGAAGAAACTCCAAACGAGGACGAGATATACAATGTCAACATAAGCTTGAAGAAGGTTTCAATTCTCTACTCGTGTCACAACTTGAACCCTTGGAATTTGTTTGACTCGCTCTATCAGGATATCGAGGAAAGTCTCTCCGAAAACGCCGGAGATAACGGAATTCCTCATGAGGCCCTAGTTTACTGTATCGAAGCTTGCTTCTTTTCTATAAATTGGGGATTGTATTATCTTGAAAACACAATGGACAGATCCGCATCCTCAGAGGTGGATGAACTGTCAGGTAATCTCAAAAAATACTTCGGCGCCTGCAACGAACTGATGCACTACGAAGTTGCTCCAACAGTTCAGGAAGCTGCCTACATGTCGATATGTGACCTTCTTGTCGTGTTCAGTGATCAGTTGGTGACCCATCCCAACGAGAATATAAGAAAACTTGTTTACATTCCAAGCCCCGAACAGCAAGGCCTGTTGAACGAATTTGTACAGGCGAATGTGTTCTCGACTGAACAGGAGGAAGGACATGACGAGACCAGGATTGAGGAATTGCACAAGAGACGAAACTTTCTAGCAGCTTACTGCAAATTGATTGTGTACAATATTCTCCCCATGAAATCGGCCGCAGATATCTTCAAACACTATCTCAGGGTAAGTAACATCCAGATACATTTTTCCACATTTGAAGAAATAACATTTTTCCCCACTCACAGTGCTACAATGAATATGGAGACATTATTAAAACAACCCTTGGCAAGACCCGCGAGATCAACAAAGTGAACTGCGCAATGACAATGTGTCTGAGTTTGATCAACGTCTTCAAAGACATCCAAGAAGCCTCCCCAAATGGTCGGGTATCTAAGAATTCACAAGAGTTCCAGGACCTTAAAGAGTTAGCAAAACGTTTCGCCCTTTCGTTCGGTTTGGATGCAGTAAAGAATCGCGAGGCCATTACTGTATTCCACCGGGCTGGAATTCTATTCGCCGTCACTGTTTCAGCTGATGGGTACGAAGATCCTTCGGCGCCACCACCGTGTATTGCTTTTCTAGAGGTTCTGGCTGAATTGACCAATAAGCTGATCAAGCAGGACAAAAAGTTGATGTAATTTAAATAGCCTACAGAAAATGTGTCCCCCTATTGCAAATATCTTTCCAATCTTTTTTTGCAGTCTCAATTTCATGGAGCGACGACTAAACGCTGGAATACCGTCAAGTCGCTCGGAGGACTGGCAGTCTCTTGTGACGTACAAAAATTCTCTGTTGCACGGCGAAACGGATCAAGTTCCGGTGACATCGAAGCGAGCCTATTCACGCAAGAAGAAGGATTATGATCATGATGATGACGAGGAACACGATGATGAAGATGATCAGGATTATGTTGCGTAATTCTCAATGCATTTATAACACTATAAGAAAATCTTATTCAATAAAGTGTAATATGAGAAGTATTAGCCAAAAATTCCTGCCTGCGAATAGAAAATTTGGCATTTTTTTCCTTTTGTGCATTTTGTAACCAGTGTAGCGACGAGAAACAATTGTTGAGCGAGTTCTGTTCAAAAATATCGCGACTTTTTAAATTTCCGCGGGTTAATCATTCTGGTGTTTTTTTTTGTGGCGTTATGTTGGTAGTCATGTCTCTAATTTATGCTGACAAGTTCAGCCATTTCGAAAGTTCAGTTAATTTTCTACAGTAATTTCTGCTACAGTTACTTACACGTGTTTTGTTCGTCTTCGATTTTTGCCTATTTAAAAAAAAGGATGAAAGAATCTGTATAAAATTTCGTGAGAAATACAAAATTAAGTACGCGGACGCATACCGAATCTTGACTGTGGCACAGTCTTCAGAAAACAAACGCAGCGCAGCGCTCAGCGCGCGCTCAAAGAACACTTGTATTCTCTCTTGGTGCGAAGCGCACAAATTCATAAGCACGAAAGCGCAAAATGTACCCGGCGCAGAACTCAGATACTAAACATTTCTTCTCACTTGTGTGATGCGCGTCTCCTTCTATATATATATACACACACACACACACCCACATATACATCAAATTCTAGCGCCCGCTTTGTCTTCGTTCGTTCTAAGCAAAGCATAAAAACAACAGCGCGCCCCCATTTGAACCGTTTACGCTTGTGTGAAGAAAAATATCTCAACAGAGAGAGCAATCCAGATTCAAGAGCGCAGCACGGCACGTAAGCACGGCCCAAATTTCAGCGTAAAACTCAGCTTAAAACTGGGCTTGCGCCCACGGCTCTGACAACCAAACATTTTATCTGTGTTTCGGAGCGTGCTCATTCGCCAGAGCGCATGTGTGCGCAAGGAGTGGGAGCTCAACTGAGTACAAAAATCTTGTTGCGCATCAGCACCGAGTTGCATTCTGAAGACTGCTGTGGCAAATAGTGAAGATACCTTGGACCGAAGCATCGTTTGTGGTACAAAATGTACCGAGAAAATGTGAGCGACGAAGTGGGTGCCGGACGCAAGAACACGACAACAATAGACAAACATTGATGGAGAGAAGAAACCAATCTTCGAATCGCCGTTAGAAAATTCGTTGACATATCGATTGGCCCATGCCATTAGATTTTTACCAATGATTTCGGCATGAGACGGGTCGCCGCGAAAAATTACTATCAAATCACCAAAATTAATCAATTTCGACCGAAAACAACATTACTAAGGTGCATCGCACATTGTGCGCGAGGACTCAAATTCGCTTCAGAGGATCAGAGGATGGGTTAATGGTTATCGCAACAAGCTATCATTAGTTGTCGGTCTAGTCAAGTCAACTTGTCAATTAGTCAGTTGCATAATGTTTAGTGTTTATTAGTGTTTATTCATCACTATCAACAGGTCTGAACATGAGTGCCCTAATGATACGTAATAAATTAATAACATAAAATACCTCATCTACTTAAAACTATGCCTAACTTGAAAGAGTGATCGAGAATGTCTTTCTTAAACTTGCGCAAGTTAAATGAAAGTCATAAGACAAGTAGCAACGGTTAAATACACGAGACATTCTCGACACGGGTTCGTTGTAACCGTAGTTTGTGCGAGAGTTATGGAGGCAGAGAAATGTATGTGAACGCAGGATACGAAGGCGTATACCATAATCTATCGACTCAAGAAGATTAGCAAAATCAATTTTCGAGGAAATTAGATCGTAAATGAAGGTTGCCTTCGCTACATCTCTACGTAGGCTCAGTAAATCGAGTACGATCAATTCACAACGATCCTTATAGCTGTGTAGATTCGAAGAATCGCTCTAGGGTAAAGTGACCAGATGGTCAGAGGTCTAACGCGGGACACAAAAAACAAAACGTTATGTATATACGTTATGTGAACATAAACCATAGTTTAGAGAGTCTCATTTATTCGTGAAACTCTTAACATGTGTCCTAGCAATTAAACCTGACATGTAATCACTCAGTTGTGATTTTTCGGTGGTTTAGATTTTGTTTACGTCTGAAAATCTCTCACTCGGTCAGAGCATTTAAATTCTACAATTTTCTTCCAATTATCGAATGGAATGCTCGAAAATTCCAATCCATTTTTCATCAATTTTAGTGTTAACGTATGCATTAAAAAATGGACTAATTTCGGATGGCGATGAAAAAAAACTACAAAAGATAATTTAATGGAACAAATTTTCCTTAAATGTTAGGTTTATTAAGCCTACGACAAAAATGATTCAAGGCTGTTGGTTCGCAGCAGTAAGCAACTTGATGAGTTTTTCATACTGCCAGCTCAACCCCACAGCGAAGGAGTTGGACATCCAGAAGGAGTAGCTTGAGGTACCGGTGAAAAACTTCTTTCCGGTTGAAGAAGTGAAAAATTTCTTTTCGTACTCATAATGAAAAACAATACGTACTTGATGCTAGAATTCAACGAATGCAAGGGACCGAATACTTTACGTTCCCCAGATACCCACATCAAGTTTTCCAAGAAGGTCATTCTCTGACAAACGAGAAGAGAATGTCCAAACCGCTCTTCATTCGAAACATATGGTAAACTAGGAGATATACAGTACGAAGTGCTTGCCGGGAGTGGCGAAGGTGATGTGGTCGAACCTGGGATCAGCCCATTATGCCAAAAGATCACTGGAGGATGGATCGGGTGGAGTTAAACCGCCAACCTTCCCAACATCCCCCAGCTGCGACCGATAGAAAACTTTTGGGCGAATGGCCAAAATGGAGAGATAACCGACCACCAAAGCCAAGAAAAGGTAAAAGAACACGTTGACATACATCTTCTCATCGGACATAGTTGAGGTTCCGGCCAACTTCCGTAAGGCCGCCAAGCGTTTCATTTACGATACTTCATCAAACCTCAAACAACCCTGTCTGTTCTTGTCCAGTATACACTAGTTATTCCGGCTCACGTTGGTCTCTGCGGATCAACAGGGGACTTTTATAAAACACATTTTCTAATTTTGTTGCTGTCGTTCCCATTTGACACTCTAAACAAAAAGTCCACTGTCGGTGCGACGAATCCAGCTCAACGTATTAGTCTTTGGATGCATTGGAAGATCTCGTGAACAGTCTGTCAAAAAAAAGTTTTTTTGTGGTTCATCCATTTAATAAAATCAACATGATCAAATTATAATATTGAAATATATTGATATCGCGGGACATTTTCGTTTCTTTTGCCAAATGCGGGACTGTCCCGCGTAACGCCTGGTCCGTTTATTCTAGGGTAAGTTACGTAGGGCGAAACGAATGAATTTCCGCTGGATCGCCTCGAAACGCTGGACACGATTAGAATAAACATTGAATAAGTTATCAAGCTTTGTTCAAAAGTAAGTTACGAATTTTAACATAACGATTTCGATGCTGTTGAAAATCGAGTTATTTCTTCTTAAAGTTCCTCCAAATTTTGTGGCTTATTAACATAGCAATGGTCTTTCACGTACTCCCAGATGAAGTAATCGACGACGAGAAATGTTGAAATTCTCACCATAAGAGGACAAATTTTCATTAAGGATTCGGTTGCTCGAGTAATATGATTTCACTATAAATACACGTTCTTGTAAATGGTATATCTTGACACTAAAAACCATCCGATCAGACTGAACGATCATCGTCCTGAAGTGGGAATGCAGTGTTACCATCGACGGAGTGAAATTTTTTTTTTATAAAAAGCTATTCGATTTTGTCGCGTGAGCGTTTATTCTGAAAGACCCTGTAGCGTATATGAATTTTCAAGAGATATTATTTCCATAAAATTCTAACTATTGACCGAAAACATCGACAAAAGGAGTATGGTTTTTGTCTCAGTGTCATTCGCTCGCTTTTTTTTATCAGTTGCACTTGTTTACTTTTATTCTTAGTAATCAACGGAGATTTTTGTCTCGGGACAATAAGCTCGCTTTTTTCAAACTTCTCCAAGCACAAAATCCACAAGTAGAATGATAGAATGATTTTAACAACAAAGCGACTTTTATACTTGACATTCTGGAGAATTTCAAGCAGTCTGAATACATATTGTCTCTAGAAGACATTAGTGCATTTGAACTCGAGAATTCGAATGATTGTGACATTGTATTTTTATTGTTCTGGACCTATACTATGAATAGATTAACTTAGAATTTTTTCCCACTTCACAAATCGAAAGTTTTCCAGTTACATACGGTTTCAATAATTAGTTTTATGGATATGATTTACCAAAACTTCAAAGCTGAAATATACAAATTGAGTTACCACAGTTCCGTTTTTGTGGAAGAACTGGGCGGTATTCACTCAATCAACGGTGTATCAAGCCAATTATCATTCCTAAACTCATAAAATTTAGTTCGCAGATACGGAATATATTGAAATAAACTTCAAATCCTTAAGGTTGAGGAAAGGTACTATATAACAATGTCAATTAGAATAAACATTGAATAAGTTATCAAGCTTTGTTCAAAAGTAAGTTATGAATTTTAGTTTCATTCGGTATAATTGTGAAGACATTTGAAGACATTTTTTCGTACCATGTGGAGACATTTGAAAAAAATTACCTGGTATCTCTGGTCCCTAGGATTCTCATGCATGTTTGGATGTCAGATTCTGCTTCTCACGATTTTATCTCTGAATTAATAAGGGGCACGTGGACATTCCTGAATATTATTTTTTATTAAAAATTACCAAGTAAACACCTTTATTGCACTCTTCATTTAATGTTAGATTTTATTTCTCAGAAGGGACTGTTTCAAATGACTTTTTCACTCACGCGAATAAGAAATTAGGAGTTCAAGGATGTAGAGGCGAGTGAACTGAAAAGTTTAAAGCCACTTTAAAACAAAGAATTTCAATAGGAGTTCAAAGAAGTATTCTTGAATCATTTGCTGCCGTTTTAGCATAGAAATCACCGTGTTATTCCAACAGAATAAGGCATCATTTTTGGAAAAAGTAATGCAAGTGAAAAATCAAATCTTCACCTTCCTATGTCTGTTCTCAGCCACCAAACCTTTTTTACCGTGCAGAACTGTAGTCAAAAACCAGGACCTTATTTTGAGGGACTGTGTCGAAAGATGGCACACGAACGAGAGTTTTAGAATATATTTTTATATATAAAAACATCATTTTAAAACACACTATTCAGTAGATACACATCTTAAATTCACAACGAATTGAAAAAATCTTGTTTATCTTTGATTGTCATACAAATTATGTATTAATGTTAATTAATTATGTACACTGTTCTTTCAAGTAAAAATAATTCCGACCAGTTTGGCACCCATGTCCAAACTGAATGCGACAGCAAAGGGTTAACATGCAACTGTGTATCTATATGAAGAATATCATTATTTTGACATTTTTATACAATTTTCACACATCGTCATGATTTGCAACTAGAGTATGCGTTCTGCATGATTTATTTTGAAATGAAGAAAATCATCTGACACCAAAACATGTGCAAAACGGTTCAAGAAAATGATGACTGTCTATGACCAGAAGCTCCAGTCATACTGACTTTTGGAAGAAAATTGTTTGAACCGATTAGAGTAAGTTTAAGGTTAAAAAACCAAGGCGGTATAATAAGGTGAAACGTTATGTCAGAATTGCTGTTCAGCCATTACTTGAATTCGAATTGACAGCGGCCAGATGGCTAGAGTTTTCCGAGGAAGAGGACAGCAAATGACATGCAATAAATGGCCAATGGGGAGTGCATACCGCTATGTGTTTGTTGCGCATAAACGTTGTTTTTGTTTACGCTGTTGGCATCATTGTTGTGATTCGGTGACTACTGAAAGTTGTTGTTTCCATTGCTGTTTTACGGAACGTGAGGAATATTGCCGTTGCTGCTGGGATTGACAATTCAGCGATTGTGAGAGCTGTACTAGTGGGTATATGGAAGAGCCACTACCGACGGGATAGTGTCATACTGCTGCGTACATTCGCTTTGGTCACATCAATCGTTGGCGACCCATTACGATTGAGTGAGTTCAGCGGTACGCTGTTCACCCGTGGATATTCAATCATGTCGTTTCCCGGCGACTGCCTATTCAGCTGGAGATTAAACTGATCGTGCAGGTTGCGGGACACTACAGCTAGTTCGATAGAAACCGAACCAGCGTAGATAACTGTTGGTGTTGTGTGAAAACGCTCTGTAGCATAAAGATCAGACCTGGATTGTTTATAAACAAAAATAGTTGCTGTCACTTTTCATCCCCTCCCGCATCTTCTATGCCTCATCGTCATACTGTCAAAAACGAACCACCTGTCAATTCCAGCTCCTTGAAAAAAACACAAAGAAATGACAGTCTGAAGTCTGAGCTATCCAGCCTACTCAAGCAACAGTTGAACACGGTGGAGAATTGTTTCTTGTGATGGGGTTGTTTTTCTTGGAATGGGGTGGACAATCTCGTCAAGATCAATGTAAAGAAGACTGCTGAGTCCTGCGTCAATGTCTTGGAGGAAAACTTAAAGCCGTCACTCAGGAAAATGAATGGACAATGATCCCAGGCACACCTTGAAGGTGCGCTATTTTCAGTCCAAAGAGATTAAAATGCTTTAGTGGCCATTGTTGGCGCGTTCCTCAGCGCCAAGGCAGTGGACTGTAAAGCGGAAAGAACGTTTCAACTGTGTGGAAATTAACTCTTTCTTCTGCCTTGAGAAAGGCAGGTATTGGTTTCCACAGCAGTCTACTAGCCAGATATCGATGGTGCGAAGGTTTATTCGGAAGGCAAGAGTGCACTTGGAAGTCAAACACTTTTCTTCTAACTAGTGATTTATTTGACGATGTTACAATATAACGTGTAAAACCGAATGAATAAGCTCTCGACCGCCACCTCTTTTTATGTAGTTGTGAACGGGTAGCGTTAGCGATGAATATTGGTTCGTCGGTGCATGGTGATGTCGGTGATGCATGTCCCGCGCATGCGCTCAATGCGTGCAACGATGACGTCATTCCGGAGCGGTCGAGTCGGGCGCGAACATACTCCCGCCAGGCTGCAAAGAACTCACTGAATCTGCTGCATTGTCGTCAATGGGAAGGACAGATAATTTCGATACTGCTCTTCTATACACCGAATCTCCTATCTTGACATCTACTGCTCTTACTAGTTCATCGGGACCCGGATAGGTTTGTACTATTCTCCCCAATTTCCAACATTGCGGTGGTATATCTCTTTGTTCAAGCGACACGATCATACCAGGACGAATATTTGGCTGCTTCGTACGGTTTTTACCTCTCGGCTGCAAACTCAACAAATAATCATGGCTCCATTGTCTCCAAAACTGTTCACGTAAGTGCTGAAGAAATTGCCATCTCGATAATCGATTCGTTGGTAGTTCGTTGTAACTAGGCTCCGGTGTCGCAATCAGGGGACGACCTATTAAGAAATGACCTGGCGTAAGAATATCAGCATCGGGTACTGCAGATGTTGTGCATAAAGGACGGGAATTCATAACTGCCTCTACTTGGGTGAGAACGGTGGTATACTCTTCAAATGTCAGATTTGCAGTTTTCAATATCCTTTTAAGATGGTATTTGGCAATCTTGACAGCACTTTCCCAGAGCCCGCCAAAATTTGGCGCTTCTGGAGGAATGAAATTCCAGGAGATTTCCTTTGGTAGACAGAAACATTCAATTTCGTGTACAACTTCTCGGTTTCTGAACCGATGATACAATTCATTTAGCTCGGATTTGGCCCCTCTAAAGTTGGCTCCGTTGTCTGAAAATATTTCTCGGCAAAGGCCCCGTCGGCTCACAAATCGCTGCAATGTTGCTAAAAAAGCAGCTGTTGACATATCAGATACTAATTCTAGATGAACCGCCTTAGTTGACATGCATATAAAGACAGCTATAAATGCTTTGACAATCTTTGGTTTATGTTGACCTTCTTTGACAAACACAGGCCCGGCATAATCGATTCCAACTCTTTCAAACGGATAAGCGGGTGTAACTCGGCAAGACGGCAAATTTCCCATCAACTGACTGGAACCTTTAGGTTTTGATCTAAAACAGGTGACGCAATTTCGTGTAATCTTCCGAACGCTGGATCTTCCATCTATTAGCCAGAACTGCATACGAAGAGCTGCTAGTAATGCTGTTGGTCCGATATGTAGGTGTTCTTCATGACACATGCGGATAATTTGATCGGTAATTGGATGTTTAGGGAGCAAATACGGATGCTTGCTGTTAAAAGATAACTGAGAGTTTTGAAGCCTTCCTCCAACGCGCAACACTCCATCTATGTAAATAGGATTAAGAGCGGATAATTTCCTACTGGGTTCTCCAGCTCGTACTCGTTGAATTTCATCAGCAAAAACGTCTTGTTGTATGATCTGCACTATCAAGTGAGAGGCTGTGAAAACGAAACGATGTTTCCTGAATCGTAGCAGGATACTGAAAATATCGCTTTGAAGTATTCCTCCTACTTGAAGGACGTCATTAAGTGATTTGTCACTCGGTGATGCTTTAGACGATGCATCAAACACTACTCGCAGTTTTGTTGTTGAACTCGATGGGCGCAGAATAGCTTGATGCGGAATATAATACGTGCCCTTGTCGAGTGAACAATTGGATTCCTTTATTTCTCGACAGTGTCCCATAGATTCATATTCTTCGATAAATTGCTGATACTGTTGCTTCAGTTCCGGATTTCTCGCAAGTCTTCTTTCCAGCGAAAGGAAGCGTCGCATGGCCAGTGTTCGATTGTTACCTAGGTCTTGAATTGATTCTCGCAAAGGTAAACTTACCACATATCTTCCTGTAATATCTCGATAATGGGTTGTTTGGAATATTTTCTCGCACTCTTCTTGTTCAGTAGATTGTGAAGCTTCATGAATTTCTTCCAACTCCCAAAACTGGCGTAGAACTTCGGAGATTGAATCATTTGCAACGGCTAAACAATGTTGAGAGTCGCCATCGTCGATGCTACCAGCAACTACCCATCCAAGATGTGTTTCTATCAATTCAGGCAAGTTGTTTCCTAGCTGAACACGGCCCGTCTTCAACAATTGTAGAAATTGTGAGACGCCAATTAGCATATCGATGGGAGCCGGGTTGTTGAAGTTCGGATCTGCGATGGGTATACTGTTATCAATTGGCCATGATGATACTTGTATATGCGTTGCTGGAATTGATCCCGTTATGTTAGGAACCACTAAACATTCAAAATTGGTGGAATAGTCGGAGTGCATCGATTCTACTTCCACCATCACTGTTTCTTTGGCGTACGTTTTGGTCCCACCAATTCCGGCTATGGGCTTGTACACTGGCCGTCGTGTGACGGATAAACGATCGATTAACGACTTGGATATGAAATTCACTTGTGATCCGCTATCCAGCAACACTCTGCAAGGCGTTGTGTATCCACAATTATCTCTGACCCGCACCATAGCAGTCATTAACATCACAGTTGTAGTAGCTCTGTGGCAATTACAAGATACAACCGTATTGGTGACTGGCTCGCAGACGGTAAACTTCTCTGGGGTGCTGGAACATGGTTGTTCTTCCATTTTGTGGCTGAAAGAATGGTCTTCTGTAGTAGACGATTCCTGATGCAAAAGTGTGTGATGTTTACGGTGACATCGAGCGCATGTTTTCTTCGATGAACATTCTAGGGATCTATGCCCAGGACGGAGACAATTAAAACAGATTTTCAATTCCTTCACCTTTGCGTTACGCTGGATCGGTGATAGCTTATGAAACTCCGGACACTCAAAATGGCGGTGGCTCTCGTTACATATTTCACAGGAACCTACGGAAGTTGCAGCTGTTGCTGTGTATGATTTCTGGTTCGACGGCCTGAAGCTCGTATACTGCTTAGACTGCGCCTCCTTTGATGTAACCTGGAATTGATTCTGGAACCTTTCCAAAACTTGACATTCGCTGCGAAGGAAGGATACGGTGTCTTGAATATTTGGTAATTTAGCATGCTGTTGGTTCCTCTCCCAAAGTTGAAGTGTTTGGCTATCTAATCTCGACGTAAGAATTTTCACCAAAATGAGGCCTGAAAGCTCATCCACTTTCAGCCCCTGATACTCGAGCCCGCCAACATGGCGATTGAAAGATTTAACTAATTCGAGTAAATCCTTAAAATTTCGCTTAGTTATTGGCTTTAAATCAAGCAATCCGTCGAGATGTGTGTCGACGATCACTCTTGGATTCTCATATTGATCGATGAGTTGCTGCCATGTTTGTTGAAAATTGTTGTCTGTAATTATCTTTGCTGTAATCCAGCCCGCTGCATCGTCTATTAGAGCCTTGTCGAGATGGTGCAGTTTAACTGCATCGGAATCTCCACTGCGAGCGAAAATATCCTCAAACATCGTGCGGAACTTCGGCCAGTTCTCCACTCTGCCGTCGAAAGTTGGCACAGGTGCTCTTATTGGCTGTTGAACAATCACAGTTTGATTTGAATTTTCTGTTCTGGAATTCATGGCAGGCGAAAATATATCGGTGAGTTGCTCCAACAAAGCGAGTGTGTTCGTGTGAAGCGCGTCAAATTGATCTAATTTTTCTTCCTCCTCCTCGATGTCAGATGAAACGGTCAATGTTTGTATTTCGCGATGAATGTCTGTGAACTCCTTATAATGGAGCTCCAGTTTCTTCGCAAACACTTTCAGTAATGATGGGTTTATCTTCTGTGGCTCATCTTCGGCTTCCTCAAGATGACGGTTAATCACATTCACTTTTCTGCTGATCTGTTGACGCTGGTAGCATAAATTTTCTCTGGTGTTCACTGTTTCCTTCTTCTTTGGTGTGGCAGCTTCCATCTGCTGGAGCTGATTGCACAAGGATTCTCTGGGATCTTCCTTCTTCGATGGTGTGGCGGCTTCTTTATCCGAAACTTGGTCGGATTTCGGTGTGTGTCGTACTCTTGGCATTCTCAACGTTTTCTTTTCACACTTCTCACGCGATACGCGTTTCCGGACTACTTTTCCCTAGCAGACTTCCGTTCACAACACTCTCACCGGATAACCAATTCGCATAAGCACTCTGATTCGATATTCGGTTCGAAGGACCATATGTTGGCGCGTTCCTCAGCGCCAAGGCAGTGGACTGTAAAGCGGAAAGAACGTTTCAACTGTGTGGAAATTAACTCTTTCTTCTGCCTTGAGAAAGGCAGGTATTGGTTTCCACAGCAGTCTACTAGCCAGATATCGATGGTGCGAAGGTTTATTCGGAAGGCAAGAGTGCACTTGGAAGTCAAACACTTTTCTTCTAACTAGTGATTTATTTGACGATGTTACAATATAACGTGTAAAACCGAATGAATAAGCTCTCGACCGCCACCTCTTTTTATGTAGTTGTGAACGGGTAGCGTTAGCGATGAATATTGGTTCGTCGGTGCATGGTGATGTCGGTGATGCATGTCCCGCGCATGCGCTCAATGCGTGCAACGATGACGTCATTCCGGAGCGGTCGAGTCGGGCGCGAACAGCCATCCCAGTCTCAGTAGTCAGTAGTCACCGAATCACAACAATGATGCCAACAGCGTAAACAAAAACAACGTTTATGAGCAACAAACACATAGCGGTATGCACTCCCCATTGGCCATTTATTGCATGTCATTTGCTGTCCTCTTCCTCGGAAAACTCTAGCCATCTGGTCGCTGTCAATTCGAATTCAAGTAATGGCTGAACAGCAATTCTGACATAACGTTTCACCTTATTATACCGCCTTGGTTTTTTTAACCTTAAACTTACTCTAATCGGTTCAAACAATTTTCTTCCAAAAGTCAGTATGACTGGAGCTTCTGGTCATAGACAGTCATCATTTTCTTGAACCGTTTTGCACATGTTTTGGTGTCAGATGATTTTCTTCATTTCAAAATAAATCATGCAGAACGCATACTCTAGTTGCAAATCATGACGATGTGTGAAAATTGTATAAAAATGTCAAAATAATGATAATCTTCATATAGATACACAGTTGCATGTTAACCCTTTGCTGTCGTTTTCAGTTTGGACATGGGTGCCAAACTGGTCGGAATTATTTTTACTTGAAAGAACAGTGTACATAATTAATTAACATTAATACATAATCTGTATGACAATCAAAGATAAACAAGATTTTTTTAATTCGTTGTGAATTTAAGATGTGTATCTACTGAATAGTGTGTTTTAAAATGATGTTTTTATATATAAAAATATATTCTAAAACTCTCGTTCGTGTGCCATCTTTCGACACAGTCCCTCAAAATAAGGTCCTGGTTTTTGACTACAGTTCTGCACGGTAAAAAAGGTTTGGTGGCTGAGAACAGACATAGGAAGGTGAAGATTTGATTTTTCACTTGCATTACTTTTTCCAAAAATGATGCCTTATTCTGTTGGAATAACACGGTGATTTCTATGCTAAAATGGCAGCAAATGATTCAAGAATACTTCTTTGAACTCCTATTGAAATTCTTTGTTTTAAAGTAGCTTTAAACTTTTCAGTTCACTCGCCTCTACATCCTTGAACTCCTAATTTCTTATTCGCGTGAGTGAAAAAGTCATTTGAAACAGTCCCTTCTGAGAAATAAAATCTAACATTAAATGAATTTGAAATGGAATAAGAGTGCAATAAAGGTGTTTACTTGGTAATTTTTAATAAAATATAATATTCAGGAATGTCCACGTGGACAACAGGGGAAGGAGGTCTGGTCAATGTCTACACTTGTCCACGGAGGGGGAGGGAGGAGTCTAAAATCGTGCTTTTTGTGTCCACGTGGTATGTGGACAGCCCCTAATTTTCTGACACCAAATTGCTAGATTATTTACTTCCGTAGCAATTTCTTTTTAAGCATCTTCGAAATCCACGAATTTTACCATTGTGTTCACACTAACAAGTATTTGGATGAAAAAACATCAGGTAGCTCAAACTTTTTATTGTCAAAAAAGTTTAAAAATTCTTGAAAATGAAAAACAGATTTCGTTGATTTTCAAATATAGATGTGATTGTTTTTTCACAAATATTTATTTTCATCCACGTGGGCATTGGCTATACCCCTACCCCCCTCACCGTGGACAAACGTGGACATTTTCGTAACCCCTACCCACCCTAAAGTTGTCCACGTGGTATGTGGACGACCCCTAATAATTTTCTAACCATTTTTTCCCGGGTACTGGACGCACTTTTTCAAGGTATTGTGGAGCACCCCTAATGTTGTTTAGTGTAATGTTTTCATATTAAACGTCAGAAAAGTAAATAGTCTTGCCGACCGGTGTTTTGGTTTGCGTATGGTGATTCAATCCGATAGATAGCACATTTTTTACGAATTTAGCAATATTCGACACACTAGGATGAGATATCCTACATTATGTAATATTTCACGTTTTAACCGAATGAGACAGTTGTTCTGCAGACGCTACTCGAGCAATTGTAGCCATCTCAGCTCCAGAGAAATTCGTCAGCGATTCTTGGACTACTTCGCAAATGAAAACGGACACAAACTGGTGCGCTCGAGTCCCGTGGTTCCGTTCAGTGATCCCACGATAGCTTTCGTAAACGCCGGAATGAATCAGTTTAAGAATGTGTTTCTCGGAACGGCGGAACCGCCCTGCAAGCGAGCGACCAATTCGCAGAAGTGTATTAGGGTGGGTGGCAAACACAACGATATCAGTGTTGTTGGGAATGATGGGTATCATCATACCTTCTTCGAGATGCTCGGGAACTGGTCATTCGGGGATTATTTCAAACGCGAGGCTTGTGAAATGGCTTTGCGATTGCTGAAGGATGGGTATAACATTGATGGTAGGAGACTGTATGTAACGTATTTTGGAGGGGATGAAATCATGGGACTGCCAGCGGATTTGGAAACCAAAGAGATTTGGGCTAGCTTGGGGTAAATGAGAGCTATGTTTCTGTTTACGTCACAATGTAATTTCTTTTTATAATCGTAGCATTTCTGCTGAGAGAATTATTCCCTTTGGAGCTGGCGAGAATTTTTGGGAGATGGGCAGTTCTGGCCCTTGTGGGCCATGTACCGAAATTTACATCGATCATTCGGACCAGTTTATGGACGTAGCAACTCGAAGGCAATTGGTCAACGCGGGTGTGCAAGATTTAACTGAGGTGTGGAATATTGTTTTCATACAATACAACAGGAGTCTGGATGATGGTTGTATTAGAAACCTTCCACAACGACATGTAGATACCGGTATGGGCTTGGAGCGCCTTGTCGCACATTTGCAGCAGAAAAGTAGCAATTACGATACGGATTTGTTCACACCACTATTCGATCGTATTTGTAAGGTAACGAAATAATTGATTCTGTCGGCTTAGTTATTATTTAACGATTTTTTTAAGGTAACAAATAAAGAAGAGTACGGGGGAACATTTGATGTAAATAATCGAAGGTTTGTATTAGATACAGCTTATCGAATTGTAGCTGATCACACGAGGATGATTACTGCATGCTTGTCAGACGGAATGTTTCCGTTGCAAAGGTATTATCAAGTGGACGAAATCCAAAATCACATTTATTGTACCGATCATTTTATTCACAGTCCTAAACTACGACGTGTGATACGTCGATCTTTATCTATGTCGGATCGTATCTTTTCGTGTCCGACACTGGTACGCGAGCTTGTTCCAGCCGTAGTAGAAAGCTTGGGACCGACCTATCCAGAAATGGAAATAAAACTCAACGAAACTCAGCTCATCATAGAACACGAGGAGCAATCCTTCCAAAGGCTTTGTGCTAACGTGTCATCTGAATCACGCGCGCTGTTGAAACAAAATTCCTACCTCGAAGAAGTGGATGTTCTCGATCATCCAGGTTTACCTCATGCGTTGAAGGAGATTAAAAGACTCAAACTACAAGAACACATCGAAGAGCTGAGTGGGAAAGTGATTTTCAAAATGTACGATACGTACGGACTGGAT
The DNA here is from genome assembly GCF_029784135.1 of Toxorhynchites rutilus septentrionalis. NCBI lineage: Eukaryota > Metazoa > Arthropoda > Insecta > Diptera > Culicidae > Toxorhynchites > Toxorhynchites rutilus. Next base: position 256,837,847 of record NC_073745.1, read on the forward strand.
GAGGACATTCTTCTCAAGATAGCTGCTAATGAGCGACTAGACGTGGACTTGGTCGGCTATAACAACTATACGAAGCAACTCAAAGAGGGAGCAAAACTTGAACTAGCTGCTCGCTTGCATAAAACCTTGGAAACTTCTCGTGACCTCGAACAAAACCTCAACCAAGCACAAATTCATCCCACACGGAATGAATACAAATATAATTACGTGTACAATAAGAACAAACAGTTGTATGAAATTCCTCAATTAAAAACTAAGATTACTTCGCTAGTTGAGGGAGAGATTGATCTTTATCATGTGATAACCGAAAAAAGTAACTTCTATTGCGAATCTGGGGGACAACAAGGTGACACAGGGAGCCTCTGGTTAGCCAATGATCCCTCCATCCAATTTGAAGTGAAATCTGTCAGTGAATTCCAAGGGTTTGTGATGCATTCAATAGCTGGCAGAGGACTAGTAGCTAAAAAATTGTCGATTGGCGATGAGATTGTGCTCAGTGTTGATCCGGTGAGGAGAAGTTCCTCCGTCTTGCATCACACTGCAACGCATTTGCTTAATGCAACCGCCAGGAGTGTGCTTCAGGTGCCAATCTGTCAGCGATCAAGTTACGTAGGCGATAAAGGTTTAAAATTGGAGCTAGCTGTGTGCTGTGCGAAACTCGAACCGGAAAAGGTAGAAATTATCGAGCAAAACATTCGAAAGATCATTCAACGGAATGAACCGATAAAAACGCGTGTTTGCAACGCTGTTGATGTTGATTTCGACAAGGTATATGTGTTAATTTTTCCTATAAACTTCGTAAACAAACATGTCACTTCCATTTAGGTAATAATGATTCCCGGAGAAGTGTATCCCGAGAAAGGCTTGCGAATCGTCGACATTGGTTCATCGATATCATCTGAATTCTGCTGTGGGACGCATGCTCAATCAACTGGAGAGCTACAAGATTTCAGCATTACCAATGTGTCTCAGTCTAAATCGGGTTGTTACACTTTTCACGCGATCGCCGGTTCTGCTGCCGATAGGGCCCATACGCTGGGTGAACAGATTCGCAATGACGTTGCTCAGTTGAAACAAGACATGGCCGACCGTGAAATGGTCAATGACGCAGCGAATATTGATACACGTTTGCAGCGACTTAAAAATGTCCTTATTGTCGGCTCCGAAAACGACATCAACCTTCCCTATGCCATACGACAAAAATGTTTGACTGTAATCAACGAACTTTATGATCAGTTCAAAGACACCACAAGAGCTTCCCTCCGGGAATTTATTGATATGGAAATGAAGAGCCTGCTACAACAGAAACCGCCGGAAAACAATCCCTTCATTGTTCACTTTCTTGAAAGTTCCATGATCTTGGAGGAGGTTCAACTGAGCAAAGTTACACGATACATTCCCGAGCGACCGTTCCTCGTTATCAGTCTCACCGATAACCAGGTGAAGGCGAGAGCAACAGTTCCGGCGGCATACGTGAACGAGCGATTTGATGCACAAAAATGGATCAAGTTGGTTGGACAGGTGTTCAAGTCGGGAGTGTCCGCACCCAGAGGACAAAACCCAACCCAGGTGTGCAATATGAAAAGTCGAAAAGTGAAGCCCGTGATGTTTGAGGCGTTGCTGGAACGAGCCCTCCAAGATACTGCTAAGTTTGCCAAGCAGAACATGATGTAGATACTCTAGTCTAGAATCGTTGGCCATAAATAAATTGACACAGTTGCTGTTATTTATACGAACGCTCGTTGTTCTCCTGGTTATTCTAAAAAATCCATCCGGATTGTGATATTAACGAACGATGTGATATCGATTTTTAAGAAATCTAAACACTACATCTCATGTGCGTGAACATTGTTTGTTTCTATATTTTTGCGATGTTTGCATTCAGTTCAGTTCAGGTCACACAATCTATGTTCACAGCTGAAATAATACATTTCTCAGATGTGTGAAATAAGGATACGCAGGACATCACACTGAAGAAGATAATGAAGGAGTGAAATAGTATGATTAATTTGAAGAAGACACTTCGCTGATCAGACGTCAGGTTGCCTCCAATGCTACTGCTGTTGCTACGCAAGCTGTTAGATCCAGTTCTTCTGCGTGTAACAAGCCCAAGAAGAAAATTGACGGCCGGTGCATCACGGACGTCTCCACCGCACTGTCAAGTGCAAACAGCTCCCGAGGGTAGACTAAGCATCGAGGCGTTGTTTCTAGCTATTTGCACTATTGGCGAAACCCACAAGGAAGGTAAATGAATTGTTGAGAAACCCCATAAACGCCACTTGACTTTTTGGGAGTTTTTGAGTCCTTGAGGGTACCTATTTCGCATAGTTGACGTAGGACTCTCTGATAATGATTTGTTGGCCTGAAAAGAGTTGTTTTGCTGTTGGGGTGGAATCGCTGAATAAATAAAAGTAATTGGCCATTTTGAACATGGATTTTGACGTCGGACTACGTCTAACCGGAATATATGGGGGGTAAAATGAAAACATAAACACTGAACATGCAGGAAAAAGACGGGTGGGTAATGTCGGGGACATAACCGGAGTGACGTAGGACTATACAAAGGGGACAGCTTTTGTTAAATATATATTTTAAATATATTGTTTTATTTTCTTCTCCTACGTGAATACCTACCTATCTACCTGAAAAATGTATTAGTTTACTGTTTACTCTTTATGAATATGTTGATGGTTCTGAAAAGTTTGGTGTTGTGTTTTTGTTATTACTCGATATTCCCATCTTGTTCGGTTAAACCTTCCTGTTTAGCTATTGCGTTTGCCACTCGCCACAGCTTTCACAGTTGGAAAATTTTTTCCCATCCAGCTTGTGACATGTTGTTCAGTAAATTACATTTAATGCGACGTGCCGGAGAAACACTTTGCTACTCACTGAAACTAATTGTTGCCTTGATGAGCGCCGAACCGAAGCTGCTCTGTTCTTGATGCGGGTTTTCTGATTGTCATGAGCAGCTTTGCAAGCCAACTCGAGCACTCCGACGGCCGAAACTCTATATTCGCTGTTAGGTATACTGGTGCTCCGGCACCAATCCGTTCAGCCTAGTTACCCTTGCGGAGCAATCAGTGAATGCGACCAACAGGAAACTGTAGACATGCACGGTTCGAGTGAGACTTTGCCTTTCCCTTAACTTGTCCTCCTTTGTTACGACCACGATGCCGATGCCGTACAACCACACGGGTTTACGGTTTGGAAGAAAATAAGATATTTTTTTGGGGTCCGCGTGTTTTATACTGTGCACCCGTGGCCGAGTGGTTAGCGTCCCACACTATCATGCCGGGTGTTCGGGTTCGATTCCCGTTCTGGCCGGGGGATTTTTCGTCAAAGAAAATTCTTCCGGCTTGCACTGTGGTCACGCGTATTCTAGAGCTTGCCACTCCAGAGTACATTTAAGGCGTGTTATTCGGCATCGAAATCTCAACCAAGTATTAATGAATGACGCTAGTTAATGAACACGTTGAGACGGCAAAAGTTCCACAGGGAACGTTAACGCCATTAAAGAAGAAGAAGAAGTGTTTTATACTCTAGCGGCACAAACTCACAGGATAGAGACAAATCGGCAGACTCAGCCAGAGGGGCGAGTCCAACGAGACGAACGAATGAGCGATGGCAAAAAAATACATTCATTACGATTTGTTCGCTCGTTGGATTCACATGCAGGCTAAAAAGGGTCCTTTTCAGGATCACAAAATTATCTTCAATCTAAAGAGTTTATTGTTTTGTTATCACTCGATATCCCCATCTTGTTCGGCTAAACCTTCCTGTTTAGCGATTTGTTGCCACTCGCCACAGCTTTCATAGTTGGAAAATTTCTTCCCATTCAGCTTTGTGACATGTTGTATAGTAAATTACATTCAATGCGACGTGCCGAAGCGCCACTCAGTGTCGCATTGGAGGCGATTTTAACCTGTAATTGAACATTTACGATGACAGTGGTACAGTGTCGACTTTCAATGTGGGGTCATAATTTGGATCTCTATGTTTACAAAAATGTCCAACTAAATAAGTCGCATTACATGTCCGTCCAATTAGTTAAATGTCGAACTAATTGTAAATTACTGTACTTTCAATCTGGAAACAATTTAAGAATTGGTGAAAATTGAATAATCAGGAAAGTCCCCAACTATCAATAAGCTCAGAACAACTGCCAAATTCACATACTCATCAGATCCTGGCAAACAAATTATGAAAAAATCAATTTGTGTTTTATTATTATTTTGGATAATGTTTTAGAAAGCATTGAACTGTATTTCCTAAACTCTTTTTTGAAAGGTTTAATGGCCCTGAAAAGCGCCGTGTTTTATGGAATGGTTCCAATTTAGAAAACTTAGTACACGTGGTTTTGAAAAAAACCATTTCGAACGCCCTCGATGCCGCCTTGTTCTGGATTTGCAACCAAAGCAATTTGTATAAAGAACAAACTTTTTTCTTCTGCTACCTGATGCCGTTTTGCGATTGCGTTTGCCACTCGCCACTCGCTGCAACTGCCTGTTGTCTTGATGTCCACCGAACCGAATGTGTTCTGTTCCGAATGCGGGTTTTCTTATCGTCGCGAGCAGCTTTGCCAGCTAACTCGATCACTTCGGCGGCCGAAACTATATAACGCCGGCTAGGTGGACTGGTGCACTGGTACTAACGCGCTCGGCCTAGCTACCCTTGCGGGGAACTCGAGACCAACACGGTTCGAGCGGGATTCTGCCTTTCCCTTCACTTTTCCTCCTTTGCCATGTCCAGACATGGCTGCTTGGGTTGGTTTGTTGATGTGTTGTGATGCGAACCGATGTGGTATACGGTTTGAATGAGAATGATCGTTACGGCAGCGGAGCGGGGATTTTTAAGCTGACTGGCTGGCTCGAGAATTACGCATGTGTGAGACTGCGACCAATGTTTCGTTCATTTTTTTCTTTTTCCTTTCCAATCGTGCTTCATTCTATTTCGCTGCTGCTCTGGTTGCCCGTTTTGGTCGGTACGTTTTGAGGAGCACAAAATGGACCAATAAAAAATGGGCACATAGTGCATTTTGACAATGCTTGATATTTCACAATTATTAAATTATTTATCTAAAAAAAATGAAATGTTATTCGTTATGATAGATGCGTTGATATATTTCCTATCAATTGATGCAAAAACCTTTTCGATCTATTGAGAAATGCTCGAGTTATAAGCGTTCCAAGTCTTGCATTTTTTCCTACTTGTTCAGTGCCTAGATTTCCATTTCACCCCCTATATCTTCCGGTTAGACGTAGTCCTACGTCAAAATGCAAGATTTCGAATGCTTATAACTCGAACATTTTCTACTAAATCGGAAAGATGTTTGCATCAATTGATAGGGAATATTTCAACGCATCTATCGCAATTAGTAAAGTGTTATTTTCCATTAGGTAAATAATTGAATAACTGTAAAATGTTAAGCGTTACGCCCTTACTGCCTCGTTTTGATTGGCCCGCTTTACGGTTTCCCCAACACAGACTTCAAAACCAAGCAGCCTTGGGGAAATCGGAATTGCAAATATATGAAAGTAGGGGGACTTTTGTTCTCTCCGGATTGTGTTCCCTAACACAGACTTCAAAACCAAGCAGCATTGGCGAAACCGACATTGCAAATACATGAAAGTAGGGGGAGCTTTTGTTCCCACCGAAATGTGTTTCCCTAACACAGACTTCAAATCCAAGGAGCGTGGGGAAGTTGGCATTGCAAATACTAAACCAAGGTGTCTGGGGAAATCGGCATTGAAAATACATGCAAACTGCGAGTACTTTGGACTCGCTTACCTTTGTACAGACTAGAATGCGTTTCCCTAACACGGTCTTCTAAACTTAGGTACCTGGTAAGATCATGCAGACACTAGAGACATTGCATTTGTTCAAATTTTTTCTCACAACCCAAATATATTGAATTCAATTGAATTCGAAAATTGTTTTATTCAATCAAAAATTTAATCAATACATACAAATGATTACTAAGCTAAGGTAGTCCCACGTCAACCTTGCGGAAATATCATAGATATAACCCACCCATTTTTTCATGATCTAATGTCACTAGTCAGGTCTTTTCATTTGGTATCCATATTGATGGGGTTTTGAAATAAAAACATATATCGCCATTTTGGATTTGCATTTTCACAAATAAGTATGTTGTACTCATCAAGCCTTTTCATTTGATGGGTATATAAAATATATAGTCCGCCATTTTGTAGCAGCCGCCATTTTGGATTTTCAAGATCATGGAATACGCAGTTCTATAACGACAGCAGAGATAAAGGCGTGTTCCAAATTTCAGATCAATCGGTCAAGAGGAAGGGGGTTAAATTTCTATTGATGTGGGACAACCCTACAGATAAACATACAAATATATTTACAATCAGAGATGCCAACCTTCCTGATTTTTCAGGATATCCCAGACTTTTAAGCATGCTCCCTGATATCCTGACGAATAATCAATTTATCCTGATTTTTCTGAAATGATCCTGATTTCCCTGATTTTTGTACTCTTTACATTATTCGTAATAAATATACTGGTTTCCATGCCAAAGTTTTCTCTCATGATATTTCTCCGGTTCTCACTTGTATATATCTTACATTAAGTTAAACTGTGTACTCAACTTTTTTGTATCTCTACCCTCAAATATTTCGTAGCTTCCCAAAGCAGTGCTACAAAATTTCATGAAACCAGATTTCCTGACGAATTTATAAAATTACAACGAGATTAAATTTGAAGAACAACATTGCTTTATTTAGGATAATGTGTATGTAGATGTATCCCCACAGTTATTAATGTAGGAATATGTTTCAGAGTGTAAAATTACTCAGTGGCAATTAGAATAAACTTTAATGAAGGGACTATGATAAATATATCTATAACCGTACTAAATATCATAAATATTAGGAAAAAATCAACAAGTCATCCACTGCTGATATGCTTTCCTCATTCGTTGAGTTAAGATTTATTCCAAAGCATAGATGACGAATTCAGTGAAAATTCGAAACTTGATATCTCTGCAATTGACTATAGTGATGCTGTAGGTTTTTCGGAAAAAATATAAATGATCAAAAAGTCAGGCGAAACACTAGCAAATCATGCTTATTAATTCTTTTACATATCTGGTCTTCGCACGAAGGAAGATATACTCTGTTTCTGGTGGGTTTTGGAATGGATTCTGTATTATAAGCTATTACCAAGCAACCTGTTTCTCATATGTATGGCTCGCAGCAGTTTTCGACGAGGAAGCGAACATGTTCTGGGAGAATAGAATATTTAAGCTGTGTGAAAGATGGCGAAAGATTGTGAAACAGAACTATGGATATAAAAATAAATTATAATGCTCTGATTGAGAATGATGTTTTTGTTTTCCCAAGAAACGACATTAACTTTTCGGACAACCCAATATGAGCTATCCTGATTTTTATTTTCATTCTTGATTTTTTTCAAAATTTAGTTGGCAACCCTGGTCATACTAAATAAAACCGTTTAAACGTATAGTATAAAAACTCTATTTTTATGTTTTTGATTTTTTGATTATTCTACATATCCCATATTTACATTTAAGTGCCTATTCTATAAAATTCAGTTTGAAAATCCTATCCAAATTCAACGAGGAAAGTGTCGCCCACATCTGGATGATGGGGCGATCAAAGCGTTAATGTGGGACGCCATTAGTGTTGGGAAAACGCATTTTTGTTGTTTTTTGGCCTACAAGCATAATCATGCAAATTTCCAATGAAATAATCTGCCCAGTTGAAGAATATTATCGACAAAAAGAGGGCTAGAAGATTTTGCGGATTGAAAACATATTTTTTCCATTTGGAAAACGCTTGCGTCTATTTTTGCGGACAATCAATCGTTTCAATGAACATTTGTTCGCATAGTTAGACGTAATCACCAGGTTGCTCGGTCTGTAGCGTTAGTATTTACATTTCCGATTATAGTCAAAACGTCTCCGTCGTCTGGAAAAGGATTTCTTAGGTGCTCTGGATTTGTTGAGAGTCTATGATAGTACTTTTTTCCTGAATACTCTGGAATACGATAAAAACAGCAGGTTCATGTTTTTTCATTAATCGAATTTGTGAAGGCAATCTGCAATGTTGGTAATTTTAGCAACATGATTTACAGATATCACGATCAACCGCATAAAGATGGTGGAGTGACTTACACCAACGGTAAGAGTAAATGCTGAGTATGTGGAATAATTCGATGTCGAATCCGAGGAGTTATAATCCTAAGAACCAATATTATTTTAATTTTACTACTGATCTGATTGTTTCATTATCTTCTTGAAAATTCAAATGCAGAAATTTAGGTAATTATAACATTAAAAAACACAATTGCTTCTCTTTGTTCATCGCAGTGCAGTGTACAGAAAATAGTAATTATATGAGCAATGTTTCAATGGTTTCTTATATTCATCTATTTGGGAACACTAAATAATAAGACACTATCGTGATAGACTAGTTTGGACTCTACAAAGAATGTGATTTAAATGTATATTTATATACATTGCTTATGTGCTTATACCACATAATACTTGAGACATAATTATTGATTTTCGAAGGATGTATGAAAGCTGCATGGAACCACGTCTGTTATGCGGACAAACAGTGATTCTTCGGAAACGTTTTTTCAAAATTGCTCAAATGTTTTCGAACAAAAAATGTTTGTTTGCATGTTGAGCAAACGTATTACATTTCGTAGAATGCAAAACGGCAAAAAAGTCGATTTTGTTCATTTTGTCGCTTACGTCTCCTATACAAACATGGGCAATACAGACAAAGTTACAAAGTTACAAACGGGTGAAGCTAAATGAAACCGTTGAAAAAAACTTTTTCGAATATTAATATCAAATAATTTTATCACAACCGCTACCATATACAAATTTACACATACACTTGCGCTAAATGTTTCACAATGTATGATCGGTCATTGATATGACATTTCTCGCAGCAACCAACATTATAGTTCTGAATTTAAATTTTCTTTGCTGGAATTAATCGTATCACTCACTTCACTTGCAATACAAAAATATCCCCGACTTGCATATATTTGCAATGGTTTTGCAAATATTGCAGGCTTCGTGGTTTAGAAATATTTGTAGGGAACACATTTCGGTGGCAACGAAGGCTCCCCTTACTTTCAAGTATTTGCTCCGGGCACCTTGGTTTTGAAGTCTGCAGTCTCATAAAATATATAATTTTATTCATTTTCACTGCAATGAATTGTTATGGAGTGCCCATAATGATTGATGCAAAACTCTCGTAAATCTGACAGAAAACGACTGAGCAATAATTGTGAGTACAAGAAGAAGCTTGTATCTTCAATTTCGACCAATCAGAACGAGGAATTTCCGTTTGGATAACAGTATGCATAGTTAGCCTCAATTGAGAACTGTGGAAGTGCCTCTTCCCTCCTTCAATTCAGAGCATAACTTATAAACAACCCCATTCTTATTTGGTATGAACATTATGAACATTAAAGGTGTACAAAATCGGATTGAATCACTTCAAATCGATGAATACACAGCTGATTTCTCGTTTGTTTGAGAAACCCCCTAAGTCCACGAACTTCAAAACTTTATATTTTGTGATTAAACTGTCGTATTATGAAAAAGTGTTTTCACATAATAAGTTTTGGGTGTGATAACCGAACCTGATAGCAACAAAAAGGAGGATCAGGTTAATATTTTAAGAAAAATAAAAACATTTTCAGTCGCGCGTCAAATGGACTTATGAGGTTTCTCAAACAAATAATTCAATTGCTATGTTTGCTGTGCTGACCTTCTCCTGAATATACTAGGCTCAGATCTAATGAATGAGTTTGGGTTCTGGGATGTACCGTTCACGATATTTTGCAAGCAATTTCTTCGATGTGTTCCTCAACCGCATGGGACTCTGCTCTAAATCGCAGATGCATTTCAACCTCAAGTTAGACGCTCAGTCGGTGTTCAAGTCCATGCGTCCAGTTTCGTACAACATAACGGCCGTAGTTGAGGACGAGCTGAAGCGGTTTGAAGCACAAGCAGAACCTGTACCGTGTCTTGCAACGTTTCCAAGAGCATAGATTCACGGTAAAATTCGACAAGTGCAGATCTATCACGCATCCCGAAGCCTTACGTCAATCTTCTGTAGCCAGATCGAAAAGGAACCACTGAGTCTGGTACACACCGCTATGAAATTTCACCGAACGATCTATGGAAGACAGTCCTAGTCCTAGCGATTTTTGGGTTAAAGCTCCGTACACATCCAACGGCTTGCTGAAGGGAGCCTTCACTATGCCCCTACACGACTTCCACATCGAATATGTTCTCACGGACCACTTCGTGCATACAGACATCTTTTCTCGTCTAATCAACTCACACATCATGCCATACGAGGACTACATAATCTCGTAGCTGGAAGTCGAAAGTGTCATCTGCAACTCCAGCAACTGCACATATGGCACCCAGGTATCGATCGAACTCGTTCACTCGCTCCGGAATTTTGTTTATTGGTCGAACAACGACGATCGAATCATCGCGCTAGTTCGTGCATATCAGGAGTGTGACTTGGTCGCCAAAGCAGACTCCAAGAAGAAGCTTGAGTCGTGACCGACTCCTGAAAAACCGTGGCAGAGAGTTCACGCAGATTTGTAAAATTTTGTACGCAGACGACCTAAAATCTACTCTATAGTACGTTCAACAGAGGACTGCGAAATAACTGCAGCGTTACCTTCATTTTTTGGAGACTGGTGATTAGTGTGAAGAAATGTTCCATAATATCCTTCACCCGCAAATTATCTACAAACCAATGGTTTTATACTATCTGTGGAGAAACACTCGAAAGAGTTTAGATCTAGTAAGAGATCTAGGAGTTGAGCCGGATTACAAAATGAATTTTCGTGATTACTACACCAACATTCGTGCTAAGGCTAACGAGAATCTTGGCTCCATCTTTCGCGTATCGAAGGAGTTTCATGATCCGGCATGGAATCAGCAGTTGTCTTGTGGAGTCCACACCATGAAGTTTGGGTAAAGCGGATTGAAGCTTTAAAGAGAGATTCGATAAATATACGCTGCGATTTTTACCCTGGAATAACCCAATCGAACTTCCTCCGTATGAAAGTCGATGTCGTTTACTTAAAATGACTACTTCCGAGATAAGGAGAAACCACCAGAAAGCCATTTTTGTTGAAAAATGACTGCTAGCACTTTGGCGCCCGGCGACACCACAGTGACTACGTGCACATAGTATCTCAGTGGCCGGCGATAGCACTTTAGTATCGTTTGCATTCTATTGGGGTTTATTTCAGGTAACAATAATTTACACACGTCAACAAGTTTTATGTTTTTATAGGTACGGGAGGTGGGGAAATACGGACATATTAACACATTACCGCACGTTTTTGGGAAAACTTTAACGCTTCATTTATTCGGATTCCACGAATGCATAAAGAACGCAACGAAAAAATTTAACCTCCTTCCTGTTGACCGATTGATCCGAAATTTGGAGCACCTCTATATCTCTGCTGTCGTTATAAAACTGCGTATTCTATGATCTTGAAAATCCAAGATGGCGGCCGCTACAAAATGGTGGACTACATATTTTATTAAAATCCTATCAATATGAGTATCAAATGAAAGGGCTTAGGGGGAACTAGTAGAACACAGTTATTTATGAAAAATGTAAATCCAAAATGACCGCCATCACAAAATGGGACATTTTTTTCAATTCATCAATATGGGTATCAAACGAAAGGGTTTGACTAGTGGAACGATGAGATAATACTTCAAACTTTTCTTCTAACGCTTTGCACTATTTCGTCGTTACTACACCCAAAGTTAATTTTTATCACAAGTTATGGCATTCCGATTTATTACATTAAATGAGCTGAAAAATAACAGAAAATGTTCTACTCCCCAATACATGTATATCATTTGTATAATATATATGCTGGAGCCAATATGAGCGAGCGAAACAGGAGACACATTTAAATGAAAGAATGTGTAAGCTTTTCGTATAGTTTGCCAAATACAAGGCCTAGACAGAGAAATATATATTCTCATTCATGTTCTTCTCTATCCTCTTAGAAAACACTTTCCAACTTCATTTTATGATGAGGTGTAATATTATCAAGCTTTTGTATGACAGCGCTGGCAGCTATATGGATCTCGTGGTCGTGTGAAATAGCTTTGCATTCCAGCCGGCCTCGGTTCGATCCCCATGGACGTCGTATGGATTTTTTTTGCACGATCCCAAATGAAATGAGAAAATAAAACAGAAAGAGATGTCTTCTCGCATACATACAAACCATTTTTAAGCTTTCAAAACAGCTCATTATTTGCGCATTTGACTCTCCAGCACACGAAATGGTATCATTTCTGCCAAAGATGAAATGTTTTTTGCCAACGCTAGTTTGGGTGTACTTTCCTCGCTTTCAGATTTACTATTACGCCGTCCGGTGAACATCTTGTCTGAAAAACACATTGTTGAAATAGAATCATTTGATCAGTAGAGTATTCCGGGATATAATGTTGCTGCGTGTTTATCACATTCTAGGCACACTGGCGGTGTTGCTATTTATGTCAGAGAATCAGTTCAATTCAATATTCGCCTCAACGAAGTTATTGATGGTAACTGGTTCTTGGGCATTACAGTTGAACATGGCATGAAGATGGGTAATTTTGGTGTTTTGTATCATAGTCCCAGCTCAAGCGACTTGCGCTTTGTTGAAATTTTAGAAAACTGGCTTGAAATGTTCCTTGACTCTAGCAAATTGAATATATTAGCTGGTGATTTCAATATTAATTGGCGTGATGACTACAATTCGAACCATTTGAAGCGTGTATCCGATTTCTTCAATTTGAAACAAACGGTACATGAATTTACGCGCATTTCCAGGCACAGTAAAACTTTAATTGATCATGTTTATTCCAATTTTGATACTATTTACACAGTCACGGATACCAATTTGAAAATAACCGATCATGAGACTTTAATTATCAATAATGTAGATAATCTCGTAGTAAACGAAGATGTTGTGAAATTAAAGTGCTGGAGGAAATATTCGAAGCTTGCTGTTTCGAATCTCGTAGTGAGAAGCCTGGATTTTCCATTCGAGGTCGGGAATTTAGATGAATCAGCGGCTGTTCTAACTAATACCTTGAAAACGTGTACAAATCGGCTTGTTACGCAAAAATTTGTTCCTATGAAAAACTCGAACAGCTGGTACAATTTGGATCTTTTATGCCTTAAACGTGAGAGAGACAGATGGTACAAGAAATTTTGTAGAACAGATGATGGAAATCATTGGAATATGTACACAAACGCGCGCAATATATATTCACAATCGATTAGGAAAACTCGTTGTGAATATATTCAGAGGAAGATTGATCTGCATCAAAGCAACAGCAAGGAGTTATGGAACATTTTGAAATCTTTATTAAAACCTAGTAATAGCAAACCGCGGTCCATAACTTTTAATGGCACACTTGAACAGTCTGAACAGGCTATAGCATCTAAGTTTAACGATTATTTTGTCAATAGTGTTTCATTGATCAATCAGTCCATTGAATTGGTTGACGAACCTGATGAAATAAAACAGCCGGTTATAGTAGTTGTAGATTTGAAAGTTTTCACCCAATTACATTAAACGAACTTAGAACTGTTTGCTTTTCTTTAGGAAAAACGGCTGGAGTGGATAATGTTAAGGCTAGAGTTATTCAAGATTGCTTTCATGTCATTGATCACATCTTGCTGGACCTTATTAATAAATCTTTGCTAACTGGGCATGTGCCTAAGGTGTGGAAGGAATCTTTAATAGTTCCAATTCAAAAGGTTGCTGGAACGATTAAAGCCGAAGAGTTTCGTCCCATCAATATGTTGCACACGCTAGAGAAAATATTAGAAGTAGTCGTTAAAGGCCAGCTGCTGGAATATTTAAATTGCAATGCTTTGCTAATACCAGAACAATCGGGATATCGGGAAGGTTATTCCTGTGAAACCGCATTGAACTTGGTATTAGCAAAATGGAAAGAGAAACTAGAGTGCATAGAGAATATCATTGCTGTTTTCTTGGATCTAAAACGCGCTTTCGAAACAATTTCTAGGCCCTTGTTGTTGAACACGATTAAGCGCTTTGGATTTACGAGTACTGCATATAAATGGTTTGAAAGCTATTTAAATGACAGAACTCAACGGACTATTTTTAATGATTCAATTTCCAATCCCCTAGGGAATAATCTTGGAGTACCTCAGGGAAGTGTGTTAGGGCCCCTTTTATTTATTATGTATATCAATGACATGCGAAGAGTTTTACGATTTTGTGATATCAATCTTTTTGCAGATGATACTGTGTTATTCATTGCAGCTAATGATTTAGATCAGGTCGTTTACATTTGAATGGAGATTTACATTCTTTAAGTAGATGGTTGAAGTATAAGCAATTGAAATTGAACATAAGTAAAACTAAATATATGGTAATCTCGCGAAATCGTTTAAATGAAAATGTCTCCATCGTTATTGATAATGAGACTATTGATCGAGTTCGGGACATTAAATATCTTGGCGTGATTATTGATGACAAACTCAAGTTCAACACTCACATTGACAATGTCATCAAGAAAATTGCCAAAAAGTATGGAATCTTATGCCGATTGAAAAACGATTCAACTATTTGCAGCAAAATACAGCTATACAAATCAATCATCTCTCCTCATTTAGACTTTTGCTCTTCCATTTTATTTTTAGCCAATGACACACAAATATCGAGATTACAGCGCTTGCAAAACAAAATAATGCGGTTGATACTAAAATGTAACAGATTCACTTCCTCATCTTTAATGTTAGACGCTCTACAATGGTTATCCGTGAAGCAAAGAATTGTTTATTTAACTATGGTGTTCATTTTTAAAGTAATTAACGGTTTGCTGCCTCGATATTTGTGTAATCGAGTTGAAAGAGGAAGTGACTTTCATAGTTATAACACTAGAAACGCGAATGAATTAAGAACATCTTGTCTTGTCATGTGCTTCACAAAATTCGTTGTACTTCAAAGGAATAAATGTGTTCAACTCGATGCCAAGACATATTAAATGCGCAACAACACTTACAGAATTTAAGAGGCACTGTATTTCACATGTAAAAGCTGTGTTTTATTAACAGCCGAACGAGTTTTTTTGCTTATTTTTATGGCGAAGATCTTTACTGACGAAGTTTTCTACGAACGGATAATTTAATGTGGATGTGAATTTTTTGGCAGTTTGTTTCCAATATTTCCAATGAATCTGACGAATTTTTTGTTGAACGGATTATATTATGTAGATTATTAAAATTTTTTAAATTATCTTTTTTTAAATTTGTATTGATCTCTATTATGTCTGTCATGATCTTGGTGATGATGGACTATTTTTATTTTTATTTTGGCGTTCTTATAGTTGTATTAGTTAAAATAAAATAGTCTACAAAAGTTTGAGAGTCGCGCGTGAGACACAGATATAAAGGATATTAAATTGAAAGTTTTTTAAGTGCCGGTCTAGGAATTTTTCGTACAGGAAATTTTCTCGATTTCTCTGAATGAGGGTATTCATAGTCAATCCAAAACAAGGCTGGCGGTTGGACTTGTGCTTTGGTGGACCACTTGGCTGCAAGGGCCTCGTCGGGACCGTATCGGCTCTGTGGCGGACATTACTGAGTATTGGCTTATCTTTTGACATTGCAAGTTTTTGAACTTATATCTGTAAATAAAATCAGTTCGTTTTTTATGTTTGCTAAACTGATTTCAATGTTGAGAAAAAATAAATAAATTATCTTTTAGATAACTCGTATGGTCAAACTCTGTAGGGGAAGGAGGCGGAACCATCATCATCATCATATACATTTTAAGGATGAAAAAAACATATGTGGCTATAAAATCTGTTTTTGGAATAAACAGGGGTTTATCCGCGTTGCGCAATTATTATTCTCATTCTCAGAAAAAAAAACTTGCAACTTGCTTATTCTTTTAGCTTTTTAACTACCAAGCGCAAAGAACGATGAAAACGAACACGTGAAAAATCGGAGTTGCCAAATGTGATATAGCTAATGACGATAATTTTCCCACAAATGTGACATATGTTCTTAGTATGATATATTCACAGAATCTTCGCAATCGATTGAACAGAATATTCCATATTCTCTAATAAATTTCGGTTGAATTTCATTTTTTATTATCATTGGCAACACTGTATAATTGACTGAAAAATATTTTTTATTAGTTTACTAAACAGCAGTCGGTTGATTTCATTTGGATTCAACAGAAAAGTAGTCCTGAATCGAACCCGAATTTATTATTATCGTTGCGCTTATTTCTCTGGCGCACCGACAGTTGAATTTGGGCCCCGCAAGAAACTCGACCGCATCTGTTTCTTTCACGGCTTAAAGCAAGTGTCCAGAGCGTGGAATGATTGATTCCACCGCTTCATCTTGAAGCTGGATTTCGTGCGCTGCAAGCAAATCAGTTTATGTATACATAAGGCGAAAAAACGAACAGAGTTATCGTAGGACTCTACGTGGATAACATCTTGTTGGCCAGCTCGTCTCTGAAGGGATTGTAAGCAGTGGAGTAAATTTTTTCGAATCAGAGATGACGGAAGTATTGGACCACCTAAGCAAAACGCCTGATATTTCCAAACCAATACGGTCTAAAAAAAAATGTCACATTGTATACTAAGCTACACTTGTTTTCTGTCAATCAATAATGTTTAATCATTATATCAAGCTTTAAACTACCAAATATATCATAAAATAAAAGAGACGATTTTTGGCCATTAAAACTTGATGCGGGGTGATTTGGACCATCTGTGGGGTGATTTGGTCCAGTGTGTGTTTCATCGAAAAAAAAAATACTTATGTTTATGTAAAGTATTTTGGAATGATGTTACAATCAGTAACAGTGTTCTGGGATCGATACCAGGTGTCTTGGCCATATTCCAGACCAGAAAAATTGGATTGAGAACATCTCGCATTCTGCATGGATTAAGCATTTTCAAACACTTTCGATACTTGGTCAAAGAAAATCCGTTCTTGATGGAATGTGTTGCTCTTTCGAGCTCCTCCTTCTTCCAACGTTGTCTGCCCATCCTTTTTTTGTAATTCAACGGCATCTGGAATCAATTAGACCAAAGAAAAATCTCAAATCTGTAGGACCAATTCACCCCACAAAAACGAGTCCATGTCACCCCACACAACATGCAAAAATTAAAATGCAATTAATTTCATTTATTGTTATCAAACTTACAGTTTCGCTGCATCAAATTGTTCCTCTTCTGTAGGCGAACAGAACTTTACTGCACAATATACGAAAAGTTTGTTTAATCAGCGGGAAAAACCCTAAAACCACGATCGGAAAATTCACATTTTTTGACAATCAAAGTGCTTGCTGTGTTCATGCTACCATTTCCTCCCACCTGTCGAATTTTACCAATGTTTTTTTACGCTAGTTACATACGGTTCATTAATGAAAGAAGATGACATTATAAAAAATCCAAGTTGAGCCGTACTTTTTGAGATAATGGGGTGGTCCAAATGTCCAACTCACCCCGTGTTACCCTAGCTGAGGTGAAGCAGTTTTTGGGAAGCGAAGAGTTGAGTACGTCGAAGCGGTCGAATCCCTCTTTCGCGTGATACTTTTGATGAAGGCGGGAACATCCGTCAGGCATTTCGTGTTGGCACAACAGCGGCTTGGATATTCCCTTCTCGCTTATCGCCAGCTACAAAAAGACCTTCTTCGGGGATTTCATGTGAGAGATATATTTGACTTCAATCCGGTCCCCTGCCAGTCGTTGTTGTCCAGCGTCAAGTAGGTCCATTATGACCACAACGTAGCACTTCGCAGGAAAGATATGTTTTCACAATCACATTTTTATGGTTACGTTTGGGTTTCGCTCAGTGTTAGACCGAAATTTATTTATCGAATTACAAGACATATCAAGCGTTATGGGTGTCATCATCCGTTTTGGCAACAGTAAACAAAGTTCTATTTACATACACTAGTTAATTCATTAATTATGTATTGTTTATTCATTATTATTTATACTTTTCTTCTCGTACCATGTGTATTGATTTTCGCTGTAAATTTTTACTTGCCCTTCATCTGGACCCATAAGTCGTGCCTTCTTTTTATTTTCGTACCTGCTGCAACACTTTGTTCTCCCATTCCGCATGATATCCAGTTGGCGAAAGTATAGATAATAATTTATAGTTTTTACAATTTTCAAAGCTATATGTATATATATGTAATTTTTTGTATTTTCTCTCTGTTTATTATTAGTATTATTATTATTTTTCAGTATATATGTTCATTTTTTGTTTGTTTGAAGATATTTAATTCAAAAAGTAAAACTAAAATAATGTTTCGGTGAATTTTCCTCATCTATTGTAATCATTTTTCTTTATTACATAACACGCTTTGTTGTGATTATTTTCTCTTGCCTCAGATCGTTTCTTTCTTTCCCGTCTCGTCTTGGGTGATGGAAGTGGTGTTTGTGTGCATGTGCGCGTTTCTGCGTATGTATGTGAGTGTTCTCTCTGGTTATGAATAACTATTCCCGCCACTTCGATCAAGCATAGTCAATGTTCCTGCATCGTGTACCTTTCTCTGCATAGTTGTTAATGTTTGCCTATTTGATATCTTCTAAACTATACTTTGTCACTATGTTTTCCATCGTTGAGTCAAGTTTATGTTTTTTTTCTTATTCTTCTTTGTATGTCCCTAGTGTTTTCACTTCGCTTATGATTAATTCATTGCATGAAAGAACTTGAAAAATAATGCTGTGTTCGAAAAATTTGGTTGGAACGAGTACAGTTTCTACTGCTAGTTTTGAATGCATTTTGTTTAATATTTCTAAACTTCGGAATATAACATCTTCTTCTGTTCCATTTGTTTGGGATCTGTTTTTTTTTATTTCTTCAGCTTCTTCTGAAAAGTAATATATAAATTCTATCTGCGGTGATGGGGTTAGCGAAATTCAAAAATCAAGTAATGTGGCAAGTTTATTTTACTTCCTTTCAACACTTTTTCTATGGTTTTGAGAGACGTTAATAGGAGAAACGACTAGATTTATACTTATAAACTTGCTTTCGTGAGATAACATGCAGAGATTGTTGTTGAAGAACATATGGTTGATCATGACGTGATCTATCAAGTTTATTCTACTTGCAGTCTGTATTGTACTGAAAAGTTGCGCTAATCGACTGGGGAATGTAAAGCTGTGAACAAAAATAATTATCTGCTCGGATTGGTTGTTAGAACTTGTGATGCTTACTAATATTTACTGATTAATGTAACTGGTTTCTTTTGAGTATATTTTCAAAATATTTCGCGCTTTCGGGGAAAAAGCTCTTGGAATCTTCGAAGTAACGTTCATAACGAAGACCGTAGTTCCTTCGCTTACTTTTTTTTTGTCGCCCGACAAAATTCAAATGAGATCAGTAACAACATACATAAATTTATTTAGTTAGGTAGTGTGTTTTTTCGTTTTCCCCTTCATCAATCTCTGAATAACTTTAAGTTTATCATGATTTGTTTTGTCTTAGTGTTTATAAGTTTTAGTTTTTCAATTGATTTTGATAAGAAACTAGCGACGAGGTGTCCTGTACGAGCGCCGCGGGAACAGGCTGAGCCTGGGGGACAACCTGTGATTGCATTTGTATCGGATAACCTTGCGGTGGACCCATCATCGGTTGCTGTTGTTCAGCTGGCATAAATTTCGCTGTTTGATGTTGTGGTGTGATAAGTTGGACGAAATAGAGAGAAAGAATTAGTTAGTACTGTTGGAACATATGAATTACCTGGAGTTCCAATATCTACGCAGAAAAGAAAGTCAAAAACTCCATTTTTGTACAATTAGTTGAGAGACAGATTTTTTTTTTTGCTAGATCACAATCAACATTTGCAGCTAAGACAAACCATTCTTGCTATTCGGAAATACGTTAGGCGGTTACAATATTTTAGGCTAGCGCTGTGCGCCGACAATTGGTGATCGCAGTCGCGGAACGGAATCGTCCATGCCAGCAATTCACGCATTGTCAGAGCACAGCTTGCTCATACATACAGGCTTGCTTTTCGTAGTTTTACGTGGATTACAACGAGTGTATCCGATATTAACAGTTACTCGCTTTCATAATATACAGGACAGGACAGTGGTCATTGAACCATTGGCAAGGTGGACTATTCGCACAAAATCATATCGATATTACAGAGCATGCCAATACCTCGAATAACCACATCTCAAAGCTACGACAATCTGAGAGGGCGCAACATGGAGAAACAGAGCGTGTGTGAAAAAGTGTAGGTACAGAAAAACTATCAGAGCCGTCAACAGAAAAAAATATATTGCCCGCAATGTTTGGTTAGAATCATTTCATTTACATTGTTTTCTGGAATTTGTACAGATGTATTTGCTGGATCGGAATATTGTGGTATTTAGCTATAAATGCAGTGGTTTAGTGATTGAATGACTTTCAATTTCTACAAAATAGACATATTCTTATTATGTATTTGGAATCAAAATAATGGACTCTGGTGATCATCCCATTTCATTCCACCAGTGATCGCAAAACATCTCAAAAGTCTCGAAGGAAGTATGAAAAACGATCATGGAAATCATAAAAAGTAAGGTAACACGGGGTTAGTTGGACATACGGGGTGGTTTGGACCACCCCTTTATCTCAAAAAGTACGGCTGAACTTGGATTTTCTATAATGTCTTCTTTTATTGTTGGAACGTATGTACCTAACGTACTTTGATACTTTGATAAAGTTCAACAGGTGGAAGGAAATGGTAGCATGAACACAGCAAGCACTTTGATTGTCAAAAAATGTGAGTTTTCCGATCGTGGTTTTAAGGTTTTCCCGCTGATTAAACAAACTTTTCGTATATTGTGCAGTAAAGTTCTGTTCGCCTACAGAAGAGGAACAATTTGATGCAGCGAAACTGTAAGTTTGATAACAATAAATGAAATTAATTGCATTTTAATTTTTGCATATTGTGTGGGGTGACATGGACACGCTTCTGTGGGGTGAATTGACCAAAGAAAAATCTCAAACCTGTAGGACGTTTGAGATTTTTCTTTGATATAACTGATTCCAGATATCGCGGAATTGCAAAAAAGGATGGACAGACAACGTTGGAAGAAGGAGGAGCTTGAAAGAGCAACACATTCCATCAAGAACGGATTTTCTTTGACCAAGCATCGAAAGTGTTTGAAAATGCTTAATCCATGCAGAATTCGAGATGGTCTCAATCCAATTTTTCTGGTCTGGAATCTGGGTAAGACTCCTGGTATCGATCCCAGAACACTGTTACTGATGATAACATTATCCCAAAATACTTTACATAAACATAAGTATGTTTTGTTTCGATGAAACACACACTGGACCAAATCACCCCACAGACGGTCCAAATCATCATTTTTTTCATCATAAAATTTTATCAAATTTTCAAATGTCCAAAACATCAATAGCGCATCAAATTTTAATGTCCAAAAATCATCTCTTTTGTTTTATGATATATTTGGTACTTTGAAGCTTGATAGAATGATTAAACATTATCGATTGAGAGAAAACGAGTGTAGCTCAGTGTTCAATGTGACATTTTTTATTTAGAAAAAAAAAATATTGGTGACTAAAATTTTCAGAGCGTTACAAGAGTGATAATTGCAATTTCCACGTGATCTTTCATCCGTTTGCATCTCTTCACCGATGAAACAAAAGTTTGAAATCAACAATGAACAATCACAAGTAAATTTTATTTGGAAAAGCATATCCCAACACTGAAACAGTGCAAGAACATCAAATTATCATCCATTTCCAAATCTATGCTGAACTATGTGGTGAAAAAATCAAATCCTGCCGCTCAGCAGATTTGGACTGCAGAAGGAGCGTTTGCGTTTTATACCGAGATTCATTATAACAGCATCAAATCCATGGATTGTACTCTGGACTTATTGTATATGATTTTTATTGACTCGAAATCCACAAAAAAAAACTCCCTTATGCTCATACAAAACAGAAGAATAGTTTCTAGAGTATTTTCACTGCACGAATTGTAGAGAAATACGTTAAATAAATAGATTTGAGTATTTTGACCTCTTGAAGTGCAAATCACACACAACAAGTTTTAATTTATTTATATCTTAAAGAATGACAATGGGTTGATCATAATCGTAGCAGTGACAGGTGTCCTGATTTTTAACTCCGACCAGATGGTATCCCTACAAATAACATGAAGTGTCGATCTCAATTTTCGACAACGCTCCAACCATGTTAGGATCAAATGGAGGATTCAGGTTTTGTTGAGAAAACGAAAAAAAACGTATTCAATAGTTTGTATGATCTTCAAACTTATGAGAACAAAATACTTTTGATGAGAATCCATAGTGTGGAACATTCCATAGAACTGTTGAATCTGTTTATTCGTTTTCGCAGTTTCAACACACACATGTTTGATATGGTTGTCGTAAACTCAATGAAGTGTATATAAATCAATTTATGCGAACTACGATGAGCTGATTACAGAGATTGAAGTTTTGTGAGACACAACCAAGAACTCGAATACTAGATAAAGTAGTTGTACTATATCCATCGATTTGACAACACTGTAGTGCAACCATCATCCAGGAAAAAGCTGCTGTCAATTTCACTTACAAGCAACACACGTGAAGAACAACATGTATCGTTTCATACGTAGTTAAAATGTAAAGATAAATTCTTAGTTTGTATTTTCAAGTGTTTATTATACATTTCGATTACACCCGTAACACAACGGGCTATTGGCATAAAGTTACAACAAGGTGCATGGTCCTTTCTTCCAGCAGTTTTTGTAATTTGTACTTCTTGTGCAGCACTATTTGCAAACCGAAAGATTATCTCTGTGTAACTAAAACCAATGGACTGGAAATTTTTCTTGCTGCTCAAAAGAACATTGATCGTTTTCGTTAGGAATTACTGACAGCGAACTGAAAACGTTGTTTCCCAAACTAGCAAATTTCTGCAGTGAATTTTCGGAAAGTGAGTAGTTGTTAGAAATACATTATTTCCATTGGCATTTGAAGGCCGATTGAGTTAACCTGGACGATGCCAACCATTAACCCATTTTAGGCCACGCTTTCGAAAAATCGAACAGCAACTTTGACAATCTTTCATGGCTTTGTAAATCAACCATATGGTAAGGTTGTGGCATCAAATGATTACTTAGTTTATCAGCTACCACTTACTATCAGTTTCATTCAATTTTGCATAACTTTATCGGGCAGTAAATTCGGATAACAGCAACTATGTGCGAAAAGTACATAGCCTTACAGAAACTAACAAAAAACAAAACCTTATAAAATTCAAAAATATATAAATTTTTCAACAGCATTACTTTGATAAAAGAGCACACATGGTGATGTAGGAAAAAGAACAATCAATTGAACCTCCCATATGAAGAACAATGTAAGTTTTGGTCAATGTTTTTGTTTGGTGATTTTTCGATTTTTTGTCATTTTCCTGAAAACCGTAGAACAGAAAAAAATTATTCTTGAAGATTGGGGTTTCTGTAACGCCAATATACAAAATTACACCAATGGCTTCCGTTAAAAAATATATTTGTACAGCTTGGTCGTTAATGGGTTAAGCATTGGAAGTGTTATAGCGCTTCGTGAATTGAAACTTCGAAGAAACGCTTTTAAAGTGAACTTGAAGCTGTCGCTAACGATTTGCATTTTTTGTGGTAGCCAGTGAAAGATTAAAGTTGGAGTTTCTTGAATCGCTTAATTTGATTTTTCAATAGAGAACGAAAACTAATACTTAATAACAAGACTTGATCGGAAGGGTGACACCTAAGTCACTCGCTCCGGGTGTCGTCCGGTCTCACTACGCCATAGCGTAGAAGGCATAGACGGCTGCATCGATGTCAGAAAGTCAAGAAATTCTCCAATCCAACCAATCCAATCCAACTAACCGATCACTGGTACGGGAACTCCGATCTACATCGCTGATTATTGTTGCGTGGACATAGTTATTCTATAACAACACAAAAATGGTTAATTGAGAGTCCTGAGTTTTGAACTCACAATCGATCGATTAGTAAGCGAACGCGTAACCTATGAAGACCCCCTACCTTATGACGGATCTTGATCGAGTAAAGCCCCCAATTCTTAATCGACAAACATTTCTGGTGGTTCGTGTAGTATCCCTAGTTTCACTACTGGCTTGAAAGCCGCAATTATATACATTATTTTCTTGCATACCAAAATTTTATAGCAATTATTATAAAATATCATGTACCACACCAATTAGCCCTCTTTCATCATCTTATCATCTTAGGAAATAGAAGCAATGTATCTTATAACTTCCATACTTCAGTTATTCGAAATAAAATAGTTACCAGTATCTGAACAAGTGTGTAATTATTGAGTACCGTCATAACAGTTAAACATGGCGACGAGGATTAAACAGTAGGAAATTGTAGTAGTCAAATCGTGTAAAAGTATTGCACATGGTCGGTGCACATAACCTCAATCAAACAATGTCGCAATTAGAAGAAGGTAGTGGATCGGTGAAAAGAGAAGATGGAGCTGTTGTAATTAGGGCTGGCATGTTTGGTCAAATAGAGCCATTTGTGTTGAGAGAGAACATTGAAGAATATCTCAATCGTTTAGAGATGTTCTTTTTGGTGAACGATACACCGAAAGAAAAGGAGGTCCCGGAGTTAATTACTGTCGCTGGGCCTAGTCTGTACACGGTTGCGGTCCGACTATGTGCTCCTGAAGACCCTCGTGCGAAATCTTATCAAGTCTTGGTTAGTCTTTTGAAAAAAACACCTTGCTCCAATTATAAATGTCGTGTCAGAAAGGTACAAGCTCAGGAACAGCGAACAGCTACCCTCGCAATCTATCATGGATTTCATCATAACTCTTAAAGCGATGGCTCAATCATGCAATCACAATGCATTTCTCGCGGACGCCCTGCGTGACCAGTTTGTCGCTGGTATTAACGACCAAGGTTTGCGGAAAAAGCTACTCACCGAAGCTGACCTTACTTTCGAGAAGGCATGCTCGATCGCTAGAAGTTGGGAAGTAGCATTATGTCAAAATAAAGAAATGTCAAGTCAGTCGTCTTCGAAAATAGCTGAGTTTCAAATAGAAGGAGAGGATGAGCAAAGTAAGTCATCTAGTCGTACATCTCTGAAGTCTGGCAGGCCTTGTTATCGGTGCAGTCGCCAACATGACCCAGCAACGTGTCCAGCACGAAAAAAATCCTGTGGAAAACGAGGTCATGTCTCAACAACCTGTCAAGCAACACATCGTTTCTCAGAGAAAAACAATCGTGTAGCCGAAATGTCCGAAGCAGTGGAAGTTCTTCGTCTAAATCTCCCAAGTGTGGATAATGAGTCATATAGAAACAACGAGTCCGTAATAGTCAGCGAAAGGAAAGCAGTCTCATCAAGTAACGATAATTCGAATTCGCGACTTGAAAGTTGCAATTATATACATTATTTTCTTGCATACCAAAATTTTATAGCAATTATTATGAAGTACCATGTACCACACCAATTCGCTCTCTTTCATCATCCCAGCATCTTAGGGAATAGAAGCAATGTATCTTATAACTTCCATACTTCAGTTATTCGAAATAAAATAGTTACCAGTATGTGAACAAGTGTGTAATTATTGAGCACCGTCATAACAGTCCGGAACGCTCTTCGTCTTCCAAGTCAAAATTATCACTTTTAAACCGTGCAAACCACGTCTGACACGTTCGCTCAGTTGGATCATGGTCACCATAAACTTCCATCGAAATGCGATGATTTTCCGCAGTTTTTTTTTTTAAATTAAAGTAATGAAGTAACACTCCCCGCAAAAACATTCTCGTGGGTAAGAAATTCAACATATTCGAAGTGGCAAGAAACTAAGTTGTTTATGCTTCAACTTTTTGACATATACTGAAAAAGACGCACAATGACAGCTTCCCAATGAATATCTGGAAATTTGATTCACTGGAATAATAATCAAGTTACGCCATCTGTTGTAAACCCGAAGAAACTTACCGGTACACCTAATACGATAGAATTGTGCGCCACCTAACCCTTTGAGGCACAGAATTTTAGAAAATAAAAATGTTGTACAGAAATTTTATATCATTCAAAAATAAAAGAAATTGGTGTGTTGTCATATGATGATAAACTTTGCCAACGCAATCGAATATATTTCTGACATTTGCTTATGGTGTTACCAACTGCACCGTACCCCAAAGGGTTAATGTGCTGAATTGTACAAAAATTTAGAGCACCAGTGACGAACAATTTGTTTTGTATTTTTCCTGAATATATAAAGAAAATCCTACAGTTGGGCGAAAAAAGACACGCAAATGTTGTTGTTCCATTTCTAAATGGACCATGGCTTACAGTTTCTAAACTGAGCAAGAGCTTGATCTTGGGTAGCAAATCATTCTCATTGTGCAAGTTTCGATGATTCGAGCTTCAGATAGTCAATAACGACGCCGGCCATTTCACTCACCAGGGGAAGAGAAGGAATGTTAGTATGATATACGCGGCCAGAAGGGGCGATTATCATTGAAGGAAAAATAGTTAGTGGGAATGGGTAAGAAGAATTAGGATTCACTATGGTGAGTGATGTGATTTCTAAAACGCGAACTCTCAACTATCATGGTTTACAGTTTCTGAACTGTGTGCATAAGCTCTTCTGGCGCTTTAGATGAAATGCTGATTAACACCAATACCTTCGATTGATAGCTTTGATCGTATGTTAACAGTCAGAAGGCTAACGTCGATTATGTACGGACCATCTTATGGCTTACGGTTCCATTCAATCTTCGGAAAATATTTGATTGTGAGTGCCTTTTGAAATGAATGAATTGATGTATGAATAAAGGGTGTTAAGATCAAAATTTTTTTGACTTCAACAAATTCGAAGATGCATAATGATTGTCATTCAGAACTGCCTCTCATAGCTTGTTTCGATTATTGATCGACTACCCAATTATACATTTCTGCATAATCATACCTAGTGATTTGTGGAAGTAATCTTGAAGTCTGCTTGTTTTGTGAGTTGATAGTCAGTTAGTAGCTTGTTCACTTCTTCATTGAAGAAGGTTCGAGGTGTAGGATATTGAAAGAGAACTGGCTTCGAAGTTCACAAGACAGGCATTTTCCATGTTACTCAGTTATCTCAACCCCTGAAATGCTTATTCCAACAAAAGTATACAATTCCCCCATCATAAAACTTGTAATAAAATTTTGGGTTATTACAGAAATTGCATGAAAAGTAGTTCAAACGCTGAATAATAATATAAGATGGATTAGTATACTATGGATGAATGCGGTAATGATTTGACGTTTTGATGGAATGTGGGGATGTTAGAGTAGGATGCAGTTTTTGAAGCGATATTTTTTTTTCTTCTTTTTGCTGTAAATGTCATTTTTTCATGTCTGGTGTCTTCCTTGTATTTGATGTATTGAGATATAAGATTGGCGGGAAAATATTGGAAGTAATGTAAATGTTTAAGAAAATACTAGTTTGAAAGATAAGTATAAAATTGATAGCTCAAAAACAAAATTGGCTCGTTCATTGTTTCTGTCTGTTAGGCTGTATAAATAAAAAAAATTGCCTTCAAGAGCTTTGGAAATGTTTGTTTGGAATTATTGAAAACTACGTGCTACAGATAGACAGAGCCACATTTATCACTACTTGGCTAGGGAAAAAAAGCGTGCTGATTGATGTTATTGCGTCCATTGCCTGGATTGTCAATATTGCAAGCTAGTTCACATTGATACTACACAGTTATTCTACAACACATATTTTGAGTGCACTAATTGCTAAATAATTACTCATATTAACTACATGTGCGGAAAAAATAAGTTAGATGCGATTGTTAATTATGCAAATCTCAGGAACTTTTGCATTGACACTGTGCTTCGAGACATTAGTTTCGATTACACAAGTGATAACGAAACCAACCTCACAGGTCACAGATCGATACAAAGTGCAGAATTGCGGGAAACAGAAAGAGAAAACGTGGGTAGGTATAACAGAAATCATTGGTTTGAATAACTGAACAATAATTAACGGAAAAAAGTCGAAAATAGTTTTACATATATGCAGAGAATCTGATAGGAAAAATAGAAAACCAAACATAGAAAGAAGACATCAGAGACTTCTCGTTTATCGCAGAATGACATGAATTTGGTCTATTTTCCAATGAGAAGATTTATTCGTTCGCTCGTCTTTGTTTCCGAAACGTTTTGATAGGGAGGAAAAGTATGAGATGAGGATGCGAATGAATGCATGTCGAAGCAACTTCGAATCACTCGCAGATTACTGTATGCCTAGCAATAAAAGCTTCAGATAGCTTCGAATTATATGCATAAAAACTATTACTCACACGCATCAAGTTTATTGTATTAAACGAAGAAAATTGTTCCATATCGAAACAAAACCTTCAGATTATTTAAACAACATCCTGCTTCATTCTTCATACCAAGATAAGACGAGAGTTAATTCATCGGTGGACAGATAATAAACGTAAAATCAATCAACGGAAAGCATTTGAAACATGGTGTGTGTCTTTAGTTACAGTCATAACAATCACTTCGGTTGGTGCAGTATTTTTATTCTAAAGAATATACCGGGTCATAAGCTCTGATCGCTAATTTTATTTACAAAAAAAACAGATCAAGTCTGATCGGAAAGAAGAAACCCGAAAAACAAAACGGAAACCAAGGATTTAAGAATTCTACCAATTACTCTCAGATAACCAAACATAACACGTTTTGCCCGAGTTACAACAAACTATGGTACGCATTTTTTTCTTATATTTGAGTGGATTAGTAGGAAAAAATATCAGAAAATTTCCCATACTCTTTACGGTTTTTCATGAGGTGTAGAATATTGTAGACTGTAGGATTAGTAGACAACAACTTTTTAGGCGGAAGATATCTGCGTGGCTGTGTGGGTATTTGTGGATTGGTCGCCAAATACGTTTCAGTGATCCGCCGAATTTAACAAATATACTTTCAAGTAGAATAGTAATGGTTAATGCTACCGGTAAGCATCAAATTTTCTGTTATTTTTAGAGGGTTCCCTTCGCTTTCGCTCTCAATTTGAGGTTGGCCGTGATTTACTGTGTTTTTTTTTAGTTTCTGGCTGCAATTTGGAAATGGGGAAAAAGAGAAAGAAAAAGTTGAAATAGAATGAGGGTAAAAAGATAGCTGCAATTGGTTAGACAATTTCCGGTGGTTCATCCCTAGTCGGCGGATACGGCGGAATTAACTGCAAAATCACGTTAGATAAGTATGTGTCCTAACTCTCAGCAGTGTAAATTCAACTAGCGCTGTTTATCCACGAAAAAAAGACATACGAATTGATGCTGGTTAGAATGATAACTGGACGAAAATAAAATGTTGTGAAATATTCTCAGTGAACACAAGAAAATGACAAATGACGAAAAAACGAATACAGCACAGCAAAGAGAAGAGACGACAAAAATGATTTTTACACGAAATAAAAAACGAACTGATAAGAGTGGAAAATGCAGAACAATGACAGATATCAGAGTTATACATAATATTTGTTTGTATAATGCGATAGATAGACAGTAAGTTCGTAACACGACATTGAATATAAATATATTCCAGAGTCGAATATAGATATAGCACTAGATCCCTAATGAAACGAAACTGAATTGAAACTGACCAAAAGTAACGTTGATCGGAAATGAGGAGAACAGAGTGGAGAAAAGATGATAAAACGCTAGGTTAGGTTAAAGGCAATGTATATTTTAAAAATGTCGAACCTGATATGGATCCCTAGAACTTCATAAAATAATCTCTGCTCCTTTCTTGTTTTCCCTATACGCTCTTCAAGTTTCTCTTTCTTTGTGTGTCTTTATATGTTAAGTATTTGGTATTGTTCTATTCCTGATCTAGCCAGCTCAATAGAGCTCAAGTCTTATCCTTTCTCTTTTAGCAACTGTCGTTCTGCTCATTCGACCGTTGCGAATGACATTGTAACATAAGGTGGTCGTTTTCTAATGTTTTTTTCTCTGTGTACAAAGATGATCTATCTTTTGGGGGTTTTCAGCTAAAAATATTATCTAGGCAACAGGTAGATGATAACACTCGCTAAGTCGTAGACAAATGAGTTCGGATTATTTACTGATGATGATTAGATGTGGTTATTGTATTTGCGTTCTTTTCCTCTCTCTCTATCTTTTGTCGTGTTACTTTTAATGCTAATATGAAGGTTATTCGAATATATAAGTTAGCCGTCTACATGAAGTTAGCTATAAATGAAAGAGTATATGGAATATTTCGATTAGTATCATACTATCTAAAATTAATATGACTGTCGTTATGTTTTTTCCTCGAACTGGATGTGTATTCATGCGAAAATAATGCAATCTTAAAGAAGTGATTGAAAAAACAAGAGGAATCTGTTTCAGAGACATTATTACACTCTCTAAACTTTTCATGTGGGGATCCGTGAAACCGTTGATCCGCCACATTGGACAATGTCAAAGTACGAGTGGATCGTGTTATGTGGCGCGAGTTACGAGCGGCTAATAACATGTTTTATTGAAAATGTGTTTCCGATAAATTTGGTGCGCAATCGGATCAATCTGAATAAGTGTTCGTATTAGATGTACAGTTTACTTACCTACAATGATTGCAAGTATAACAAGGCCGATGACACCCATAATTATCATCATCTAAAAATAGGTACAAATTAGTCAGTGCAATAAGATGATACTCAAGTTATATAGGCAAAAGCGAACCAGAAATGTGTGACGTTTACAGCAAGATATAGATTTGTTGAAGATTTGAGTTTGAATTTCATTTCCCGTTTATTGTAGCAAATGACATAATTTAATTTTCGTTGTCCATAATTATTCATAATTCATGATAATTTAATTGCTTCTAACACGATTAATTCGCCGTTGGTTATTAAAATATGTGAAAAAATAGTAAGTCCGCGAGGTGCTTTCCATCGGCTGTTGATATATGTGAGAGATTTAGGAATTCGATGAGTCACGAAATAGGGTACACCGGGGCAAGTTGAAATTCGGGGTGAGTTAAAACGGAAACAATAATTGTTACTAGGAATGATAAATTGACGTGATATTTTTTTCACTGCCTCATGACAGCCAAAACCAGAATATCGGAATGCCTTAACGCAAACCGAGTCTACTTTTCGTCTTTCAAGAAATCAAAACGAACATTTTTGCGCGCTAACTTAATCATTCACTGATTTATATGAAAAATTCTTCTGAATAGCACGTTAGGTAATCAAAAAGGGATAGTTAAGTGTAATAATGTTGATAACCAATCCAAAAATTCTTTTTTCCGTATAAAATTCTCAGCATTTCAACTTCCCCTTTATTATTCAACCCTGGGGTAACTTGAGCCAGGAGAAATATTCTACTAATTTTTTACACTTTGTTCCAGAAGTCATCATGGTCCGGAAGTATATGAGGAAAACATCTTCCAAATACACAAAAGAGGAGCTGGATACAGCTGTAGTGCGGGATGGAAAAGTTACACTGGCGGACGCAGCATAATTCTACAGAATACCCTAAACAATGTTATTCCGGCACACTAAAGGATTGAGGGGCACCAAGAGCAGCTCAAAAGGAAGATCCATCGCCATTCCGTTGGACATAGAATCAAACATGGCAACGAACATCAAGACAATTGCAAAATGGATTAAGGTTTGTGTAAGAAGGAAATAATCATCTGGAGAAAAACTCTATCAGGACACCGTTTAAGAATAGTATTCTAGAGGATGATTTTTTCATCCGTTTCATCCGTCAACAATCCGTTGAAGTAGTCAGAAGATGAGCCGCTGATCCGTTTGTGATTTCGCAATATTTTCAGTTGGTTCAAGAAGTTACCCACAACATGCCTCCCGTAGAATTTACAATATTGATAGAATTAGCTTCTGTTTGGATCCAAGTCGCGTCAAAGTAGGTAGTCAAAAGGGAAGAGCAGCGCACAGACTGACTGCCAGATCCGGAAAGGAAAATTTTACGGTACTCATGGGTGGAAATGCGACCGGACAAAAGTTCCCACCTCTCATCATCTTCAAAGGCAAAAGTATCTGGAACAGCTGGATGACTAGAAGCGACGGAGAGTTCTTCGGTATGACGTACGCTGCCACTGCAAATGGTTGGATGGAGAATGAAACTTTTTCGAATTATTTCCAGCGAAGCTTTCTATCTGCTATCGGCAACGGTCGTCCCGTGGCTTTGATATTCGATTCGATGAACTTAAGGCAGTATTCTAGTCTAGAAATTTGAAATTAATATAAAAAAAATTCCTTCATATTTCTGTAGTTACGGCATTCAAGATTATACCCTAGAAAGGATTATCGAAAATCCTATTATTAACAGAGTTATAGTCATTTTAGTGATGCGGTATCTAACGTGGTACGGCCATAACCATGATCTTCAAACGCGTTTTTCTTGAAACTATTTTTTTTCAAACTGGCGTACACGATATCTCAAGTTCTACTAAACCGATTCATGTCGAATTTATATGACTACTACTATCGCATGAATTACTTAAAAATGATATATTTTTAAATTTTACTATTTGTCAAAAATTGGGAAACGGATTTTTTTTAAATATGGTTTTGAGGTTCATGCGATAGCGGCATCTTTGCTGATTGAGAATGTTCGATTTTTTAGTTTCAGATAAGCAGAAGGGCTGGAATCGTGTACACCAGGGTTTCTCAAAGTGGTCGATATCGACCCCCTGGTCGACACAAACGAAAAATGATTTTGGGGGTCGACGAGGTCTGAAAATCGACCCCTATCAAATAACAAAAGTTCTGATTTGAAATATTTAAGATGCGTCATTAGTTGTGTTGCGTGAACCACCCTGTTATAATAAAAAAACACGTTTTAAATTCCTCTGTAACTTTAAACATAAAGGGCGAACGCGAAATTATTACGACACCGAAAATGTCATGCTAATTTTCTTATAATGTTTAGAATCAAACCAAAATTTTAGGGTAGCTTAATACATATATTTACTTCAAAAATCAAAAGAAAAGTTAATCGATGGAGCCTTGAGTGTAAAATTGAACGCATTTTCGCTTGATGCCCTCCATCAAAATCTTTACAGTGTCATCCGGTGCCAGTTTCTTAGTTTTTTTTCCATTTTCTTAACATGTCCTTCTCGTCTTTGACTGTCTTCTTGCTCTTCCGAAGTTCCCGCTTCATTATTGCCCAGTACTGCTCCACCGGGCGCAGCTCCGGACAGTTTGGCGGGTTCATGTCCTTTGGAACATAATAGACAGAATTGGCCTCATACCACTCCAGGACACTTTTAGAATAGTGGCATGATGACAAATCTGGCCAAAATAGCAGAGCTTCGTCGTGCTGCTGCAAGAACGGCAAAAGGCGCTTCTCGAGGCACTCAGATTTGTAGATCTCGCCATTTACTGTGCACTTTGTCCTCAGTCCGCAAGAGCAGATGGCCTGCCAAACGAGATATTTGGAGGCGAACTTCGACATTTTCTTCTTCTTAAATTTGTCGTCCACATCGATCTTGCTCTTGCCGGTGAAGAACTCCAACCCCGGAATTTGCTTAAAATCGGCTTTTATATACGTTTCGTCGTCCATCACACAGCAGCCATATTTTGTCAGCATCTTCTCGTAGAGCTTTCGTGCCCGAGTTTTAGCCGTCGATTGTTGCCGCTCATCGCGGTTTGGGAAGTTCTGTACCTTGTATGTATGTAGTCCAGCTCTCTTCTTTGCATTCTGGACGTAGCTCTGCGACATGCCGATCTTTTTAGCCAAATCACGGCTTGAGACGTTGGGATTTGCTTTAATCATCCGCTTCACCTTTCCCTCCGTCTTTTTGTTCTCCGGTCCCGGTTTTCTTCCAGCTCCTTTGCCGTGGTCCAACGTCAACCGCTCCTGGAACCGCTTCAACACTCTGGAGACGGTTGAATGGTGAATGTTCAACATTTTTCCCGACTGCCGATGCGACAGGTTAGGAAATTCCAGGTGTTTGGAAAGAATTTGTTCTCTCGACTCGCGTTGGTTCACCACCATTTTCGTTGAATCGAAAAACACGACTTCGAGTTTGACAGCATGTAAACAATACACATCAATAAAAAAGTGTGCAAAATTTGGTTTATTTTTACCCAATGGTAAAAATGTTATGCCCTGTTGAATGTGTCGCAATAACTTCGTGTTCGCCTTTTATACGCGATTTAGTGCGAATTTATGTCTAAACATGATCCAGATAATTTACCGTATAACAAGCTTGTCCTTAGGTTGCAAGTTTAGTTGTGTTCTGAAATACGTTGCAGCTTGAATGATAATGCACTCATCTACTAATTTAATAAAGAGATTACAACGTGTTAACATCGCTAAATAGAGTGAACTAGAATAAAGTGATTGAAAAAGAACTCACAAAATGCTTGGTTACCTATGTGCATTGCGGTTTTTTAGACATAGGACTATGTCTTTGATTTCTATATAGGCAAACTTGTTTTTGTGCGGTCCCTTTTTGCGTGATTCCTCGTTTGTGCGATTTTATTATAATATCGGGTCTTGAATCACACAAACCAATCGTACAAATAATAAAATCGCACCTAAACAGTTATCGTTATTGCGATATACGTTGTGTTATATACCATTAGACTGGAAATTTATCCAGCAATTTTTAAAACAAAAATATAGTAAAAAAGTAAAAAAATTGACGATTAAAACGAGTATGTTTTGCAATAACCGTTCGTTTTCCTCCCCGTCGCAACGAGCAATCTTTTCCTGCAATTCAACGTTAGCTCACAATGTGAGTCGATGCGTATAATGAATTATTCTCCATTTTTCGGGCAATGCAATTAACCCATTAACGACCAAGCTGTAGAAAATATTTTTTTGACGAAAGCCATTGTTGTATTTTCGATTATCAACGCTAAAGGAAATCCAATGTTCAAGAATTATGTTTTTCCCATCTTCAATTTTCCGGGAAATGACTGTTCGAAAAATCGAACATTGGCCGAAACCCGCACTTCTTTTTGCAAGTACAAACATACTGCGAACTAAAAGTCACTTCAATTAGCATATATACGGTATTCATAAATGCATCAATTTTGGATTCCCGGAAGAACAAGAACAGGAGAATGGAGGTCTCTAAGTATAAATCCAAATTAATTCACCGAAGGTGAGATGTGGCATTTCTTATTTCATGTAATTTTTGTATTTGTATTTGTATTTGAGTTTATAATTCATCTGACATCAAGGTCTTAATGATTAAATCTAACAAACTATGGCCGATGTTGGCGGTTTCGTAGACGACTCCGAAAAGCTTCTGTTGATATGCTGAAGTCAAACAAATCGTAATTTCCTTGCAATCTGCGACTTATCGAGTCGATGGGATTGTTGGATCCATATAGTGTTCTTCTCGGTGGTTGATAGAGCAATTGTTTGGATCGCAGCACTCGTTCGGGAGCGTAGATGTTCAGTTGATGTAGCAGTGCATGACTGTCAACTACAGAACGCAGAATCTTGGCACCAAGAACAGCTTGATTGCGATTGCGTCGATCTACCAAGGGTTCAATACCGAGTAGGGCACAGCGATGTTCATATGGTGGGAACCGCAGTGGATCGGACCACGGTAAGCTTCGCAAGGCACACCTCACGAATTTGCGCTGCACTGCTTCGATTCTTGAAATCCACACCGCATCATATGGTGATCAGACAGCAGAGGAAAATTCAAGAAAGGATCTTACTAATGAGCAGTACAAAGATCGAAGACATAGTGGGTCATCAAATTCGCTTGATTCGCTCGATCCACTATTAGTGAGTAGTGCATTTTGAAGGTGAGCTGATGATCTAGTATCACACCTAAGTCTTTAACATTATCAACTCTATTCAACTCAGTGCCATTGATAGTGTAGTCATACACGATATAATTTTTCGTTCTTCGGAAGGATATGATGCAACATTTGGACACACTTACAGCAAGATGGTTTAGTACACACCAATTAACAAACGCTTCTAGTTGCTGTTGCAGTTGGCGACAGTCGTCAATGTTTTTTACAGTCAAGTAGATTTTCAAATCGTCCGCATAGAACATCAAATGGCAGTTATCGAGAACATGAAACACATCACTAAAGAACAACACGAACAACAACGGTCCTAAATCGCTTCCCTGGGGCACACCACATCGGGGAATGAACGAT
This sequence comes from Toxorhynchites rutilus septentrionalis, assembly GCF_029784135.1. Lineage (NCBI taxonomy): Eukaryota > Metazoa > Arthropoda > Insecta > Diptera > Culicidae > Toxorhynchites > Toxorhynchites rutilus. Next base: position 256,874,065 of record NC_073745.1, read on the forward strand.
GCAGATATGGCTGATCCTATTTTCACGAACAATTGACGACCAGTCAAATATGATTTCAACCACTCGCACATTCTCGAAGATGCACCTGAACGATCAAGTTTGGCTATCAAAATATCGTGATTTACTGTATCGAATGCAGCCTTGATATCAGTGTAAACACTATCAACTTGACCTCCTTTATCCATTTCGTTGATGCAAAACGACGTGTATTCACAAAGATTCGTGTTCACTGATCGTTGAGAAAAGAAACCATGTTGGTGTGTTTTATTTTAACTTATTACTGACAGCCTTTTCTTTCAAACGAAAGCATATGCTGTTATTTTTATTGTTAACTGTGGAGAAATGTCAACGCTTAAAAACTAGTCTCTCCAATTATCCATTTCCCGAAAAAATCGAACATTTTCCAAAAACCTGCAAAGTACCAGAGTACTGCTAAAAAACAATGGCAGTTGGGAGGTTATTATTCGGTCCGGCGGAGAATATTCACACAAACAATCTCATTAGAATCCTCGTTACACGTACTGATCATTTCCTCCAGCTCCCAAACAAAAGAAATTCTACGGACCACCATCACCTAAGGTTGTTACGGACAAAAAATCATACAGATTTTCAATAATATTTGCTAAATTAATCGATATTTGCAAACATTCACAACTGAAAATGCAAGAATAAATGAAAAACATTCCGTCTTCTAAAGCAAACAAATCAAAATGCGCAGCGGAGGTTAGATGTGTTGATGTTGATTCAGCAGAAAAAAAATGTTCGTTATGGCCAACGTTCGATTTTTCGAACACTCAGTTTCCCCGGCTGTTATTTTCCTGTATGCGGCTCAGTAGAATCATTTTCGCTCTCTATCACAATGTATGTTTTTTTATCAAAGCAATACTGTAGAAAACTTCACATATTTTTTGTATTTTATTGGGGTTTTTAATTGAAATTGAAAACACCTTCCAAACATCCAATTTATTATCCAATAATGTTACTCAAAATTGAATGAAATCGATATATGTGGTAGCTAATAAATTAAGCTATCTTTTGGTGCAAAAACATTACCATATGGTTCCTGTCCAAAGACATGAAAAATTATCAAAGTTGCTGTTCGATTTTTCGAACACTTGGCCTAAAATGGGTTAATGAATTTAACTGGCTACTGATTTAGAAGTTCGAAAGGTTATACTCATACTTCTGTAGTCATAGATTTATTTGACTTAGTCTTATATTTATGTAGATCTTAACTATTCGGACTTGAGTTTAAAAATGATAAATTATAACTTCATGTCTTCTTCTGCATAATTAAATAAACAGAAGAAGAGGGTATTAATGTCTTTGGTGGTATTTTTGTGTACAATTTTGAATAGAATTTACTTCCGGATTCTACCACGTTATCTCATGAAATGAAATGATATGACATTCAATTTATTATAGACAGATTTTCTCTCCAGCTGGACAAGACATTATTCAGCAATGAAGTTCTGTTGCTAGGGTATGTTCGATTTATTAGAGATGAGAATATGTGGCAAGAAATGATTTTTGCTACATATATGGAGACTGATACCAGAGGAGAATCGATCTTTCAGGCCGTGGAACGGTTTTTTTTACCGACAAAGCTATTCCATGGTGATTGATGGTGCACCATCTATGGTTGGTCGTCATCGTGGTTTTACAGCTCACTCGAAGTAACAACTGCGTGAGGTACTGGTCATTCACTGCGTGATTCACATGCAGCTTTCAGTAGCAAAAAATCTGAGCCCTAGATTTTACTACGATGTTTTAGGATCTTCAAAGTTTTCAAATTTCTCAATGGATAATAAATCCATACTATATCACAGCCATGGAATGAGCCAACGTTATAATGTAAGAAAAGTTGATTATCATCAGTAAAGATGAGGAGCTCAAGCAGGAGTACAACCAAAGTTGTCATAAGTTCTGGTTGCAATGCAATATTGAAACACAGTATCCTGCGTAGTGGGACATTGCTGAAAAATATCTTCTCGTTTTTTCATCTTACTTTGTCGAAAAGGCTTCAGTACGGTTACAAACAACTCGAAACCAAAGGAACAATTTGAAATCAACGAACGCGGAGATTTAAGGTTTTAACTAACCTATATTGAACCGTATATCAATTTTTATAGTTTGTGAGTAATTTGTATTCATAATTATTAAATACACTTGCTATTTATTCAATTTTATATCTATTTATTTTGTTGAATATGATGAGAAAATATTTTTTTCTGTATTATGCTGACTTTCAAAACTTTTGGCTGGTTTGTCATATTACTTTGATTTTTGGAAGAATATCGGAAGTGAGAATTGAGCTCGCGACCTTTTGCGTGAAAGGTACAGATGTTACCACTGCGCCAGATCGCCTCCATGAGAAAATAATGTCATGTTTACTCATTTAACTAACTGCAATATTTTTAAATTAATAATTATTTAGTAAGGAAAAGTACTAAAGATAGGATTCTCAAAGAAATTTGGCTATAGGAGCCAGAGGTATGACTTCATTCTAGAAAAGGGGTCTCTGCGCCAAAATAGTTTGAGAACTGCTGGTGTACACCATGGCACAACTTTATTTGAACCCCTTCACTTGATCAGCTTGTAATTATTCTAGTTATGAATATTTTTTTTGGATTATAGAGGTTTTAGGCGTTTGCTGTTCATTCGTCTCTAGCCTTGAAAAAGCTCAAATTACTGAAATTTACCTAGACTCTCAGCCTTGAGAGTTGGACGCTCGCCGTCACCACCGTTTGGTTGCTAATTCAATGACTGTCGAATCGTAATTGCTGCTACAAATTGAAAAACAATATATGCAACGTGACATAAGCCGAACCGAGTCCTTATGTCTATATGTCTTAGGCAAAAAATGCGGGAATATTTCATATTAATTCATGTATTTGGATTCGAGAACCGTTAATAAACTGAAGAGTAGCAAACTCTATACACTTTTTCTAGGGTTATGCCTCTGTTTTGGATTTGACATTTGCTCTCCAATCATTAAAATGGCGTCCAAGCGCATCCGAATTTTGCTATCACAACGCGTAAACCCAAACTAAAGAGTGTACCTTTTGATATTCTGACTGTGACCGTTTTAAATGATTGACTGTCACACATTCAAATTGTTCTAACTTTTTACCCGTAAAACTAGAAGAACAGTGCGTGCGCGAAAATTTTTTCACGAGTACTTTGAGAATAAGGATCTGTCGCATCGTGCCATCGGGAAAAAGGAGGGAATCGCGATTTCCATGGTATCTGGTATCATACAGGGTCTTTCAGATTGCGAAGACGAGAAATGTTGAAATTCTTACTATAAGAGGACAAAGTTTCATTAAGGCTTCGGTTGCTTGAGTAATACGATTTCACTAAAAATACACGTTCTTGAAAATTGTACATCTTGACACTAAAAACCATCCGATCAGTCTGAACGAGTAGCCGAATACAATCGTCCCGAAGTGGGGAATGCAGTGTACCATCGATGGAGCGAAAACAAAATTATAAGGAACTTTTCGATTTTTTTTGCGTGAGCGTTTAATCTGAAATACCCTGTAGAACGGTTCGAAGAACATCTGACTGTTGATCGGAAGCGAACATCCGAAGATCCGAAGCCGTAAGGTCAACGAGAACGATCACAAACGCACGGTAGGGGCCTTCAAACGAAAACCTAACGCCACAGTTCGAGACAATTTCTAAACTAAACTAACTAAATAACTAAACAATTGCACTTGAGCAAGACTTTCGCGTAGAATACCAAAATTCGAGCTGGACTACGTACGTTTAAGGCTCAGAAGTCCCCCAACCGTGACGAGACACAGAATACGATCACAAAAAGCCGTCCCCGGAAGTTGTAGGACCAGAAGTTAACGAAACCACACTGCAGCGTAATGGATGACGAGACATATGTGAAGGAAGACTTCCACCAGATTCCAGGAAACCTGTATGTTGGATAAGTTGGATGAGAACCTCCGGACACAGAAAATATCGAAGTTCGCCAAGAAGTTCTTAGTTTAGCTAGCGATTTGCACTTGCGGAAAGCGTTACCGTTACCGCAAGCACCATGAATGGGCAATTGTATTTGGAAGAGTGTCTCTAAAAGCGGCTCACGACTGTCCGACGATCTTCTGGCTGGATTTGCCATCATGGCATTACACGAAGGACGTGCTAGAGTGGTATAAGGCGAGTGATATCGATTTCGTGCCGAAAGCTCTGAACCCTCCAAACACTACGGAACTGGGCCCAATAGAAAAATACTGCGCCATTATGAAGGGACACCTACTGAAACGACCTAAAGTGATGAATAATGTAGAAAAAACGAAGAAAGCATGGGTTAATAGGCAAAAGCTGTCGATTCTCAGGTTGCGTAGAACCTTTCGTAATTGGGGTTAAGGCCAAGGTTCGCGCATTCGGATATCCAGGCGAAATAAATTGAATGAACGATGCCAAAACTAACTCGAATAGTTCTGATCGGATAAAAGTTCGAATTTTGAGAATGAATTTTGTGTGTGTGTGGATTTTAAACGGTACACCCTTTAGCTCCACGTCAAGTTAGAAACACTCGTTAGAAGTTTTCGATATTTAATATGTTTATATCGCTGCGTAATTGAAGGTCGGAAGCCGCAGCGACGACAAAAACAGTGCCGATCGTATTTAAGGGAGGACCCTACTCTGGAAGTTCGAAAAATAACAGATTTTGAAGATGTTTTTTTTCCGGATGTTTAGTTCAAGTTTTTTTTTATATCTGTATTATAGTGACTTTCAACGCTTTTGGCCGGTTCGTCACTTTTACTTCCATTTTTGGAAGAATGTCGGGAGTGAGAATTGAACTCGTGATCTTCAGCGTGAGAGGTATGGATGTTACCACTACGCCAGATTGAGTGTGGGACATTTTGGCGATTGGTTAACCCATTACTTCCCAGGTGTAGAAGAACTTGATCGAAATGGCATGAAACAACAAAAATGACAGATAAAATGACACTGACACAAAAAAACGCTCTTAAATTGTCATGTGGTATCATTGAAAATGCGCTTAACGCTTTAGTTTCATCAAAAACAGTTTTTCAAAAACAGGCATTTTTGCGTATTAAATTTCATACGCTTGGCACTAATGGGTTGAGGTATATTCGAAGATGTAGTTTTTTTTATGCCAACATAGTGATTATTATGCTGTTGGCAGCTGGACGCATGGATGCTCTCTCTAAAACTGGTAGTACGTTTTTCTCAGAATCTAGTACACCGATCTGCCTTAAATTGGCATGTAAAAATGTAAAAATTAATTATCTAAGTTGTAACGTAGCCGTTTTTTTGATATCTAAATTTTTCAATTTGAATATGTGAGGCACACGAAATTAGCTCGCGAATTTGGAGAAATCACCATCGGGAAAAGGCTATGCGTGGGGTTGCATGAATTTTCACCGCTTCACTCCTCACTTGCACTGCCACGACTTGGTACACGGCCCTTAACCGGAGATGCCAACAACCGCCAACAGATGTCATTGACATGGGCAGTAAATAACAGAACAGGTCCGAAAATGGGAATTCGGACCCGGAGTGATGGATCATAAAGGTAATGACCGTGTCGAGAGGTTGACGACCAAGATTGAAAAGGTATAAAGGGGACTTGAAAATAAACCCGATCTTGGAGAGTTCTCGCGCGTGAAAGCCTATTGTTCGCGCAGAGGATAGAAGAAAGTCTCGTGGAAGGAATTGGACAAAGTTCGAGAAACGGAGAAAGGAAGACGGCCAACGAGGTCTGGAAAACCATCCCTCCTACAACCCGAACAACGAGACGTCACAACTTCAAGGAGAATGTAGGTTGAGGAAGTGGGTGGTAAGGCAACGTAGGATAGTTGCAAATTGTATGTAAATAGATTGTTCAGATTTTGAATGATAAAAAAGTAAACAAATTCATGTATTTCAACTGTAAGAAAAAGCTGCTCGCTGATGGCATATTGATCCTCATAGCTCTCACTGCTGATGCAGTCTTAGGTTTGCGGAACGAATCTAGAGATCTCAGCACTTTGGTTTTTCGTATTGAAAGGATGTTTCACGTTGTTTTTTTTCTGGCCAATTCAATAGCCAGACGGCTCTCAAGATTAATCAGGTGATGGCAAAATTCCTGCTTCTTGTCCGGAGTAAACACGAGAGTTTTGATCCCAGCTTGGTGAGCATTCACGGGAGATGTATCAATGAGCGTTGAACTCTGAGCTCTGCTAGGCTTTGCTATTGACATTCCCTTTTCAACGTTGGTTTTGGCTGATTTATTAGTCCAGCTCTGCTTTTTTGTAATCCAAATATAAACACGAGGCATTCACAAAAAGTAAGGACGCATTTTTCCTGTTAGTGAAACACAAAACAGGTGTCGGTGTTACCCTGACTGAAGGTGTAGGTGTTACCCCGAATGGACTCGATTCTGTTTTGTTTCAACAGTAAAGTGACTTCTGCATCTGAAGGGTGTCTCGAAACGTAAGAAATGGCAAGTGTGTACGGAACATCGGAAAAAATTGCAAAAAATACTTTTAACTGGAAAAATCATGGAGTGTCGGTTTTACCCTGATTTCCCCTACTTGGTTAGACCGCGCGTCAAAAGCAAAATAGACCCAAAAGAAGCAAACATCTTTTGGTTCGGCATGGAGAATGTGATTTTGTGACCTCCAGAGGGATTTTATCCCGGCTCAAAGTTAAAGAAAACAGACATGGTGTGCACGAAAATTTAGTAATTGATACAAAATCGACAACTGAACCACTTAGGAACCAACACGCTCGATAGTTGCAGCGCGATCGTTATTTTTTTTCCTTCAAAGAGCGTTGCGTGACTTTTGCGCCACTCTGTATGGTATATTGGAGAAAATATATTTTTCAGTAGAAAAATTATCGAAATGGTTGTTTATCATCAAAGCCTAATACATTTAGCTATAATAAGTACGAAAATTTTTTGGACACGCGGTACCATGAACGTTTGAATTATGATAGGAGATTTATCGGGAAACAGAGACGGATTCTTCACTAACAGTTTCTATCCGTAAACGTGCTTTTCCGCAAACAGATGCTCAATAATAGCCTAATATAACAAATTTACTAATTTTTTCAATCGTTTTCCCAGGATCTTTTATCGCTTTCTGTCCATTTCATTTATGTTCCTCTTTCTGTAGAAATCTTTTCCATAAAATCATCAAATCTGTAGTAATAGATCTGATAACTTCGGCTATTTCGTACCTTCACCCCCTATATTAACTTTCGTAGACAGCTATATTCCCATTTTCTTATTTCGTACGAGGAACCCACTTACCGCCAGGAGGATGGAGAATGTTTATATCCAACAACGGCTATTATTTCGAATATCAAATACTCATCTGATATATTTTACCATAAAAATACGTTTAAATTAAACCAAACTCCCAAAAATAACAAGATAGCTCCCACAAATATTGTATGAACCATTTACGTGCAATGATCCTAAAAATAATGTTTCCGTTGAAAAGAGTCTAGAAAAAGCGAAAACTTCTAGAGGAGTATGAATGGAAAATTTCTACGGTATCGGTCTATTTCAGTAATTGCCATTGGTAATCGGAGACAGAAGATATTTTGAACTACAAATAACCGTAGTTGCGCAATAAACGCCCACTCGCTGGTTCGTGCAGAATGCAAACAACGTAAACAACACCCAACACTAACTTTTAGGTTCTGCAGCCAGAATTTCCTCTTTAATTTGCCGGCTTGCTGTTCAAACTGTGAGGCTCCCTGCTGCAGGGCATCGGCTCGGTCGTCCAGCTCCGACAGTTTCTGATCTCGTTCCAGCACCTTTTCGACATTCGTTTTCATGATATCCACAACCTGTTGGAGGGGAAGAGTTTTCGTGAAACCATCTGACCCAGCACACACCCACACAATATGTTCTAGGGGTGATACTAACCTCATCGACCTGTGCCTGTGTTTGCTGCAGCCGCTTCTGTGCCGCAATCTGCTGGGGAGTTCTTGGTCCGCCAACAATTCCATCCGCCCCAGGCTCTCCACCCGCTGCGCCCGGTGCGAGTCCGTCTGGAGCTGACCTGATGTTTGATAAACGGAATACAGCCACAACAACACAGAAAAAAAGTTAGTAACCGTCTATTTATTCGATGTTATCATGAATTATCTGTAACTATATTAAAATTGAACGCAATTTAAAAATGGTTTCAAACAAAAAAACGCCATACCGACCTATACTTTTAAATCCATCGCTAAACCAATTATCACGTTGTGATTTCTCGTTAAATTTTTTTCTCTTTTTTCTGATCCAGCCACATTAGGAAAATTTTGCGCAGTAAAAAGTATGGAAGTGTGCTTTAGCTGTTCGTACAGAGCGAAGCTTCAGCTACAAATAGATCTGTAACATCATGAAAGATGTTGTTCGTTGACGTCGAATGTATTTGTTTGCCGCTGCTGCTACTGCTGCTGGCAGTCATTCTGTGAATTGATAAAAGCACCGCCCACGCTTCCCTCGTGTAACACTGGGCAAGCTTCGAGGAATGTGTTGGTGTGTTTGCTTTGCAATTAAATTAGTTTGTTCAGAGAACGTGTGCACCTGGGGATACCTATTTCCAGTTACATATTAAGCTTGTATTTCTTTCCTGATCAAGTAACATTAGCCTGAATGGTTTCTTCTGTGCTCGCGAAAGGTTAAATATTAGCTTGAATGAGTGCTTTTGGCAATATTAATTCTCACTACGACAAAATTGCAAAATGAAGACAAAAGTCTGTTTCGAAACATTTTGTCATCTTGTCTTGTTTTGTCATAGTATAAAAATATGCGAATTTTACATGCAGAGAACAATCTCGTAATCTTTTGGCGATCTAACGCAAAACGTAAACGATCGGTGAGACATCTGGATTTTGTTTTTGAACTAAGAAAATGATGATAATGTAACCTAAAACTCAAGAACAAATCACGTTTTGTTTTACGATGTTTTACTTCCGGGCTTTCCAAGGTAATTCTCACATGCAGGAACCATTCATTTTTCAACTTGTTTTTGATTGTGCTCTCGAATTTCCTTTTTTAATTTATACATTGTTAATATTCATACAGTTTTCACTACTGAAAGAGGTAAGAAAATAACACATTGTATATAAAATTGCGCAGAATTAAATTTCTTCCAAACTCATCGCAATCAAATAATCTTTAATGATTATAACATTGTAATTTATGGAAAGAACTACAAACCTTCCATAAACTCACATTGCAAAATTCAAAACCATCATCACTTTCACCGCAGCGCCGCCTAGGTGTAGATTTGTATGCTAGATCGCCAACAGACATTTGCGTTTGCTACTTTCTTGTTCTTCTCGGATCAGATGTTGTATACATAGTATGGGAAGAGGTTATGAAATGAACACCCTAAGGAATATGCCCTTTTACTGTGTCCACATACCGCTACAATCCCCGTTTTTAGAAGAATACTCTAGCGTAACTCAGTGTTGTTCAAGATATTGAACGATTTTTACTATAAAAATAAAAATCGTCCAATCGAACATATTTTTAGTTTGTGGTTTAACTGTGGTTTAACTGAACTGACCATGTGGTGGTGGTAAAATGAACAATTACACCTAAACGTGATAGATTTATGCGTTGTTTCTTATCTAAATTTGTTTAAATCATTATTGAAATAGTACTACATGGGCTGAAAAGTTTTTCAACAGATGGTGCCACTAATAAATGAACAAGATTCATTTCAAGAGGTTCATCTGTCACTAGCTTATGTGTGTTCACAAACTACAGTTGTTTAAGTATCACCAACTGATCATTCGTATAGAAAATCGAGAAAGAGGAATATCGTATTTTGATGAAACATTGTGTTTTGATGGGTAAAACTTCTGAACAATCAAAGCAGTGGTTGGCGAAATGTTATTCGCCTTCTGCTCCTTCGAGAACGACAGTTTATCGGTGGTTAAGTGAATTTAAAATGGTAAAATGGACCGTATAAGTACCGCAGATGCACCTCGCTCTGGAAGGCCAAAAGAGGCTACGAATCCAGAAATTATAAAACAAGTACATCGACTCGGTTTCAACGTTCGTAAAGTGAAGTTACGCGAGTTAGTTGAGGCCATGAAAAAGTTATCCGCGTGATGGGTGCCAAGTGGGCTGACCGTCGACCAAAAACAGCGGCGCGTTGATGATTCAACAGTCGATTTGACGTTGTTGAAGCGTAGTCGAGTGGATCCATTACCACACTCCTGAATCCAATAGGTGGTCTGCAGAATGGCACTGAGGCATATTTCGAAGACTTAGACGTTTCGTAATCGAAATGTTCAAAACTCGCAATATCAAGTGTATTGTCCTCGGAGGAAACTGTGTTGAGGAATGAATACAGATTTGCCCAAAAGACGATTGTTTTCATTGAAAATTCCGGGACTTTTCAGCCCATGTAGTATGTACACTAGGGTGGCAGCGAAAATGGTGATGTCAAATTTCAAAAACCGACCAACCGACCACATTTTGTTTATTGTCCCAAAAAAATGATCTGTGCAAAGTTTGGATTTTCAGCCAAAAAATGCCAATTTTCGAGATGACACCAGATCTCGACGTTTCATGCATTTTTAAGTCATTTGGCATCGAGAAAAATATTTCGATTTCCCAAATTTCCTTTACTCCTCCCTTGGACGATTTTCAAGGATAAAAAAATCTAAACTTTGAGCGCTTTGAGGCACCCCTAAATCATGTCCGATTGAGCTGAAACTTTGCACAGATAATTTTTTTGGGCCAATAAACAAAATGTATACGGTCGGTTTTTGAAATTCGATGATGAATTTTTTTCCCATACATTCATTGCCACCATAATGTACACGTAAGAAATACGTCGAGCTTTTTCATCAATTTTCTAATACGTACAAAAACGTAGTAAGAAACACAATGTTTCGCATAAAGAGGCTGGGTTTTGGTTGGGGTATCATATTTTTCCAGGTTCAAAGCCACAAAAGGAACCCCTTGAAGAGTAACATGTGATGAGATATAAAGGGTGTGTCACATCAAATTGCATCACGGAAAAAACGCTGTAGAAATTTAATTTTTAGGAATTATATCTTCAGCTTTCGCTTATAATCAGATAAGAGTGTATAGATCACGTTGGCCATGCTTCACTGTCAATTTTTCGTCAATTTGGAAAAATGTCGTCGAACGAAAAAGAGCGTCGTGAATTAATCCTGTGCACTCATTTCGAGAATCCGGAGTTATCACATCGGGACATCGGTAAGATGCTGGGAATCGTCCAATCCACGGTCAGCAGAGTACTAAAACGATACTTCGAGAACCATAGACCGGAAGGTGAAGAACGGCAAAAATGGATGCTCCGTCAGTGAAAAAGATCACAAGCGCGTAGTTAAGCAGTTTAGACGTGATCAGAGAAGTTCGGTCCGGGATGTCGCCAATAAGCTGAATTTGTCAAGTTCATTCGTCCAACGGACCAAGCAGCAGGAGGGCCTGCGTACATACAAGGTTCAGAAGACTCCTAACCGTGACAAAAGGCAAAACATGGTGGGGAAGACGCGAGCCCGGAAGCTGTACACCGAAATGCTGACGAAGCCGCATTGCCTGGTAATGGACGACGAAACCTACGTCAAAGCGGACTTTCGTCAGCTGCCGGGCCTGTTGTTCTTCTCCGCAGAGGACAAATTCAGCGTTCCGGAGGAGATTCGCAAGCAGAAACTATCCAAGTTTGCCAAAAAGTACATGGTGTGGCAAGCGATCTGCTCTTGCGGAAAGCGGAGCGCCCCCTTCGTGATGACCGGCACGGTAAAAGGGCAGGTTTACCTTAAGGAGTGCCTACAGAAGCGCTTACTACCACTATTGAAGCAGCGCGAGGGCCCGACCATCTTCTGGCCGGATCTCGCTTCGTGCCACTATTCAAAGGACGTGTTAGAGTGGTACTAAGCCAACGGGGTCACCTTCGTGCCAAAGGAAATGAACCCGCCCAACGCGCCGGAGCTTCGCCCAATAGAGAAATATTGGGCGATTATGAAGCAGGCCCTCCGGAAGAACCCAAAAGTTGTCAAATCGGAGGCGGACTTCAAGAGAAAATGGATTTCTGTTCTAAAAAACTACAACTTGACGTTGTACAGAACCTTATGGACGGGGTAAAGAGAAAGGTGAGAGCATACGGGCTTGGGCTCGAAGTATGAATAAAAATAAAATGCCAAAAGTTGTTTAATAGTTTTTATTTTACTGTCTAAAATTTTCAAAAGGATCGGTCTACTGGGCGAATTTCTACAGCGTGCAATTTCCGTAATGCAATTTGATGTAACACACCCTTTATCAGTTTCAGAAAACATAATATTGCAGGTCATTCATTATCCAGTGATGGCTTATTTTGCCCCAAAACAACAAAATAATTTCTAATGCGAATTAATCGCTGAAATCAAACAAAATATCTGTTTACCTCTTCTAAAATATATAATTAGCTGAAGATAGCAGGTCAGATAATTTTTCGAAATTTCAGAATATCTATAAGTCGTTCAAACTGACGATTTGTCGAAGATATCAAATCGGATAGAATAAAATTTTCGGAATTTTTGATATTTATTAATTTTATTCTTCGAAGAAGTTGCCTTCAGTAGTTTTTACATCGATCTCATAGCGATTCAAATTTTTGCGATAGCAAACAATTTTTATTTTGAGAAATTCAATAATTCGGTCATATTAAAAATGTGTTTTTAGTTCTGCCTTAATTTTGTTAAAAAAGAAATGTTACAGGACAATTCCGGAGAAAAGCTTTCGAGCCAAAAACTGACGCTAGATCGATGAGTGGGACACACGAAATTGGCGCGTTTGGTTCGCGCCAATTTCGTGTGTCATCGTGTGTTCGCTAAGCGCGATGTTGCGTGAATTTACACCGTTTCGAGCCCCACTTGCACCACCACGACTTGGTACACACACCTGGTTAAAAGCATAATTGCTATGGATGGTTAATATATCAGTATATATATATATATATATATATATATATATATATATATATATATATATATATATATATATATATATATATATATATATATATAAATTATCAACTTTAACCGTTTGAATACGGGGGAGCGCGATAGCGCTCCTCTTGTTGTATGCCAGAAGTGCAAGGAGCGCGATAGCGCTCTTCTTGTTCTATGTTATTATTTTTGACTTCGCACCTCTTAACGTAGGATTTCGTCTTTCGGGGATATTTTTAAAGAGAACTTCACGCGCTTTGTGCAGCAAACCATAATTTTGAATGAAATTGTTTGAATATTATTTTTCATAATTTAAAAAAATAATTTATATATAAATAAGGGAGTTTATGTTAGTAAATTTTATAAACCTCACTTTTTATGTGTTTTTTTTCCTATTAATACAACTTTTGTGACCTAATCAGTTATCTAAGCTCTTTAGTATTTTTTTAAATATACCCAAACTCATCCGCATTTTTGGCATATGGTAACAAAAATCGCTCCGCACTCAAACGGTTAAACGGTACAGTCGTGGTGAGGTGTTTGTATGAAGGGGTAGTGGGGGTAAATTGGTCATGGGGGGCAAAGTGGTCACCTGCTTGTTTAGTAGTATAACTATTGACTATAGATGCCATATTGATTGATAGTCACTTTATGTTTGAAGAATTTAATGACATGACCTTTGAGTCTTTGTATTTCAGTAAAGCTGTCGCATGTCAAAATACAAATAAAAACATAAATTACTCTCTCGATAGCCATTCGGCCGTAGCTCTGTGCGCATGGTATCTAAGGAATTTCTCGTGAAATTTAGTTTATTTAAACTGATATTTTGGACAAATCATCAGTTTGGACGACTGTTCACATATTCTAGGAGAGGTGAACATATATTTTGTTTAATCTCAGCGATTAATTAGCATAGATTTTTTTTATTGATGTTTGAGGGCAAAGTGGTCATAGGTGAATAACAACTTACAATGTTCTGTTTACTAAAGCTGATATACCTCAACACATTCTGCTCTTGAGGAAGATCCTTTTGTAGCTTTGACCCTGGACAAATATGCCACTCCAACTAAACCAAGCCTCATTATGCGGAACGTTATGTGTTTCTTACTACGTTACTACGTTTTTGTATGCAAGAGAAAATTTAAATTGAGACTCTAGGTGAATAGGCCAAGCTTATTTCATACATGTACCTACTATATCAAATATGATTTGAATAAATTTGGACGAAAAAATCGCATAAATCTATCCTATTTAGCTTGATATGTGCGGGTGACCACTTTGCCCCCCACAGGTGCAAAGCCTTCAAAAAAAAAAGCCGTTTTCTATCTTGAAGAACAATGAGTTTAACTATAATATTCTTCGAGAAACGGGAATTGAATCGGTATGTGGGCGCTGGAAATGGGCATATTCCTTAGGGTGACCACTATGCTCCCACTTCCCCTACCACAAGCTAAATCTCAATTGCAAAGTCATCGATATTTCTGAGGTGTTAGCGGAGATAGAGGACCGTAAACGAACTGAATATATGTTCATTGAAGTTCAAGTGAACAATAACATATTTCTTCTCCGTGTTATTTATTCTCCCCCTCGAATAAACTGCTCTGTCTTTTTGAACCATAAGCTTTCAGAATTGTTTCTTAATTACTCTAATGTAATCTTGGCGGAAGATTTCCACACTAACTTAGGGGATCCTGGCGTTAGTTTTTGTTGCGTTTCAGAAAATGATTGATTTACCGTCGTCAACAATTAGGCAACACACTTTTATTCGAGTGGAAGTTCATTAATTGATTTATTGACAACAAATGACACTGATTTCGTACTAAATTTCAATCAAGTTGCTGCTCCTGGTTTCTCTCAACACGATATTATTTTCTCATCCCTTAACATAATTCGTAGTGATGTAGGTCATCAGAAGTTTTTTAGAGATTATAATCGCATTGACTATTCTTTGTTACAAACCACGCTGACAAATTTTGATTGGTCCCGATTATATAGTATTACTGATTCCGACTTAGCTCTTGACTTTTTAATACGAATATGATAAGTTTCTTTGAATTTTTTGTCCCTCTACGACCAGTGAGGACCAACTCAAGAGCAAAGTGGTTTAGTAATGATATATTGAACGTAATGATTGAGAGAGATGTTGCATACAGACTTTGGGTCACTACAAAAAATTATATTGTTCACATGCAGTTTAGAAGTACTTTCTTGGAATCTGCTAACTCTAGTAAAGAGATGTGGAAAAAAGTAAAGCATTTGAATGGTGTTACTAATTCTAATAACAGCATAAAGTTTAACAGTTCTCCTGATGATGTAAATGTATTTTTTGGTGAAAACTTCACTATAGACTGCGAATTACCAGCGATACCACATGTGAACGCTGATGGTTTCAATTTTCTCCTTGAAGTAACTTGGAAATTTTGTCGGCTATTTTATCCATAACTTCCAATGCAATTGGCTTAGATGGAATTCCCTTAAAACTTATTAAGCAAATCCTGTCCTTAGTTATAGCCCCAATTTCCTATCTGTTTAATTTGATTATATCAACTGGTAAATTTCCTCGGGTGTGAAGGATCTCAAAAGTAATTCCAATTCGGAAAAAAGCAACAGGCACAAATTTGAATAACTTTCGTCTCATTAGCATCCTTTGCTCTTTGTCTAAGGCTTTCGAAAAGATCCTTAAAAACCAGGTTCAAGAGTATATAAATCGATTTGACCTGCTCAGTCCCTACCAATAAGCTTTCCGATTAGGGCACAGTACAACCTCTTCATGGCTTAAAGTACACGATGATATACACAAATTTATTGATAGAAGGGGAGTTGCATTCTTACTAATGATTGACTTTGCCAAAGCGTTTGACAGGGTTTCTCAAGTCAAACTACTGAAAAAATTATCCCATCAGTTCGGATTCTCTCGCAAGGCTGTACATTTTATTAAATCGTATTTAAATGCTCGTTCTCAGGTGGTTGATATAGATGGTAAACTCTCTGCACCCATCAGTATATTATCAGGTGTACCTCAAGGATCGGTGTTCGGTCCAATTTTATTTTCTACCTGCAGGATTCACATGTTTGCAGATGATGTTCAATTATATCATTGCTCAATTGAGGCATCTGTCGACGAAATGATCTGTTTAATCAACAATGATTTGAGAAATGTTTCGCTATGGTCATTAAGGAACCTTCTTCCCATAAAATCTCTGAAACGAAAGCCATGTTCATTTCCAGACGGCATTTACTTATTGAATTACCAATCCTAGTAATTAATAATGATATTATTGAATGTGTTAATAAAGTTTCTAATCTCGGTATAATTTTTCAGCGTAATTCAGAGTAGGATTCCCAAGTTAACTCCCAATGCGCGAAAATCTATGCCGGACTGAGACATTTAAGACTTACGGCTTGTATGTTATCCATTTCAACAAAAGTGAAGCTTTTCAGTACACTTTGGAGACCACACTTTTTTTACGGACTAGAATTAATTTTGAATGCCTCTGCTAGTGCATTAAATCGCTTTAGTGCATTAGATTTTAACTTGTCATGTAACTATGACAGTGTAAGTTACTTACAACAACAGCTCTTGGGATGCTCTTTTTTCGAATTAATTAAAGTTAAAAATTTGTGTTACTTTATCCAAAATTACTCATCAAGGTCCAAACTACCTCTCTGAAAAGTTACAACAATTCAAAAGCTCTCGAGTAAGACCCTACATCGTACCGCAGCATAACTCCTCTCACTACAGTAGTACCCTCTTCGTTCGTGCAATTACTTTGTGGAATCAGCTTCCAACCAACATTAAAACTATACAATCAGCTGCAAATTCTATCGTGAATGTATGGAATGGATAGGCAGAAGGAATTAGGCGGAATGGAACGGGCATCAATGATATATTTAATTGTTTAATTGTTTATATGTATGTTTAATTATCAGTTTAGATTTTTTTATTTAAAATAATGTGGTGAGAACAACATAGACACCGATTGTTGAAATTTACAAGATAAAAAATCTTGCTACACAAGTATAGCAATGAAAATGAATAAATGAATCATGGATTTTATGGTAAACTCCAGCTGAAGCTAAGCCAGAAGACGGAGGGAAAGGTGGCTAAATCGTGCCGGGTTTTGGGCCGGAAGGTCGGAGACGTAATTGACGCTGGATGGCAACTACTGGCAGGGAACCATCTACTTCACGTCCCCAACCAAGGAGGTAAGCTTCGACGTGAAGTACATCTCCCACACCCAGTTCCCAAAGGAGGAGTTTATGTGGCTAACTATCAGCGAAAAGATGTTCAAATGTCAAAGCCGCTCTTCTTCCGTTGGAGACGGGGAGATTTACAGCACAAAGTACCTGCAGAAGGTTGCCTCCTTGATCCAAAAAATATCATCCGAACGAGGATGTAGTGTTTTAGCCAAATCTAGCCTCCGCTCATTACGTGAAGAAGTCGCTGGAGTAGCTTCGAAGTCTGCCAACCCTTTGAATGTCCCCGTCTGTTGGAATACCATTAATTCAGTTCGATTGAGGGGTTTCAGATCGAAAGATTTTGTAAGATAATCTTTGCATGGATTCCATCGCATTGCTCGATTCCTAACAATAAGAAGTTTTATGGTAGCTTCGATTTATTGCATTTTCCCAGAAACTCTAGAGGGGTACAAACAGTCTTAGGCGACATTTCTTAAACGTTAGATATTATCAAGAACGTTCGCTCACATAAAGCGTTCGTGATTTCAACACCGAGTGTAACCTCAGAATGTGAAAAACTGTTATTACCATTGTGTTGAAAGGTTTTGCACGCGAACCACTTCTCTCAGCATATTTCGCGCTGGGTGGAATGGTTCATGAGCCTGTTGTTCCAGCCGGTTTCAGCATTCTGAAAGGCATTGAGAACTGATCAGTTTTCACCCAAAAAGAACACATCACAGAAGTCCGTTTCACGAATTTCGAAAATGCTTATCTACATAGGCAACATCTGAGGTACAAAGCCACATTTTAAACAGAAGTTCTTATACTCCTTCTAGACCATGAAAGGCCGAGTCTTGATTATGGTTTTACTTGTAATGCTTGTTTCTGAAACAAATAATGTTAACAAAAACATATTTTAGAGATCCCATAATACCTTGTGCTTGACAAAATTATTAATTGTAGGCAAAATACCGAGTTGACATTGTCAGGTTGATGTTTTGAATGTTGCTGGTAGGGTTATACTGCCGTTCTACGCATAGTTGTCCCATGTTTCAAAATCATCAACTGAGAAAAACGCATTCAAAGTTTTCTAGTATATTTGTCTACCAGAAGCTTTAAGCATTTTGGTTTAGCAATACACTGGATTTTTCATTAGCAGAAAACTATTTTTTTATTGAAATGTGAAAAGAACCCCTCATTTCTATCAATTGATCTTGGTTACGGGCTTAAAAATTCATGGGGGGGGACAGTTATGCCAAGAATATCAACATGGAACAATTGAACCTTATGTTGTTTTTTGAAAAACTGGAAACAAACAATGAGTTTTTTCGTGTTTCTCCGAAAGATTATGCTTGAAAACATCATTTTATGAAGAAATGAGTGATCTGCAATACTTTGCAGAATATAAATCTCATTGTTATTAGACATTCGCTAACAAGTGTACACGTGTTCTGTTAAGCTTCTTTTTGTAATTGTTTGAGAATTTTTTCGTTCTTCCAAACCAGGAATGAGTACATCAGCCCTGCTGGAAGCGTGACATAAAATTCTTGTGCTTGTACAAAAAATACATGATGGGACAGTTATGAATAGAATATCAACATGAGACAATTGAGCTTGATGTTGTTTTTTTAAAAGCCGGGAATAAACTATAACTTTTTTTGTGTTTTTCCGGAAGATTAGGCAAAAAAATATCGTTTTGTGGAGAAATGTGGAAATTGTCAAAAATTAACATGGGACAACTATGCATAGAACGACAGTATATGCGTTCTTTCAATTTGACATGTATGTGTATTTTTTTATTTACTTCAAAAATATTTTAGTGTCATTCTGCAACAAACAAATAAACTTGATTGTTCAGCGTGTTAAGGATGTCAAAATTTCCCTAGTAACGAGCAAAGCGAAGCATGTCGTTTGCTTGTGGAAGCTTATGCTTCAGCAGTGAAAAACAGTACTTTTTCATTTGCGTTGACCAGGTAATTTCAACAGAAACAGCGGTTATTGTTAGTTTTGTGTGTATCCCCTTCGTAGTTGAGTTGATCACTGAAGCTACTGCGTGATTCCATTTGTTTACGTTCCGAAGCAAGCATGAAAGCTGTACGCAAGCTAATTTTGGAATTGCACTCGCAAAAGTTCAAACTGTGTGACATTTCCAGAAGTGACAACAGTTCAGAATGAGTCGACGCTTTGTCTGTCGTGCCTTGAAAAGGTTGAAGGGGTCTGAAAATGTCTGATACAATGGAGGCTGTAGAAATGTTGTCAGGACGAAAAACGTGACTGAGTTTTTGGTCCGGCATTTTATTTTGAGATGAAACACCTTCTTTCTCTTTTAGGATAGTCACAATCAGCAAAACGAGCGTGTATTTGCCAACAGTCTTACTGACATTCTGAGTGATAAACTTGTTGCATAACGCTTTCTGGATGTGTCGAAATTCATGGTTCGGGCAGAAACTAACATAAAAATTAACATAAAATATTACATCGAACAGGTTTTGAGGAATTGTTTGCTTCGAGATAATCCAAATTACTCATAAGGCAAAGAAGACACAGGCGTGGTGTGCAGAAAATTTGGCCGATGCTATCTCTAGCGATGAATTGCCGGCATTTTCATCAATTTTTTTTTAATCTTTTTGAGCGCGGAGAAAATTTTGTGAGCATATACCAAAAATAAGGATGAGTTTGGGCATATTTATATGGACCGATGGATGGGTGTAAAAATTATCGAAAAATAGATGAGTAATAAGCGATAGGATCTAGATTTTTTCAGTTTGTACCCAGAATATATTCTCGAAAGGCGAAACCCTTCGCTCTCCGTGGTTTTAGCGTGTAACAAAAAGAGCACTGTCGCGCTCCATATAAACATCTAGAAAGTACAAAGGAACATAATAAAGACCAACTCATGGAGATTTTGATCAATATTCCAGGGCAAATCCTTCAAGACATGGTGCGAGCGTCATCTTTGATGGATATACAAAACGTTTGCACAGAATTGTTAAAGAAAAAGGTAACTTGAACTAGATTAACCCTTTGCACTCGAAGTTTTTTTTCATTCATATTATCAGCAATTCGAAGCAATTTTAGTGAAAAGATAATTTTTACATGTAAGGTAATGAAATACGCATTGAAATAAAAGCCATCGTTGTATGTTATACCACTTTTTCTTAATTGTTGATGAATACAAATGTCATAATATATAAAAACCAAACAAATATAAAATTCTTACATTTCATAATTATCCAAAGTGTGATACCTCTCGAAGTAATTGCCAATGTGTAATCTGGGATTTTCTCACAAAAATAATGGGTCTGCCGTCTTTCGCCCGAAATTGTTTCACACTACACAATCTTGTTTGATCCCAGAACGTATAATGTGTAGTTGTTTGTTGAGCCTGCCCTCCGTATTTGGTGTGTAAGTATATTCTCAAGATGTGCTGCTTTATCGAAAATTCCCAATCAATTGCTCCGCCAACAATTTTCCAATTTCAATAAAATACTAATTTGATGCGGAGAAGTTAATTTCAATTCATAGTTTTAATTTAGAAAACGTGCTCATTTCTCTTGGAACCAACTATTCACTGACGCTTCCCTAAACTGGTAAACGAAGCTCAGTGCCGTCTACGCGGATTATCGAGAACATAATAATCCGCGAGCCGCGAATTGTTTTTTTTTATTTTCAAAAGGAGTGAAAAAAGATCTGGTGGATACTAATTCGAGTTTGAGCCACTGTATTCTGGACAAGGCCCTACAATTTCATTTCAATTGACACATCGGCACTCAATTATGAGTCTGTCGCTTTCCAATTTCATGCAAACTCTTGCAGGCTGAAAATAGTGCTACTCTCTCTCTCTCTCTCTCTCTCTCTCTCTCTTTCTCTCTTCACGCTCAATAAAGAGAATTTCACTTCACTTCGTTTCATTTTAGGTTGATTTCTTTCATTCATCAGACTGAAGCGAAATTATCAAATCGTCAAATGAAAATGAAAAGTTCTTGTATCGAATGATTTGAACCGTTCGAACCGTATCAACTGAAACTAAGGAAAATACGATGTGAAAGAATGTGCAGTTTGCCAGCAGGCGTAATCAGTTTGCCGGCGGTGGTTGTAAGTATAATATGCTCTCATATGTCTACATTAACCCTTCATAAGGCCGTAAGGCAACTATATTGCCACCCGCGAAAAATATATTTTTCGTTGTACTTGGAATATTATTTCAATATTTTACTTGAACAAAAAACTTCTAAAGGTATGTGGCAATACTGCAATTTTTTTCGGGCTGCTGAAAATGTGCGATATTAACTTGGGAGTCATTTTTATGTAACAAAACCACCGTTTTGGAGGGCCGGCAGAAAATTCTGCCTGAATTCGTTAAAATTGCAACAAGTTGATAAGTTTTTCGCTGTAAACATACTATTTAGAATCTACTGTGTAAGAAAATGTAGTTTTTTCAATAAAATAAATGGTGTATTTTATGAAAAGTTCAAATTTTAATTTTTTTCTTCGAAACTCTATATTAAAAAAAAACAGTATTTTCGCTGCACTAAAAATATTGTTTTGATTTTTGCATATCGCAATAAAGGCGCAATAAAGTGAATTTACAAGGCAGCGACCAGCAGTGTTGTTAGGGTTAACGGGCAGTGGCAACTGTATTGCCACCAATTTTTCAACTGTTTATAGTGAACGTAAATACTGTCAATAGTTAATTTTTTATGTGTTTTATGTATTATTCCTCATGTAGGGATTCTGTTCTCTGAGGTTAGAGCCGATCCGTTGCCTATTTCTACGGCCTTATAAAGGGTTAATTCCACTTTTTTTCAAAACGCTCTAGGGAAATCCAGTTAGTAGAAATGAAATCGAACGAAACTTTCAACTTCAATTGAAAGCTGTGATCGTTCTTTGGCATGTGAAACTGAAAGGGAAATATAGCACATTCAAATGTTAATGAATAGGGCAGTTTCAATCGTCAAGTGAAAGCATGTGCTTTCAAATTCAAAGGAATCGATGTGTCAGTATGCGTAGTGAATACACACAATCGAAATTGAATTAGCTGGAGAAAAAGGTAACAGTAAAAGTTGATGGGTCTGAGCCTAGGGGCACGGACGGGATCTTAACACAGGACTGTGATTGTGTGTAGTAATTGCATTTAAATTGAGTTTTTCATTGTTCAAAATCTGTATTTTTTTTCTCTTTTGATACCTCAAATGGTTGCCCTGGAAAAACCGTTTCCTGTATGTACTTGTATCCTTTAAACGGGTTAGATGATATAACGTGGTAGAATTGGCATTCTGTCCAAAAATGTACACAAAAATACCAATCAAGCCATTACTACCCTTTTCTTCTGTTTATCCAATCATGCAGAAGAAGACAAAGAGTCATCATGTATCATATAAGTATAATATAAGTGATATAAGAATATAAGTCTGAGTCAAATCAATCTATGACTACAAAAATATAATATAGATAAAAATAGCATTATCTCCTTCGTTACTACGTTGTCCGGAACATTGTTTGTAATAACTTTATAGCCCTGTAAGATCGCGACTACCCAAGCTATCATAATCTGATTAACGTGTGTATAACCAAACAACATACACGATATTAACATCTTGGACCACAATTACACAAATTGTTAGTAGTGAGACCTACACGATAAAAACATGAATTGAGCACAAATTGATTGGACAACATACAATATAATATAAAATTAATGCCTATTATCGTTAAATGAAGAATAATTCATTCTACGCATCAACTCACATTATAAGCTAACGCCCGAATTCAGGCAAAAAGATTGCTCGTTTCGTCGGGGAGGAAGCGAGTGGATAGTGCAATCGAAAGAAAACATACCCAATTAAATCGTCAAATTGTTAACTTTTTTTACTATATTCATTTTTTTTTGTTTCAAGAAAAAAAATTCTGGATAAATTTCCAGTCTAATGATATATAACACAACATATGTCGCAATAACCATTTTGAGTAATATGCGTTTGAAAACTCTTAATAAATCGTTACATTTATCGTAGAGTGACCCCCCTATATAGAAATCAAAGACATAGTCCTATGTCAAAAAAAAACATTTTCATCTTTTCGTTTCGAAATTGTTAAGTTGATTCTGTGACACGCTGTTTTCTAGATTTCAAACATTCGTTGAAGAAATTATATTCTGCTTCAGAGGTCATGCTTTGGAATTTCATCTAAAATACTTCAACAGAGTTGCAGTGTTGTCATTGTAATAACACTGTGATTACTTTCTCCCCACTAACAAACTCCCATCTTACTTCTTGATATCCATGGGAAGGTTTTGGTACATAAATTAAACATTGACTGCCTTAAAGATTAGACAGTGTGAACATTCAGCTCAGAGCTTGCCAATTTCGAAACTAAGAGATGAAAATGACTTTTCACTCATTCCGTTTTCCTCAGTCAGAGTCATTTTCAATTCAATGTATTCTATACGCATACTGGAACATCGATTCTTCTATTTCGTTTTCCAAATTTTGCTGTCGTAGCCTTTGAATGTGTAGAGCAATCGCTTACATTATAATTACCGAATAGTTTCATTTCATCTGCAGAAGGATGCTCGCTGAAAACAGCGATTTTATTTCATCAAACAAGTTTGTCTCTGATAACCTCCAAAAAAAAAAGGAATATTAGGGCTTATTAGCCACATAACCGGCAAACCGGTAACTGAATACTCCAGCTGGCGTACTGCGCATCCTTTCACATCCTCGTTTTCATTAGTTTCGGGGAGTACGTTACGAGCTCAAACGAAACATTCATTTGAATATGAGATGGTTTCATACATATTTCATACATATTTTGATTCGCTTTCAACATGACGATTCGATAACTTCACTTCAGTGTGAAAAATGAAAGGAATGAACGAGACGAGCATATACGAATATATTCTCAACCTACGTGAGTTAGTTGCGAACTTAAATTATTTCGTGTTAATTGAAGAGACATTGTAAGGTCCTGATTAAGCTTCTACCAAACTTTTTTTTGGAATCTTGCACTATTTTATTTTTACGGGCATGAACATACTATCATTGAATAGATATGAAAATTGAATAATAACAGCTGACGACTATTGATAGTATGACTCAGAAACCGACATTTTCTATCTCGATATTGTAAGAATACGTCGTAAATAGGGCCAGGTAAAGCTGCTCATCTACTGTTTTCCAATTAGTTCTTAACCGGCATAGCAACATGAGGCCGATCGTTCTAATAGTGGGATATTACGACGCACATTTTGTTCGCATCAGACAAATCAATTGTTGTATATATAGCTCTAACGTGTTAATTTAACACGGTTTCAGCGGCTCATAGCGAATGACATCCTCCGGATCCTTACCAAATACATAGCAATATTTGGATATGGAGATTTGACTTTGTTGTTGAAATTTCTGGCCGACCGGGCTTACCATATTATCACATTATTTTGTTGTCGGGGCGAATCTATTCTGCCTCGTCAGAATCAAATCGAATGCTAGAAAAATTTCTTCTCACCTAAGCAGCATTTAAGACAAGCAAAATCGCCTCTCAGCTTCAGCTCATGTGACATCCAATTTTCTTGTATTTGGATGAATCCCACTGAGGATAATGCGTTTGGACATTGTTTCTTGAATCATTATGTTTATTTTTCATCAAGTGAGTGATTCTGCACGACAATTTTGTCGAATACAGGAATGGTAATAAATTTATTTTTGAGAATTCATATTGTTTGAGTACGTTCTGTGAGATTCAGATGTAAATGAGATTTGGAAAGATTCCTATAAATATATTCATCGAGAGACCAGGAACAATCGTACCGCGGTGAGTTATTCACAAAATTCAAAGTGCTTAGAGCTTCATTCCACAACAAATAGTGAGCAATGTGGTGTCGGAAAGAAATCGATACACGGTACGATTTGCGCATGCCCACTCACCCACCAATATCGTGGAGCATAGTGTTTCTCGGAAACGAAACTCTTCGACAAGTGTTGGTTTCAGCAGCTGCAAGCCACCGCACTTTCTGCGGCATGAACCGAATGGAACCATTAATTTTGACCAAGCGCTGTTAAGGTTTTTTTTTGGTGTTGAATAGTACATTGGCAGGGTTTGCCCCAAATCGTTGCTCAAATCGTTTATATGCTGATGTGGGACATGACTGAAAACGCAACTGCGTTTCGCCGGTGACTAACGATGGGACGCTTCGAAGGTCTTATGAACGTATGAAGTTTGTTTTTGAACCGTGAAAAAATCGATCACGGTGGCATATTCATTTGGAAATTTAAAGCTTTTAAATTTTCAATAAAAACGAAATCGTTATTTTTTTGATCCACTATAATCGAGTAGAAACCCTTCAACTGGGATGTGGGTTCAACTAACTTGCACTTACTTCGACAAAGGTACTGACGAATTTTATGCCAACTCTTCTTAGGAGTTGGCAGCACCATCTCAGATAGTAGTGAAACGTTGGGGGTGTTAAGACATGGGTCATTTAAGCAACTTTGCATACTCGGAATATTCTAAAAAGAATTAGACTACTTTTAGGAAAAAGACATTTTTTTCTTAATTTTTCACGAAAATTTATGATTTAAAAACTATGATACCTACAAAATTCTTGTCAAAGGACGAAATGTAGGAAACTGTTTAAATTTTCACAAAAAAATACCAATTTTTTATGGAAAAAAATTTCGCTGAAAAAAAAAGGTTTTTTTAAAAATTAAAATTCATTTTTCTCAAAAACGTGTTTTTCTAAAATTTCTAAAAATACATATATGAATAGCCCTTACAATTTCCAACATGTATTCCATACATCGGAAGATGGGCACTTTTACAGGGAAAAAGCTTTCCGAACAACAACTTTTCCATGTTTCGTTTGAAAAAATGCAACTTATCCTAATTTTGTTTAAAGTCAAGATAGCAATATAGTGTATTCGACAAAGTTTTAGACCTTGTTAAAATATAAATTGTCGAAGGCATCAACTTTCTATCTTTTATAGTTTTTGGAATATAAGTCATTTTTGTATGAAGACTCCTGAAAAAAACATTTTTGGCTCGTAACATTTTTGTGTTTTTTTTTTATCTGTATTTTAGTGACTTTCAACACATTTGGCTGGTTCGTCACTTTGCTTCCATTTTTGGAAGAATGTCGGGAGTGAGAATTGAACTCGTGACCTTTAGCGTGAGAGGTATGGATGTTACCACTACGCCAGATCTCCTCCGCAACATTTTTGTGTGTAAATTCTCACGTTTGACATGTTCTTGACATGTTTCTAAATAGAGAAAAGTTAGCAGAGCATGTAAATTGCGATAATTTATACATAAAAATGTTACAAATTAAACATTAATAATATTTTTTCAAAGAAAAAAATGAAAAAGTTGTTGTTCGAAAAACTTTTTCCATGTAAATGTGCCCATCGTCCGATGTATGGAAAACTTGTTGAAAATTTGAGGTGCTATTTAAATGTTTTTTTTTAAATTTTAAATGCATATGTTTTGAGAAGAATGAATAATCAATTTTCAAAATATTTTTTTTGGCCGAGTGGATAGCGTCACACCTAACATGCCGGGGGTTCGGGTTCGATTCCCGTTCTGGTCGGGGAAATTTTTCGTCAAGAGATTTCCTCTGACTTGCACTGTGCTAACGCGTATTCTAGAGCTTGCCACTCAGAATGCATTTAAGGTGTGTTATTTGGCATAGAAATCTCAACTAAGTACTAATGAAAATGACGCAATTAATGCTTCGTTGAGACGGTGAAGTTCCTCTAAAAAACGTTAGAGCCATTTAAGAAGAAGAAGGTATCGTAGTTTTTGAATTATAAATTTTTGTAAAAAATTATGAAAAAAAATGGCTTTTTCCAAAAAGTAGTCTATTAATTTTTCGAATATTTCAAGTATGCAAAGATGATTAAATGACCCATGTCTTAACACAAACAACGTTTCACTACTATCTGAGATGGTGCTGCCAACAGCCAGTCGAGTTGGCATGACATTCGTCTACTTCATTTGATTATTGTGTCAAATTGTGCACTAGAATCTACACTTAAAATATTTCATTTGACAAAACAAAATCAATTACGTACTGGGGAATTGTTTCTTCTCCATGCTGCTATTAGCACTGGAGAAATAAATGTGAATAATTATCAAATATTACCGTTTAGAACAGGGATTCTCAAACTATTTTGGGCAAGAGACTCCTTTTCCAAAATGAAGTGATACCATCCACCCCTAAAGACAAATTTCTTTGAAAAATTAATCTGAATGAATAGGATCATTCAAAATACTTACCAATTCAAAAACTTGAGTAAGTAAACTTAACATCATTTTGTTATCAATAAATAGACATACACAGTGTATTCAAAAAGTTCCGGGACTGTTTTTTAAAACAAAGAAAAAACGAGATACTCAAAAGATTAGATTAGTTTTCTACATATAGGCCTTCTCTTTCCACACAAAGTTTTGAACGTTCGAAGAGGTGTCGGAAGGCGCGTTTAAACTACTCAGTTCACAGTTCATAATACACGTCATATTTCGTTGAATGTCTGTAACATCGTCAAAACGGTCCCCTTTCATAACGTTCATTAGCTTGGGAAACAAAAAATGTCTGCCGGGGCGAGGTCCGGAGAATAGGGGAGGGTGGGTGATGACGTTTGGCGTTCGTTTGACTAGAAACTGCGCTACCAAAATCGCTATGTGTGCGGGCGCATTGTCATGAAGCCAAAACCATTCTCCAGATCGGTACTGGTCGGGTCGCACGCTCCCTATCCGTGCCAACAATCGTTCCAGGACACTTTTGTAGAAGACCGCATTCACTGTTTGCCCTGGTGGCACAACATTTGAAGGCGGCTCTCTGCTCCATAATTAAAATTGTGACGCGACAAAAAACCACTGCGTTACTCTTATCAGTCAAAACTAGCTACTGAATCAAGATAGCGGTTCACGGTAGAAACGGTAGCTGGCCAGAAGTTGATAGGAATTAGTTCGCGCGTTGGAGCAGAGATAGCGCCACTTCCCGATTTAGCGCGTGGTAGTCCCGGAAATTTTTGAATGCACTGTGTAAAATTCAGTAAATATCAAGTGTAATTCATAATTATTACCACAAATTACAACAATATTACTTTCTACTAAAATATTAGTTTTTTTCATAACAAGTTGGTTCATCTAACATGTTGTATGTTATTAATAGGGGTCGATTTTTAGAACTCGTCGACGCCTTAAATAAGTTTTCGTTTACCCCAAGGGTTCGATATCGACCACATTGAGAATCCCTGACATAGAATTATATAGACTTGAAAATTAGTTAGGTTAGTTATAAAACTTAATAAATTATAGTGCAAGATATTCAAATCAAATAGAATATGTGAGATTTTAGCCACCAAAAAAGACCACCCATTTCGGAGATACTTTATGTTTTGGCCGCAGAGCACACGTCTTGCCCTCACCGCTGACAGAATGCCGGAGGCCAAGAGCCCGTGCTGCGTGGTTAGGTTGGGCGATGCAGGGTTGCAGCAAACCGCAAAGCGGGCGAAATATGGGCGGCAGGGATGCGTCGCATAGGCACGGTATGTATAAAAGGGAATACAGCGTATTGCAAGCGAAATACATTGGATGTAATAAAAGGATCACATTCACCCTCCACACATCACCCCTCTTCCGAAAAAAAACCGAAACTCAGGGATAAATAGTTCATTATGTTGTCGATTACATGATCAAATATGTATGCCATTTCATTCCGTTCTTCCGTCACGGTATACTTACGAGGGTAGAATCGTTATTCCCCTTTTGCACAAGCCTGACGTTCAACAACGACTGTCTCGCCTAATTTAAAACGACGACGAGCTCCCTGCCTTGCGCCTTCTCGAGCCTTTGCGTTCAATTCCTCCCGGTAGTTTATTCATTTACAGACACTGTGATTATGAATTTTTTTTCACCGGTTTTATAGTTCTCTGGTGGATGTGCAAAAATGAAAGACTTTATCTATTTCTCCGCATTTTTCGTCAGCTATTAAACTCTCAAAATATTTTCAAAATCCATTACGTTTTTCGCGTGGTAATTCCAATCCACCATAGTATATGATTATCACATATATCAAACGCGGTCGTCTGAATCCGCTATCATTCGTTCTAACCATCGCGGTCCGCTAATTGAATAAAAACGCAGTCGTCTCGATCCACTAAAAACACTCAAAGCGCGGTCGTCTCAATCCGCTACAAATTTTCAAAGCACGGTCGTCACGACCCGTTACAAACTCTGCGGTTGTCTCGATCCGCTATAAAGACTGCGGTCGTCACGATCCGCTTTGAATAACACCTAGCGTGGACGTCACGATCAGCTTTTAATTATACCTAGCGCGGTCGTCACGATCCGCTTTTTATAACACCAGGCGCGGTCGTCGCTATCCGCTTTTAATAATACCAAGCGCGGTCGTTGCGATCCGCTTTAAAATAATACCAAGCGCGGTCGTCGCGACACGCTTTTTATTGAATCTAGCGCGGTCGTCACGATCCACTTTTTATAACACCAGGCGCGGTCG
This sequence comes from Toxorhynchites rutilus septentrionalis, assembly GCF_029784135.1. Lineage (NCBI taxonomy): Eukaryota > Metazoa > Arthropoda > Insecta > Diptera > Culicidae > Toxorhynchites > Toxorhynchites rutilus. Next base: position 256,903,700 of record NC_073745.1, read on the forward strand.
TCGCGAACCGCTTTTAATAATACCAAGCGCGGTCGTCATGATCCGCTTTTAATAGCACCAAGCGCGGTCGTCGCGATCCGCTTTCAATGAACATAAGTACGATCCGTTCCATCAACAATCTACATCACTACACATTTCAAGCAAAAAACGCACATCACTACACATTTTCCCCTCATTCAACAAACTAACGAAATGTGAGAAAAAAAACACTCGTGTTCAACCATCTTTCCAGCTACCAGCGATAACACAAAAATCACAATGATGGGACGACAGCCATGTTTTTCTCACTTCCACGTATTTGTTTAATTTCGATTTTTTTTTGCATTTTCACTCCACACCACACTAAAATAATCAGCAAAACGGTTAATTAGTTGCGACGAACACAAGTAGTCGTACTGCCAGAAAATTCCAGCTCTTGGCAGGATCGACAATGTGAGATTTTAGCCACCAAAAAAGACCAGCCATTTCGGAGATACTTTATGCTTTGGCCGTCTTGCCCTCACCGCTGACAGAATGCCGGAGGCCAAGAGCCCGTGCTGCGTGGTTGGGTTGGGCGATGCAGGGTTGGAGCAAACCGCAAAGCGGGCGAAATATGGGCGGCAGGGATGCGTCGCATAGGCACGGTATGTATAAAAGGGAATACAACGCATTGCAAGCGAAATACATGGGATGTAATAAGAGGTTGGCATTCACCCTCTACACAGAATATTAATTATTTGTTTATCTATTCGACTATATGTAATCATATTAAAATCTGATGGGGGATAGTCGAGGTAGTGTAAAACAACCCAAATCTTTATGGTATACGTTATACAGAACCCATTAAAACAATCGATAACAGTGGTCTAAATATTTTAAAAATAATGGAATCTGGCGTTGAATCCGGCGACAAAAGATTTCAGCATATTGGTTGAATTCGAAGAATCCGTAAAACTCATTGAATCGTTCTAACATGGAGCAAAACGGATCCAAGATAATGAAAACAAAAACGAGCCCAAGAAGCGACGGACTCTCTCAGGTGCATAAATATTCAGTTCTGCAAGAATACCAGTCCAATCTATTTCACCAAACACCACTTTATGTGCAAACATTGTCTGGTTTACCTCTCTTTTATGATCAAATATTTCAAGACCTAGTAACCTAGATCATGGAGAATCATACATACAAGTTTATTTGTCAAGTTGTTTTGCTTGGAAAAAAAAATTCCTGCAATATTCCACTATCTTCACCTTTTTTCCGAAAAGGAACAAAGGTTTTTGTGACTCGACCTTCATTTATTTACGTATGTGTCCGAACCAGAATTTTACCAAAGAAAAGAGGCTCGAATTTCACCCAAGAAAGAACTGACCAGATGTCGTTACGCGGGACAGTCCCGCATTTCAACAAAATGTCCCTCGTGAGATTCCGTTCAGTGAAACGTCCCGCATTTGGCAAAAGAAACGAAAATGTCCCGCGATATCAATATATTTCAATATCACAATTTGATCATGTTGATTTTCTTAAATGGATGAACCTCAAAAAAAACTTTTATTTGACAGACTGTTCAAGAGCGCTTCTAATGCATCCAAAGATTAATACGTTGAGCTGGTTTCATCCCACTGACATTGGGCTTTTTGTTTAGAGAGTGTCAACTTGAAGCGACAACAACAAAATTGGAAAATGATTTTTATAAAAGTCCCCTATTGATCCGCAGTGACCAACGTGAGTCAGACGAAAAGTTCATCTTTGGTCCCCTAGCTCGGTTAGGGCTTAACGTTTTAAATAAACCGGAAGAACTAGTGTATACTCGACAGGAAGAAGCAGAGTTGTTTGATGAAGTATCGAACCATGGCCGATGAAAAGATGTATATCGGCGTGTTATTTTACCTTTTCGTGGCTTTGGTGGTCGTCTGTCTCTCAATTGGGGAGAATTCTTGGGTTTTGCATGATGATAAGGTACCATCGTACCGAGTTCGGATTGTACTGAATTTCTTGACCAAGTATCAAGTAAATACCATCGAGCAAGTATTCACCGTATTCACCTGATATGGCCCCTTGTGACTTGTTTTGTTCCCCAAGTTGAAGTTGCCACTTCGTGGAAAGCGATTTCAGTCGATCGAGGAGATCAAAGAGAATGCGACGAGTCAACTAAAGACCATCCTCCGTTGGCACATGTGGGTTGCTTCAGATGGATCATATTTTGAAGGAGATAAAATAAATTTGCCTGAAATGTTTTGTTTTATTTGAAAATTCCCGGTGCTTTCTGATAATAGGGTATGTCCCTGATATCTCAGCTCAAAATTCAAAGATAATCTTTGTGACTTGGCTTCAGTTGAACCAGTGGCTTAAGGGAGTCGTCTTATTTTACCTCAAGGCCGTGCTAAGCTAAATGCTTTGATTCACCATTTTCAGAAAGTAATCATAACTTCAATTATTCGTAAAAAAAAGCAAATAATCAATGTGCATCGATGTGCTCAACTCAAGATCTATTGATATGGAAATTAGTCGCTATACTGTTTTACTACAGAAATTTATAGACAAATCCAATGATTATCCTTCTGCAAAACACTTTTATTAATTTCTAACTTTGTCTCTCAGGCGAAATAGTTATACCTTACTGCCGCGGTTTGAAGTTCTTTTTCATTAAATCGTTGATAAAGCATAGATTAAAAAAACTATGGAAAAAAGAACAAAAAACGACAATCGAAGTATGTATTTAAGTATTATATATTCATCCTAATTTTTTTGCCCTTTGAATTAACTCGACCAGGTTGAAGGGGTGCGTATCAATTCTATGCCAAAGAAGCATGTTGTAACAAACGTAGACTTGGTGGAATTAGATGTTGGTAACATGGACCCGGGTGTCTTTCAGACGGGGAATAATGTTAAATAATCAAAATTTTACTAATTATATTCGTCTTGTAACTTGTAACTTGTAGATTGCTGTTGCATAATGAATCTAAAAGTACAAAGTAAAACAATTTCGACTTGTACTTTTCTACAAGTGCGGGTGGACCCGTAATTTCATTTACAAGTTCGTTTTTTTTATATAGGGTTGGGGAAAAAGAAATGTCGTATTTCTGATCGAAATTTGACACTTTATTTAACATATTTGAAATTATCCAATTTAAGTCAAATATGCGCCATTTTGTTCGCAAACTTGTTGTCATTTAGAAGGCAACTTCATTATCCCCCCCCCCTCGTTATTTGCAAAAAATTCAGACAGCCAGTTTTCGCAAGCCTCTTTTGAGGCCAACTTAGTATCACCAAGAGCGTTTTGCATGGACCGGAAGAGATGATAATCACTTGGAGCCAGGTATAGCCAGGTAGGACATCCCATCCGGGCTCCCGTAGCTTCTCGCGGGTCATCAAAGATGTGTGAGGCCGAGCGTTTTCCTGATGGAAAACAACACCATTCCATATTTTTAGTGGAGGCGATCTGGCGTAGTGATAACATCCATACCTCTAACGCAGAGATCACGAGTTCAATTCTCACTCCCGACATTCTTCCAAAAATGGAAGTAAAAGTGACGAACCAGCCGAAATGTGCTGAAAGTCACTATAATAGAGAAAAAAAAACAGGAAGTGGGTTATATCTATGGTATAACCGCAAGGGTGACGTAGGACTATCGTTGATTTAGAGATCATTTGTATGAAGTTGAATCTGAATTCATTCTGAATGAATGAATATTTGGAGAACTTCGAAAACGAGAGCGTTACGTTGGAGGCACAAGGTTTTATGCATCCAATATTGGATACAGAAATATCCTACTGATGGGGAAGAATAATCTTCAGAAGCTATCCTGTTGATTCCGATTGATTGAAAAATCACAAAACCTAATGTATTTGGTCACAGTGTTACATGGATAGAAAACATTAAAATAAACTCTTTCATATGAATGTAATTTTAAATTCCCAGAGGAACTGGCAGATTATTTTCAGTAACGATTAGATATTTCCACATTTTCCTCGATACTGGAAGCCCACCAGTGGTTAATGCTAACTCGATAACCATCTGTTAATAGCACTTGATTGAAACATATTTGGTCACAGTGTTACATGGATAGAAAACATTCAAATAAACTCTTTCACATGAATGTATTTTTAAATTCCTAGAGGAACTGGCAGATTATTTTCCGGACCTTTCTCGATCCAAACGGAAAGAATTCCGTGCGTGTATGTGTGTGTGTGTGTAGCGGCTGCTTCGAGATCTTCCCGGGGAACCGTTTGTAGCATCACTCTCCTCCTGATGGATTCCCTTCTGGCCTAAGGTGCACAAACAGGCTCTTGGTGACACCGTTCATCCGCGCTTTCATGATAAATGAAGAGCTTCACCACAACAGCGACAACATGCTCCAATCGCTGTTCAATTATAACTGAGTGGATTTCCGAGCGGCGCTCGCTTATATACCGATTGGTGATTTCAATAGCCTATTTTGAAAGCAAATTTAAGACTATTGAAACAAGTTTTTGGATCAGAAAGTAACAAGTATAGAACGCGTAGACATTTTATCTTTCGAATGAAGTGTTTATCATACCATTTCGTTCAGTTGTTTAGGAGCTATTAACACTCAAAATCTCGGTCTCCGGCGTAACGCTTTCGTTTTCGGAACTTTGATTTTACACCCCGGTATAGAAATGAAAGACGTAGTCCTACGTCAAAAAGAAAACCATTCCTATTGATCAATTCTGGCCGCTTTTGACCCTGCGTCAGACGGTCAAGCTACTCACAGTAGAGAACCGAGTTGAGGGTCTGGCCATAGTTGAGAAGCTCATAGTGGATAATTCCCTTCCAATCCCACCAAACACACAGCAAAACCTTCCTGACCGTCAATCCGGTCTTGGTTTCCACGACGGTTGGCCTACCAGTACGGGGTTTATCTTCGACAGCCACTACACCAGAACGAAATCGATCAAACTAACGCTGTGCTGTGCGAATCGTTACAGTATCGGGTCCATAAACTACACGAATTTTTTCGGCCGCCTTCGTTGCAGTTTTACCTCGCAGGTAGTAAAAACGTAAAATATGGCGAATTTCTTGTTTGGTGAACTCCATCTTTGACGTGCTATAACTTGAGACTGAAAAGGACAATCACAACACTGTCAAAACGACACATGTAGCACAGATTGTTGTCTTCAAATCTGAGACGAGACATGACAATAGGGGGCCGATTCCGGACCACTTTTTCTGTCAAACTCGGACCACTTGCAACTCGACTCCTGATTGGTTGATGAGGAAAACAGTTGACAAAGATAAATATACTAAAATGGGATTTCCAACATTTTCACAGTATTGCCAAATATATTCAAAATTGACTAATAGTTGCATTCATATTTCAATTTAACGAAAATTTCTATTATGGATTCTTTGTATATTTTTGTTTCTGTTACGTCCTGTGTTCAGTTTCCGAAGAGAGACATTGTACAGTACTGTTAGTTTTTGAACGATGTCAGAGTTGAATTATAATGCCTTATTTCCGTATACACTTCACGGTGAAAACGAAATGAGGATACACTTCATTCGATGACAACTATACAATGTTGACACCTGGAAACAAAATTAGTTTTTAACAAGGCTTACTACTCTCACCACATCAGATTAGCCGGCCCGGAGGCAGTTTTAAATTTGTCAAAATCTGAATGAAAATTTTTACTTGGCGTTGTTTATTTATATGAAGCACGTCTTTCTTACCATAACTTAACCCATTTTCTATACACTTTCCGATATTCTCATTAAAATTTATTATAATATAAATTTATCTTCAGATACCATTTTTGTAAGAGATTATTTTACCATATGAAGAAAACAAAGTTTTCCATTCACATTGAACATTCATTCGATACGGAGAAGTTAATTTTCATTCAATTCATGTATTTCAACATATCATACTCCTGTTATCAAATCTACGTTTTTTGCTTTCTCTGAATTTAAATTTGTTTTGGATACCAAAATAACAGGAAAATACTAACTGTTTAAAATATGAACCCGATTTTATAATTAATATGAAAAATTGTACAGCTCAAATAATACATGATACGAAGAACACATGTTTATCTTATGGGAAAATAATCTTCCGAAATTTTATAACATTTGGCAACCTTCACATCTCGCGTGGCTCGGCTCCCTGTTATCTAGCACTTGGCTGACGAAAATGCAGAAAGAAGAGTAAGAAGCCAGTTGTCACGTCTTGTCTTAGCTTCAAATAGCCGTATAGTATGACCCAATGCGATAAGTACAACACAGGATATGTTTAAGTGTTGCCATATATTGACAATAAAGGGTGTGTCACATCAAATTGCATCACGGAAAAAACGCTGTAGAAATTCGCCCAGTAGACCGATCCTTTTGAAAATTTTAGACAGTAAAATAAAAACTATTAAACAACTTTTGGAATTTTCTTTTTATTCATACTTCGAGCCCAAGCCCGTATGCTCGCACCTTCCTCTTTACCCCGTCCATAAGGTTCTGTACAACGTCAGGTTGTAGTTTTTTTGAACAGAAATCCATTTTCTCTTGAAGTCCGCCTCCGATTTGACAACTTTTGGGTTCTTCCGGGGGGCCTGCTTCATAATCGCCCAATATTTCTCTATTGGGCGAAGCTCCGGCGCGTTGGGCGGGTTCATTTCCTTTGGCACGAAGGTGATCCCGTTGGCTTCGTACCACTCCAACACGTCCTTTGAATAGTGGCACGAAGCGAGATCCGGCCAGAAGATGGTCGGGCCCTCGTGCTGCTTCAATAGTAAGTAGTAAGTAGTAAGCGCTTCTGTAGGCACTCCTTAAGGTAAACCTGCCCGTTTACCGTGCCGGTCATCACGAAGGGGGCGCTCCGCTTTCCGCAAGAGCAGATCGCTTGCCACACCATGTACTTTTTGGCAAACTTGGATAGTTTCTGCTTGCGAATCTCCTCCGGAACGCTGAATTTGTCCTCTGCGGAGAAGAACAACAGACCCTGCAGCTGACGAAAGTCCGCTTTGACGTAGGTTTCGTCGTCCATTACCAGACAATGCGGCTTCGTCAGCATTTCGGTGTACAGCTTCCGGGCTCGCGTCTTCCCCACCATGTTTGCCTTTCGTCGCGGTTAGGAGCCTTCTGAACCTTGTATGTACGCAGGCCCTCCCGCTGCTTGGTCCGCTGGACGAATGAACTTGACAAATTCAGCTTATTGGCGACATCCCGGACCGAACTTCTCTGATCACGTCTAAACTGCTTAACTACGCGCTTGTGATCTTTTTCACTGACGGAGCATCCATTTTTGCCGTTCTTCACCTTCCGGTCTATGGTTCTCGAAGTATCGTTTTAGTACTCTGCTGACCGTGGATTGGACGATTCCCAGCATCTTACCGATGTCCCGATGTGACAACTCCGGATTCTCGAAATGAGTGCGCAGGATTAATTCACGACGCTCTTTTTCGTTCGACGACATTTTTCCAAATTTACGAAAAATTGACAGTGAAGCATGGCCAACGTGATATATACACTCTTATCTGATTATAAGCGAAAGCTGAAGATATAATTCCTAAAAATTAAATTTCTACAGCGTTTTTTCCGTGATTTTCTGTTTGAATTTTTCAAGTATGGAAATGCATCGTTTCAACGTTTTAGTTAAATCCGGCAACGAAAAAAGTTGTTTTGTATAAATAACCAAAACCAAACCAAATAAAATCAATGCTCTCTTTATATCGCGTTGCAGAACATCTGCTTTGCCGGAATTGTTTTTGGAACAAAAGAAAATAATCGATCCAAACGCAGAGAAAAAAAACGTACGGCCGCTGCAGTTTTATCCTGAAATTCAATCATTTTCTTTGACGCTCCCTTAAACTCGTAAACAAAACTCAATGCCGTCAACGCGAATTGAGCTTCGTTTACAAGTTCAGGGGAGCGTAAACGATAATAATTGAATTTCAAGCGGAATGAACGCTTTTTTGATTCCAGATGGCTTTTTAACAAATGAGAGATATTAGTCTAACTAATTATTCCTCTCAGTATGACGATTAATCGATTAATCGAATATTTGGAGCGATTAATCGTATCGAATAACAAACTGCTAAAAAGTATTCGATTAGCTGATGAACGATTAATTTCAAAAATCGGGGATCACTAGATCAGACAACTGGCTTCTTACTCTTCTTCGTCACCTAAAAACAATGCCAGTATTTCCAAATATTATACAATTTCGGATTTTTTAATTTCTGTTTGAACGATTAATTTCAAAAATCGGGGATCACTAGATCAGACAACTGGCTTCTTACTCTTCTTCGTCACCTAAAAACAATGCCAGTATTTCCAAATATTATACAATTTCGGATTTTTTAATTTCTGTTTTTATGAATCGTAACATTTGGTTGGTGCGAATTCAATGATTTTGCATATTTTCAATTAGGCAATCTCAAAAATATGTTTTAAAAGGATGAAATAAGTGATTTAAATATCCATATCTATAATATAATGATGATAACAACCATAACAACTCGTCCAAGATTGTCTGGAGAGTTTTTTCTCGTTCATTCGTAAAACAACGGCGCTCAACTCCGTTGCAATTCAGGAACAACTTGAACTTTCGCAATACATGACCGTAGTACTGAATGCTTCGTATACAGCCGATACACAAGAACATCTTGTTGGATTGATGGACTTGCTATCAAAGCAGCGAGAAGAATGTGCAGCCCGGAAAATAATCGACAGTGAAGCAGCATCGATATCATATCGAATTTCAGCTTCATCTAATTTTAGTGAGAATGTGGATGACATGATATGTTATAAGTATTATTATTACACTTAAATATACATGCGTAATAGTAGTAATATCGACTGCATTGTTGTTTTTTTTCTTTCTAATAGAACATCACTCATTTCTCACTAATTTGAAATATTTTTTTTTATATTTTTTCTCTTTTCATATTAGCATTCGCTGAACAAAAGCAATGGCACAATGGCATGCAAGTGAACGTGAACAAAGCCTATTATAAAACAAACTGCTATTATCATGTTTAACTAGAATATCTTGTGACACCTAGCTGTTCAAAACTTACTCTGCTGTTGGTTCAGCGCTCATCTTTGTTATTGGAAAGTATATTGTTGGTAGAGTGAAATAGTGTTCAGGTTTTGTGTGTGGAAAGAGAAAGATAAAGGGTAAATGAAGTTTATATAGAGTATAGTGAAAGGGTTAATAGATGTAATGGTGTTTGATGTCATGTGAATGTAATATCTGTGTCAATGCCTGAATGTTATTATGCCTTTTATGTGTCGGCTCTTCAGGATACTCCCATTGCGGTGTTTGAAGGAATCTAGATGGGCTTATGACTCACCGAAAGGGTGGTTTAGGTCTGAAGCAAAAGAAATATCGAAATTGTATGCGTACTCAGTGAAGATGCCAAAAGAAGTTTTGGATACAAGTGCTATCCTTGATGCGCTTCAGCGAAAGGAAAAAACACGACACTGGAAAAGCATGTTATGCTACACGTCGTTGTGGCGTCATTCGGTCCTTCCTTTTTTTCACTACTCAGCTTAGCCTCGCAGCACTATGACGCATATCGTTCTATTCTTCGAACGCTTCATTGTTTACGTAAAAAGACACAGCCTAGGAAGTGAGCCAATCTAGATATAGTACAAATGCGGACCGAATTTGGCCCTTATTGCACCTTTATTGATCGAATGAGTAGGGCAACAAATTATGGGCAATAAAATGTAACGGCGTTGAATTCGATCCTTACGTTCGGGAGCATTAGGAGAAGCCTAGCAACAGGAAGTGCTCGTGAAATGTAAACATTGCAGCAAACTTCCGCACAAATATCGATACGAGTCCTAGTTATTGATAAATTAAAATGAATGAAAACCAAGATAAACAATCATTTCGCACCCATGCTCTGGTGGCTATACTTTATCAATAGTATAAAGAACATCAGTGCGGATCAATAAATCAAGACGCAGATGTGAAGCGAACCGAAGTTTGAGTTGCTAATACTTATGGTAACTTTCAAGGCATCAAAATACATAAGAAACATAATGTCGAATGAAAAATTTCATAAACATTTCAACAACGTCCGCGAAACTAGAATCAAAAGCCACGAACAAGCATAGCCACATTGGACATTCGTGGTAAACGATTGACACATATTTAATTTTTCCCACGTGAGAGAAAATGGAAAACTGCTGAAGGATTTGGAGAGAAAGCTCGTCCTGTTCTATTCTCTCCCGCTACCAATACAAGTCTGTTGCATGAAGAACGACATAATGAACCATCGTCAAGCTGAACCCAATACGGGGATGAATGCTTTATGGTGGTCGGACAAGGTGAAGTAAAATTGTATGAATGGAAATGTTCATGGAGAAGTAATTTTCAGTACATTATCAACACGATATATTTTCCTAGAAAACGTCTTTTTGATGGCAATATACACCCCATCCTGGGGCGGAAGGATTCTGTCTAAATAAATAAACTAATTTGATATATTTTTTCTCGACAAAAGGACAATGGTTCTCTGCGACTTACATTTTAGGTGTTTCTTATATTTGTTGCGGGTTGAGATGTGTAAAAATCCGAATCTCGTTCCTCAGGCAGAAAATTTTCACAGACTCCTGCTCTTACGTTCCTCCTTTGGTGCTATCCAAGTGTGTATGTAGGCTGAAAATCCAATTTTTCACTTTAGCAACTGTAGACTATGGGTTTCCACAAAACAGAGAAAATTTTATTTTCCAATCGCGAGTCTCGCTATGGTTCACTGCATTTCTTTTCCGTATCGTTACGTATGTAGCGAGGACTTGTACCGATTCTTCGATTTTCTTTTCACGTCACATGCATACTCATTAGAAGCACATCATTATTTCACACCTATTGCTCAAAGTAGTGAAATTTTCCATCGATTTCAGGCTCAAATTTTCACTATTCGAACCAATTTTATTCCCGATTTATTTTTCCGAACATCAAACAGGCACAATCCTTCAGAACGGTTATCCAACTACTGTTAAATCCACTCGGGAATTTTCAGCAGCAGAATCCAAATTGAAGGTTCGTCATAAATCTTTTTTTGGACAAAAATTTCATTACTCTTTCACATATGACAAATTTATAATTGATAATAATTCACTCACGGAACACGACTCTTGCTTTTATCCCTTTTTTGTATTAGTCTAACAATGAAATTTTCCAGCTCTGGCAAGAAAAGACCACTTTTTCCGCTTTCTTCTTTTTTTCCGCTGAATATTCCTGTTCCTTCAGCGCCGTTCTGGATCGGGACTCGTTCGTGTCCGACTGCTTGCTTGGTCAACGTTCATTTGCGGAAAGGAGCTTGATTTGTCTTTTCCTGTACGGCACATTTCCAGTAGCGCAGCGAAAGCTCGCTCCCGTCTCAGTTCCAGCTCGCTTCTCTCGCAGGAGATGCGGCCTGGGGAGCGATAAATGGGAAACCCTACGCCATACCACCATACCACACGCTAATTGATGCAGTTTATCGCCGAGAGGATACGAGAGTTCTCTCGCGAAAGGCGGATGAGGGCTTCAATGGAGTTTCCACGTGTCGTGCGCAGATGTTGTGCAATGCATTGGAAGGCTGAACTCCGGCACGGAATCCTTCCAACTACGTAGTTGTGATATATGCGATATTGTTTGACTGGAAAGCAATGGAAGGAGGGATAGTATTTTATAGCGAGATTCATGTCCCAGATGGAAAGTGAGTTTCGTGGACACATTGAGAGGAATTTACTTTCTTTGTAGGTTTTTTTCCTACTATGACATCTATTGCAATTTTGTTATTATGTCTTTTATGTGTCGGCTCTTCAGGATACTCCCATTGCGGTGTTTGAAGGAATCTAGATGGGCTTATGAAGCAATGGAAGGAGGGATAGTATTTTATAGCGAGATTCATGTCCCAGATGGAAAGTGAGTTTCGTGGACACGTTGAGAGGAATTTACTTTCTTTGTAGGATTTTTTCCTACTATGACATCTATTGCAATTTTAACTAACCATAAAGATTTAACATTTCTGCCATTTTATGCCATTTTTGAGTCAGTCAGTCAGTTTTTTTTTGTTCACACCAGCTATACTCAACCTGCGGCCCGCGGGCTGCATGCGGCCCACCGGGCTCTTCTGGTTGGTCCGCCTGGTCAGCTACCTTTATGTGCAACAATCAAGAAAACTTATATCTAGGAAACATGAGATGAGAACAGTGGAATTTGACACATTACACATTTACTAACATTACATTTTTGTCTAGTTAAGTAGTATTAGTAGATTAAATATTTATTGAATATACTTCATCCGATCATTACGACTAATCCTGTTGATGTTAGCGTATAAAAATGAAAATATGAAATATGAATTACTTTTTTATGGCATAAGACTACGTTTTTCTGTAATGAGACTAAATCATAAAACAGGTCAAGTTTTTTTTCTATCCAAAATATATATTTTTATTAAGGCTCATATGGCGTCAGCCTAACGGGGCCGGGAGTTCAATATTTTGACAATGTTTGCTTACAACTATGTTAGTAATATGTAACCGATTACTCGCGGTTGGCTCGAGGTTAGTATTACAAGTGTTCTCATAATTGGGATGTTGCAGTCTTCAATGCTCTGTCCGTGTGCCCGACACGGGATACTTCCTATTGGGATGCAGCTAACCGTTAATCAGCAACGGCCCCCTAGTCTGCACCCCATATCTAGCGTGGTGCGTCTTTCTTGACTCCAGGAATCCAGGATAGAATGAGCACTAGCCGGCGCAATCATCAGCTCGTGTAGAGTTTTCATGAGCGGTACAATCTTTGGCTCTTGTTGAATCATCAGTGGACTGCACAACCTTCGGCCCGTGCATCTGTAAAGAGTGTGTGTATGTATTGCCGCGACTAAGTAAAAGTTTATATATCGGATAGGAGGGATATGAAACAGGGACACAACGAAGGAAACATCATTAAACGTTGACATCGGCGTTTCTGAGGAACAGGTATAGATGGAGCAGAAGATCAGGATCACGGCTACCTAAGGTCAAGTTTTTCATGAAATAGTTTCAAAGTTAATACTTATATTAGCTCTGAACGGATTTTGATGGTTTGCGTTTCCATCAAATCGGCAATTCGGTCGGACAATACTTAAATATCACTGCTTATCAGACGAGCTTAAATCGGTCGCTTGAAATACAAATGCAGCATGCGTTCTACGGACAATGTGGACAGAGAAAATATTGCAATCTTAGCTTCGCCGTATTCTATTCTTTGAGTATAAACAAGCCATTCGCGATTTCAAATTACAGTATACACAATTCGTCAGTCATCTAACTAGCGACCGAATGGCAGCTAGGCTTTTGAAGTGACCTTTCTCAATGCTGAGTGTTTAGTTTAGTTTTCCAAATTGGTATTTTTTATGGCTAGAGGCGAATGATCTGATGAGTTTTGAAGCCTCTATAATGCTAAACATCATCACCATCATTCAAGTCGTCTCGCTCCAGCTATCAGCAGTCTTTTTCATTGCTGATGTCAAACAAACAGTGGTTTTGCTCGATTCTTAGGAAGAATGGAAGATAGATATCGCACAGTATGGAACAATTTTTGCATCACATCATATTTGAATCTGTACTGGAGCGTAAGTTTAAAATTTCTTAAACGAGAGTGTTACGTTTGGGGTGCAAAATTCCGAGCGTCAATACCTCTTTTTCAGTTGTACAAAGTGGTATGTCAATCACTTCTTTCGAGAGATAAAAGATGTATGAGCAATGCTGGTTACTTATTGATCCAAAAACTTATTTCAATAGCTAAAAACTTTTTCGAAAAAAAAAATATTGAAATCACAAAAATGTATAAATATGAGTACCTGCTTGAAAGTACATTTTAATCAGGATTTGTCGATGCATGTCATTGGTTGTCAGTTAAAGTTCTATAAATATTGAGCTCGCCCTGGCCAATCTTAGATTCTATTTTGCAACTGTGTGAGTTTTAGGAGTGTTTTTGGATTTATTGGTGTAATGATGTTCTTTTGATTTATAGAGATTTTAAGCTTAGTTCATTCTCTTCAAGCCTTGAAAAAGACCAATTTGAAAAATCAAACAAAACAACTCGGCCTCGAGAAACACCATTTACCAATACAATTGCTGTCATCCGGTCGCTAGCTGGATGACTGATAAATCGTGAATGACTTATTTGTGATTTTTTCAATTGATCATCCATTTTTCGTGATTTCAATTATTGTTTCCGGATTAAAAGAGACGTAAGGTATTTTTCAGCGTTGACAGTTGTGTTCTTCGGTGGTAAACTAAAGTTGAAAATTTGTTTCGATGCAAATGCTTTCGCCTCCGCCGCCACCACAAAAATTGATTCAGTTCGGATTTTCTGTTGCCGTTCTGCGTCTTTTGAGATGTTTCGTTCTGCGTTGGAGATGTAATTTTGATAAGAGATACCGAAAAACTACTTATACATTCAAAAAGATCAGTATTTCAGTTTCAGTGCTCAAGAGAGCAAGCTTCAACAGTACATGTCAATGCTTAGAATTAATTTAACAATTAACTTAAATTGCTTCGCGAAACGTTCGCGCTCCTCACTCTGTGAAATCATTCATTTATCAACCTTTGCAATTGCTATCAAATATTTGTATCAAAGAGTTTCATCATTTAATTTCTTCAATGTTTGTTCTCGCCGGCAATAATTTCGTAGTTAACAATGCGGTCATGTCTCGCCCTCCTTTATTTTTTTTGCGACCCGCGACACGATGACTAACACGGGTTTGTGGCCCCTATGAGAAAAAGGTTGAGTACCGCTGATTCACACGATGTATAAGCGGTGTTCCTTACAAAATGAATTTACCCCGTTTCTGATGGCTTCGCGCCAATTAGCCAATTAGGATCATGGCAATACCTCGTCATCTTTTTTGATATATCATCAATATTCTTGACAACAAAATTGACGACATAAATTTTTCTCTTCAGGCTAGTCCAGAAATTTTCGATTATACATAGTTACGGAATGTTGGGAGGGTTTGAATACCTGGATACCACCAATACCGACAAACTTTTCATTCCTTCTAATGAACTTTTCGCGTAATGTGATGACGCTAGTTCAGCTCGAAACACGATATCGCGTGAAAGACTCTTATATAGAGGAGATGTGTCTAAAACGCACCTGCCGGGCAATTTGACCCTGATTTTCCCGTAAACCAAGAATAGAATTGCAAAAATGCAAGAATAGAAATGCAATGGATATAGGCAATCGTGCTAGTCAATGATAGAATCCCACTATGCAAGTTTTATATTTGTAACATGCTTCAAAAAAATAAGAAAAATAATTTTCTTTGGAAGCGATTTTCGATGTAATTTTCTACATCATTTCTATAAGGTTTTTGTTGCTTGAAACCGATTCAGAGGCGATAACTGTGGGTCATATTTATTGAGTCGAGTTCCCAGTGAGTATCTCAGATGAAGAAAATGGTAAGAAAGGATTCATTTCCTTGTCAATTTGATATTTTCCGCATCAGCTTACCATCGGGCAGTATGGCATATCCTCGATCGGGGCAATTTGCTCGCTTTCGGTCGGATAACATTCTCACGAGAGATATAGCTTGTATGTTAGGGATGCCAGATGATATTTTCAAATATCTCTGCATGGCACGAATAAATGTCCTCAAATGTAATCATAATGAACAAAAATGAGCAAACCATCACGATATTTCTAAATCATGTTCGATAAATCACACAAACAATTGTTTTCACATACTTTGAAATGACCTCAGTATGTTTTCATGTTTTTGAAATGACCTCAGTATGTTTTCACAAAATTAAATGTCTTCAAAACGAAAACATGTCTTCACATCTGGCATCTATATTATGTGCTCAGAGATTGCAGAAAAACAAGAGCGTGGACTGGAGAATTAATGCACGAATACTGGGAGAACACGCTCACCTGATACCGTATGATTGGAAATTTAAAATTTGGGCGCCTTACAAAATAAAATTCGTAGCACTTTTGTTATTCAGTATCTAAAATACAGAACGATTACAGATGACTGAGGGTTAACTAATCTACGTACTGACGTAGTTGTTACCTTAAATTTCAAGAGCACGGTCAAGATAAATCCATTCTCGCTTCGGGGGTGCGTATTACACACTTCTCCTATATCTCTGTTCACAACCAATAAGCAATAAGTGTTCACTGTAAGCAAATTTGTGGAACTTTATCAGGACCGGCTCCATGTTCGGTAACTAGTCGATAGACCATATTTGTAACCTGCGCAGAATCTGAGACAGCATGGAGGATCACGGCTTCCTTATATTGTTCACCGGATGTTGCGTACACCCTGTAAGTGACGCCGCACACAACCACACGGCACGTTGATCTCCGACCTACTAGGGCGAAGGTGGCTGCTATTGGCAGTGACAGATGACAAACATAAAAAAACATTCGATCACCAGGAAGTTAAAACGTGGATTGGCAAAAAAGGCTAGCTGCCTAATTTGTTAAAATTCTACCTAAAATCTATTTTATTGTTATTAAAAATAGTTTGATTTAAAACTTAATCCTATTGTGCTAAAACCGAATACTTAAAAAGGTAAGAAAAAACGTTAAAACCTTAAAATTAGCTAAAATATTTTGCTAAAATTGTAAAACTTATAGGTTAGCGCTAAAGGAACCTATCAAACATAATAAAATCACACGACAGATAGGAAACGTACAAACGTAAGTTTCAAATGAACTTGTAAAACCATTATCCAAAATTGTTATTATTGTAGGAAAATTTTAATCTCTTTCTCGCTGTGAAATAAAGAGGATTGAATTTCGGAAAAAGTGTTTCCATCGTTGCATTTTCAACATTTTAAAATTTTCGTTTTATCAAACGATTTACGATGCCAAGAGGGAATCGTCGACAGCGTCAAACGCCAGAGGAAAGCTCTATGCAAACGTGCCTGCTTTGCAATCGTTCGGACAACGATGAGATGGTGTGCTGCGATAGATGTGCCTGCTGGTTTCACTTCGTCTGCGTCGGTGTCAACGAGGGCTAATCGTTCTTGGAGCTGCCCGGATTGCTCGCCAGCTAAAGATCCGGCTCCATAATTGCAACAAACATCGACCCAACCAGAAAATACAGGGGAACCATCCATTCTTTCGACACAACCATCACCGCAATTGCCGATATTGCCACCGCCGGGACTGTCCGTGCCTCCTCGTCAAATTCCAACCCCTCGTTCGCGCACGTCAGGATAAGGTAGTGTAACACCACCGACACCACAGCCTTGCACTCCACGTCCATTGGATCAGCATCCTCCGGTTGTCGAGGTCCAGGAAGAACGGGCAACTAATCATGTCGCGCATATCGAAACTGATCTGCTTAATGAATTGTCGGCAGACCTTCGCATTCAGCTTTTGAAGGAACAACAAGCAATCGAGCAGCGATATTTGCTGCGTAGGTTTCAGTTGTTGTTGGATTCATCACATAATAACAATTTATCGAATCCTCGAGCACCTGTTAGGACTAATCGTATCGCTGGTCCCGCTCCTGTAAGTCATTCTTCGACAATGAATGCGAATCAACCGCCTTTACTTACAACTACTCAAAATTGAATTGAATCACCATTTGTCCCGATTTCTCATGCTCAACGAACGGAACATACTTCGACTTTTCTCGTCGCTGTTGAAAATCGATCGAATTTCGTAGAATTTCGTCCACCTCGATCTGTAAGGGGTCCTATTGCTTCGACGATGGTTCCACCTCAGACAAATCCACCTGCGTTTTCTCGTTCCAAAGATAATCAGCGTATGCGATCTTCTGCTTTGGCACAGTTCGTTAGTAACGCTCCAACCGGTCTGGAATATCACCCGTCGGTCTTACATGATGATCCTACTGCAGTAGGGGGTACGGTATTGCTCAACAGAAGTCAGATCGCTGCTCGTCATGCGGTATCGAAAGAATACCAATATTTACTGCCGAACCGGAGGAGTGGCCCTTATTTTTTGCGTCTTTTGAAAATACAACGCACCTTTGCGGATTTACAGCAGAGGAAAATATGGTTCGGCTCCAAAAGTACCTAAGAGGGAAAGCACTGGAAGCGGTAAAGTGTCAACTGTTGCACCCGAGCAATCTGGATCAAGTTCTGGCTACACTGAAGATGCTCTTCGGCCTTCCAGAAATCATTGTACATTCGCAAATACAGAAAGTAAATAATCTGTCAGCCCCTAAAGCAGATCGTCTCGGAAGGCTTGTTGATTTTGCTCTTACTGTACGTAACATGGTAGCTACAGTTCAGGTTTGTGAATTAGAGGAACATTTGTGTAACCTCACTCTTCTGCACAGTTTATCCGAGCGACTTCCTCCGATGATTCGGTTGAATTGGGCGACTCACCGACAGTCTCTCCGGTCTGTGACATTAGTTGAGTTCAGCGACTGGCTATATAAGTTAGCGGAAGCAGCCAGCGCCGTAACAATGCCACAGTTTTCATGTGTCGCTGACAATAAATCTCGTCGTGCCCGAAAAGAAGATGGATTCTTGAACACCCACGCTGAAGCCCAGAAAGTGAAGCAGTTTGGTTCAAGCAAAAGTTGTGTCGTTTGCAAGGGAAGTTGTGTTGCGGTAGATAAGTGTAAGCAATTTGTTTCATACAGTCTTTCTGCGCGTTGGGACGCACTATGGGAGCATAAACTATGTCGTAGTTGCTTAGCAAACCATCGAGGTTCGTGCAAATCCGCAAAACCGTGTGGGAAGAACGGTTGTGAATACAACCATAACAGACTACTGCACAATGACGCAAAGGATAAGCGAGAAACGCCAATGGCTAATTCGAGCAACCACACTAACGGACAGAGGCCAGGGGTTCATGATATCGAGTCGTGTAACATGCATCGGGGAGGAAGCAATTCTGTACTGTTTCAGTACATTCCCATTATTCTTTATAACCAAGGGATCGAGATTCGTACGTACGCGTTTTTGGACAGTGGATCGTCTCTGACGCTGATGGAGGAAGGTCTAGCGAAACAGTTACAACTGAGTGGAGAGAAGTATCCATTGTGTCTGCGGTGGACTGCTGATACTTGCCGCTATAAAATGGACGCCACTATATGTTCTTTGAACGTATCCGGCACGCTAGACGGAAGTAGTCAACACAACTTGAAGGAGGTCTACACGGTGAAGGATTTGAAGCTACCTTCTTAGTCGGTAACAGTTGGAAAACTGTCCGCCAAGTACGCGCACCTAAAAGGGCTGCCGATAGAATGTGAGAGAAAGTTAGATGAACCCATTGCAGTTAAAACGCGTCTTGGCTGGACGGTTTATGGTACGATGATGAACAGTTTTCTATCGAGCGTGGTTCCACACAATTTCCACATCTGTTCTCACTCTCGCGGGTCAGACGAAAACCTTCATGAAGCAGTCAAGAACTACTTCAGTCTCGACAGTTTAGGGATTGGATCTCCACAAAACCAGCTTCTCTCTAAAGAAAACGAACGTGCCCTAGCAAAGTTGCAGGAAGTTACTACATTCCGAGATGGACGGTACCAAGTGGGACTTCTTTGGAAATACGATGACATACGACTGCCTAATAATCGGACAATGGCACTCAGGCGCCACTATTGTCTGATGAAAAGGATGGAACGCGAACCCATGTTGGCTGAAACGGTACGAGCGACACCAAAGCGACACCAAAGGAAAATCGAGAAACCGGCAATCGTACGTGATATCTACGATTTTTCCGGTCTTTAACCCCAACAAGCCGGGTAAAGTCCGGATAGTCTTTGATGCTGCTGCATTCTTCGGAGGTGTCTCGTTGAATTCCGTGTTGTTGAAAGGCCCGGATCAGTTGAACACTTTACCACCAGTATTATATAAATTTCGTGAGCGGCTGATAGGCCTTGGAGGTGACATCGCCGAGATGTTTCACCAGTTGCGGATGAACCCTGAAGATGCAGACAGCCAGCGGATTTTATGGTGTGCTAATGCTGAAACAACGAAGCCATGCGACTACGTGATGCAGGTGGTAACCTTTGGGGCTACCTGCTCCCCGAGTACAGCACTTCACGTTCTGAAAGATAACGCGTCCCGTTTTGAAAAACAATATCCTGTGGCGGTTGAGGCTATCTTCCGTCGCCACTATGTCGACGATATGTTGACAAACGTTAACACTGATGAGGAGGCGATCAAGTTGTCCAACGATGTCCAGCACATACATAACCAGGGAGGATTCCTGATGCGAAACTGGATTTCGAACTCGCCTGTGGTACTAGAAGCCCTCGGAGTGAGCCCAAAGCACGAGAAATCACTGGAAATGAACGCTGAGCTCGCTATGAAAAAACAGGAAGTGGGTTATATCTATGGTATAACCGCAAGGGTGACGTAGGACTATCGTTGATTTAGAGATCATTTGTATGAAGTTGAATCTGAATTCATTCTGAATGAATGAATATTTGGAGAACTTCGGAAACGAGAGCGTTACGTTGGAGGCACAAGGTTTTATGCATCCAATATTGAATACGGAAATATCCTACTGATGGGGAAGAATAATCTTCAGAAGCTATCCTGTTGATTGCGATTGATTGAAAAATCACAAAACCTAATGTATTTGGTCACAGTGTTACATGGATAGAAAACATTAAAATAAACTCTTTCATATGAATGTAATTTTAAATTCCCAGAGGAACTGGCAGATTATTTTCAGTAACGATTAGATATTTCCACATTTTCCTCGATACTGGAAGCCCACCAGTGGTTAATGCTAACTCGATAACCATCTGTTAATAGCACTTGATTGAAACATATTTGGTCACAGTGTTACAAGGATAGAAAACATTCAAATAAATTCTTTCACATGAATGTATTTTTAAATTCCTAGAGGAACTGGCAGATTATTTTCCGGATCTTTCTCGATCCAAACGGAAAGAATTCCGTGCGTGTATGTGTGTGTGTGTAGCGGCTGCTTCGAGATCTTCCCGGGGAACCGTTTGTAGCATCACTCTCCTCCTGATAGATTCCCTTCTGGCCTAAGGTGCACAAACAGGCTCTTGGTGACACCGTTCATCCGCGCTTTCATGATAAATGAAGAGCTTCACCACAACAGCGACAACATGCTGTTTTCATGTTTCTTTGTTTTTAAGAGGCTTTAAACTTTGCAGTTCATTCGCCTCCAAATACAACATGCTCCAATCGCTGTTCAATTAGAACTGAGTGGATTTCCGAGCGGCGCTCGCTTATATACCGATTGGTGATTTCAATAGCCTATTTTGAAAGCAAATTTAAGACTATTGAAACAAGTTTTTGGATCAGAAAGTAACAAGTATAGAACGCGTAGACATTTTATCTTTCGAATGAAGTGTTTATCACTTATGCTCTGTACGGATCGCAACCGGGAGCTATTATCTGGCGCCAAACACCCTACAAAGCGAGACGTTCTGCGAACTCTCATGGCAATCTATGATCCTTTAGGACTTATCGCGCACTACCTGATGTATTTAAAGGTACTTCTTCAGGAAATCTGGAGAGCTAAAACTGGATGGGATGATGCTATTGAACACAAACATCTGGAGAAATGGCTGCTCTGGTTGCGCATACTGCCCGAGCTGGAAACTGTTGAGATACCTCGTTGTTATTTTCGTCATGATGCAGGTATCGACAAGACTACCGTGGAACTTCACACTTTTGTGGACGCCAGTTAGAATGGTTTCGCTGCTGTATCATATTTCCGCTTCGAGATAGACGGCCACATCGAGTGTTCTTTCATCGGGAGCAAAACAAGAGTAGCACCTATAAAGTTTGTCTCCATCCCTCGTCTCGAACTGCAAGCAGCTGTTGTCGGAGCGCGTTTGGCCCAAAGTATTGTTGAAGGACATTCTATCAGAATCGACCTCCGCTACTTCTGGACGGATGCACGAGACGTTATATGTTGGCTGCAATCTGACCATCGTCGCTATTCTCAGTTCGTAGCTTTCCGCGTGGCCGAGTGGTTAGCGTCAAACCTAACATGCCGGGGGTTCGGGTTCGATTCCCGTTCTGGTCGGGGAAATTTTTCTTCAAAGAAATTTCCTCTGACTTGCACTGTGGTCACGCGTATTCTAGAGCTTGCCACTCAGAATGCATTCAAGGCGTGTTATTTGGCATAGAAATCTCAACTAAGTACTAATGAAAATGACGCAAGTAATACTACGTTGAGACGGCGAAGTTCCTCTAGGAACGTTAGTGCCATTGAAGAAGAAGAAGAAGCTTTCCGCGTCGGAGAAATATTGGAAACAACGAACGTTAACGACTGGAGGTGGCTGGGTACCAAACACAACGTTGCCGACGACGGCAAAAAATGGAAATTTAGGCCGGATCTCAGACCTACAAGCCGTTGGTTCATCGGTCCTCCGTTCCTGTGGAAGCGGAAGAGTGAATGGCCGGTTTTAACTCTAACAGGAGAAGTAACATCCACGGAGGTCCGAGCCAATCTACTGCACCATACCGAAGCTAAAGACGAGGCCGTTCTACAACCGGATAACTACTCTTCTTGGCAGCGGTTGAGACGTGCGATCGCCTTTGTTCAACGCTTCGTCGGAAACATCAAAAAGAAACTAAATAACCAACCTGTGATTTTTGGGGACCTGTGATATTTGGGGCCCCTTGTACAAGCAAAACTTTCTGCTGCAGGAGATGTTTCTATTCCGGCAGGCCCAGAGAGATGTCTACGGCGAAGAACTGGCGGCTATAGCAGTAGGAAACCGTCAGCTCAACAATAAAAGCCGCTTATACAAGCAGAGCCCTTTCATTGATGACCGTGGTGTAATGCGAATCCACGAAGCGCGTCTAGGAGAGTGTGATTTTTTGGACGAAAGCGATTCACATCCCATCATTCTTCCTCGGGATCACCCAATTACCCGTCTCGTGGTAGCCAACGTACATCAGTGTTATCATCATAAGTGTCACGAAACTTGTGTGAACGAAGTACGGAAAGCATTTTACATTCCACGAGTGCGTAGAGTCTGTAACCAAGTTCGCCGAAGCTGCCAGATGTGCAAAATATTCACTGCAAGACCAGTGCCACCGTCGATGGGTCCACTTCCGAAAGCACGAGTAGCGGCCTTCGTACGACCATTTTCGTACGTGGGCGTGGATTTTTTTGGTCCGTTTCTCGTCCTTGTTGGTCGTCACCACGAGAAGCGCTGGGGTATGATTGTCACATGCCTAACCGTTCGGGCAATACATATCGAATTAGCAGCATCATTGACTACAAGCTCGTGCATCATGGCTTTAAGAAACTGCTTCGCGCGTCGTGGAACTCCTGTCGAAATTAGAAGTGACTGCGGAACAAATTTTGTCGGCGCAGAAAAAGAACTTAAGGCTGCGGTGGCGAATCTGGACCGGGACAAGTTAGTGACTGAATTCACCACTCCCACAACTTCATGGATTTTCCCCTCCCGCATCACCTCACATGGGTGGGAGCTGGGAACGTCGTATCTAGTCAATAAAGAAGATCCTTGTCGTCGTTAAACCTCAGCGAGTGACTACAGAAGAAATATTGCGAAGCTACCTAATTCAGGTGGAAAACATCGTTAATAGTCGACCTCTGACGCACGTTCCTGTAGA
Source organism: Toxorhynchites rutilus septentrionalis (assembly GCF_029784135.1). Taxonomy (NCBI): domain Eukaryota; kingdom Metazoa; phylum Arthropoda; class Insecta; order Diptera; family Culicidae; genus Toxorhynchites; species Toxorhynchites rutilus. The sequence goes on from NC_073745.1 coordinate 256,927,194, forward strand.
TAGTTGTTCTTCACCAGCTCTCACCCTGAATCACTTCCTGGTGGATTCGTCAAACGGGTCCAAACCTCTCGTCCCATACAAGGATTGTCCTCTAGCGCTACAGAGGTCTTGGAAGGCATCAGACGCTTTAGCTAATCGTTTCTGGCAACGATGGGTTGCAGAGTATTTGCCTACGATCACTCGTCGCACCAAATGGTTCAACTCAGAGAAGCCTATTGCGGTGGGTGACGTCGTTGTTGTGGTAGATCCGGATCTGGCACGGAATTGCTGGCCTAAAGGACGAGTGGTGTCTGTTACAACCTCCTCTGACGGTCAAGTTCGTTCTGCGGTAGTGCAGACTGCTTCAGGACTCTACAAAAGACCCGCAGTTAAGTTAGCCGTGTTAGCCGTGTCCAACGTCCGGGGGGGATTGTTGCGTACACCCTGTAAGTGACGCCGCACACAACCACACGGCACGTTGATCTCCGACCTACCAGGGCGAAGGTGCACTCTCAGGAAAGATTGGTATATATGACGAATTTTTTGGTAAATATTACCAATGGATAGTAAATTTTTGCAACACGAATCATTCGTACATATTACGCGATAACATTGGTAAACAAATGTCAAATCGGCCAGTATAACCCAGTATAAGCAATCGGTTCAACGTTGATTTAACATACACCCTAAACATGGTCGAAATGATTCATAATAAACTACATTTATTGTTGATACATTTTTTTTTATTATTAATTATTATCATTTCCATTACCATCTTCTGGCTAATAAACGATAAATAAAATTATTTATACTCATTTGCAAGCAATTGCCTTCAGATGCAAAATTCCATCCCTTCCACTTCGACGCGGCTCTGGTTCTTAAAAAGTCTCTCCTCCACCACGAGCCAATCTTGGGGCGAGAACCAGTGGCGGAATTCGTCTTCGTCGAACGCCGCTTCTCGTATTTTGCGGGCGTTTGCGTATCATCCGGCAGTTTATAGTTTGATCATTCTCTGCATCGTTGTGTTCCGTGAGAGATGAGAAAATTTAATCTGCAAAAATTTGATCATTAAGCTAATGTGTGAAAAATGTCTCAACGCTGCGCACTGATTCACTTACCGATACTGCGAAAACGACGAGAATTTCTCCAGAGACTGCTGATTTTCGACCTTCTTAACAACAATCTTGACTGTGTGTTTTGGGCAAGCTTCGAATCAACGCTCCAGGTAGAACAACCAGACAATTTGTTTTCTTCCGGCAAGCAGCACATCGTACTCTATACGGACAGAATAATCCCTTGGATGTTTGTTGCCAACGGTTCAATGAAGTGTATCATTTGTTTGAATTCGATATGTCCAGAAATGTGTTTGTTATAAGGATTCAATAATTGAATTTTAGTCTGTCCGACAATTTCTTGGCGAAGACTTAATAAATAAATAAATTATAAAATCACACGACAGATAGGAAACGTACAAACGTAAGTTTCAAATGAACTTGTAAAACTATTATCCAAAATTGTTATTATTGTAGGAAAATTTTAATCTCTCTCTCGCTGTGAAATAAAGAGGATTGAATTTTGGAAAAAGTGTTTCCATCGTTGCATTTTCAACACCGGACTTATTCAGGTAGGGTACTGTAGATGTATTAGTAGCGATCATTCAAAATCGTCTAAAACTAACAGAGGACTTTGAGGTGGCGATGAACCGTCCTATTTTTTTTAGGGCATACGGGGCATAATTGTCAATTACTCTCGTCGGTTTATTTGCTTCCGAAGGCGTGACATTCTTGTAAACATTACTCCTAGAAGTAGTCTATCATAACCATTTTCTCGAAGAATAACATGACCCGTTTATTGTCCAAAAAGTAGCAATTTATTGGTTACATTTTGTCGTACATTAAACAAGAATAAAGAAAAAAGGAAGTACATTGAAATATTGTGAAGATTGGAAATAACTGCGAGATGTTCATTGATAAATTCAACTTGTATTACATTCATTATCTATTACACACAAACACAAAAAAAACAGTGCAAATGATCATAAATTTACAATAAAATATTAATTTTGACATTAAACTAACAATTTGTCGCTAATGCTAAAAAAATGTTCAATGGCGAAAATTATTCTAACGAAAAACTGTGGCGAATAAAATGTTAAGATATTGGAATATATTCTTCAAGCACGGCTGTAACTTTGGTTTACGGTGTATATAGAAATCAGGATTCTAACACCTCATTTGCTTTCTTTTCCAGCAATTTAATAACTTTCGCCAAGTCGTAATCTTTCACGATTTTCGCGTACATAGTTTTCCTGACCTCTGTCATCGTCAGCCAGAAGGGGGTAATTTTGGCGATCATTTTCAAATGTTCCTCTAGCTCTTTCACCGACAGTTTGCTCCGATAGCTGTTCTCAATTCTGACCAGGGTCATCTCAAGCGGCAGAACACCCTTCTTCTCGGTGATGAATACATTTCGCAGATGGCGAGCAATTTCCGGCAGTCTGCTATACTTGATAGCTTCACGATCCTGTGAGGGTGGCCGGGTCATCTGATCCAACGCTTTGGCGGCTTGTTTGGCCCGGATTTTCTCCAGTAGTGCTTTGGGAATGTTTTTGAATGCTGCTTGCCTAGGATCTTCAGTCTTCGTTTCTGTTGGTTGGGAGGGTTTGATTTCTTTGGTATCCTCCTGACCGCAAGCAGCTACTGGTGCTGCTGTTGTTTCTGTTGTAGTCGTTACAACTGCCTGACGCTTCTTTTCTTCCAGTCGTTGAAAAGCTCGTTCCATCGCCGTACCACAGTTGAATAAGTTTCTAGCCGTTGAAAGAACATCTTTGGCTGAAGAGAACCGTTCCACATTCGGTGGTTGTGGGAGCTCAGCCTTCTCTATGTCGGGGCAAGATTCGAGATCGAACTCCGGATGCCAACGAGTGATTTTTTCTTTGGTCAGTATGACGGGTGGGTCTAACCCTCGCAGAAATTTCACGTGTGCCTCTTTCGCTTTCTCCAATAAGAGTCGATGGAACTTCTGGCCACGTTCCACTATCACCTGTGGATTCATCGCATGATCTTGAGCGCTACGAACGATATTCGCGTCATCGCCGGTATGTTTCGGCACCTTTTCCTCCACGTTTGGTTTAATAACAAGCTGATATGTGTCATGCTTAGTGGCCGAACCGTAGTTCTTGGTCAACTCCTGACTCAGTACGAATGCATCCGGAAATAAGGTTTTTATTTGAGCTAAATGACTTTCGAACAAATTTTTGCGTGCCATTCGCTGCACCGCGGGTTTCAGCTTCTTGAATGTGATCTGTTCCTTCCTGTTGTGGAACATTGAGCACACAGTGTCGATACATTTGAACAGCTCTGCCAGCGAACGGTATTTGTAGGGGAGTTGAAGCGCCGGACGACCGGCTTCCGCGAGATTTTGGAAGCGTTGATAAGCCGGAACTTTGGTCGGGCTCGCAGTGACCGGCGTGGCCGACGGTTCCTTGATTGGGCTCATCAACAGTGAAAGTTTCTTAGGCGTTATTGTCTTCTGAGGTGACATAAGTGAACTGTGGTTCGCCTTGGTCGGAGTCCGGTGGAACATCTTTGTGGGAGAGATGAAGGCGGCTTTCAGAGGGCTGCAATGAGAAAAGGAATATAATTAGCAAAACCGTTTAACATGACCCGTTTATTGCCCAAAAAGTAACAATTTATTGGTCACATTTTGTCGTATATTGAACAAGTATAAAGAAAAAAATAAATTACATTGAAATATTGTGAAGATTGAAAATAACTGTGAGATGTTCATTGATAAATTCAACTTGTATTACATTCATTATCTATTACACACAAACACGCAGGCTTGCACATCATTCGGTTTCTGATAACTCAATTCTATTCCCAATAGGTTCAAATATTCGCCATTCGACATTCGCCCTCATAATCGTAGTCAGTAAATTTTTGGTTTTGTGAATTTTGTAGTTGATCACAGTTCCTTCCCCTTCGCGACAAGGTGAATAAGAACCCCTGAAGTTTCCGGACAGCGCGGATGTCCCCTCACTGTCTTGGAACCATGGAGAGTGGACATCCAAGCCAACGACCATAAAAGAGCTGACTGGACAGCATTCCAAACATCCTCCGACTGCTTGTTGTCTAGAGACAATCCATCCACCATTGCTACTTTCCACCATCAACCATCATGGAGGCGGCCAAAACCTTTATGCCAAGAACGAAAACCACTCCGGGGAAAAAAAAACCGCTGCATTGGTGGTCCGAGAACATGAAAGGGGAGTTCAAGAGACGGAGAAAGTTCCTACGTACGGCCAAACGACATTAAGTTGCATAACTTGGCATTTTCTAGGTGAAGTGAAATGGAATCAAATTCATATACAGTAATCGTTCGCTAACTGGTCCTGGTTTAACTGGTCTGCTTTTTAACTGGGCGAACGTTAACTGAACCTTAGACCAGTTAAAAAGCAGAATTTCGTAAACAATCGACGCCATATTCAAATGGAAGATTTGCTGTGAAGGGCATTCGAATGTAATACGAATTGTTATGAAAATTGATATTATTTTTGCATGACAAAAACATTGATTAAATTACAGAAAAATTATTCCCTCAAATTATATACCTGTTGTGGCACTCAATGCGAAACTTCAATTGGAAACCTTCTGTTCATCCAATTTCATGATCAACGCGAATCAAACAATTCATTGAAGTTCCCCTCGATTTTATTTGACGTTTTACAAGCCGGACCAGTTAAAACGCGAATGTCGATAACTGGTCTACCCTTTTCGCCCAGCTACCGAATGTTTACTGTATAATGTATAACAAAGTATACATTGTGTTTATCCAAAATCGTATAAAATACAAAAACCTCAATTTTATTTATCACTATAGATTAAGTCGAAATTCGATATAACAAGCATCGGTTTCATAATAATGGCTATCTTACAATCGATCTAAACGAAATCATATATGCATATCAGGCTGATGCAGTTCGTGAGGCGCATGAACGTTTAAATTGAATCCATGTAGTACTGAGAAAAATTGTATTACATTTATTACAAATCATATTAAATCGTAATTGAGGACATTTTACATCATATTAGGAACTTGACTTATCAAGATCCGCGATGACATATGTAGTGTATAACCTCACGAACATTTTCCGATATCCGATAAGCCCTCATCAAACGGTATATACGTATGACAATAGTCGTACTGAATGCATGTATAAGTCGTGTATTCATCGAAACTAATTCACGAGCAATTCTCATGTATCTATATATGTATCTGGGCATGAACAGGTATCAGACGCAACATATACGGCGGGTTATCTGGAAGGCGAAATTAGACAGTTGAACTGGTTTTCTGGAGTGTATCAACGAGAACCAATCCTCTGCGGATCTTTGGCGTAGAGTAAAAGCGCGAAATGGGAGAAGAATGCCACACAATCCCATTCTTCAATTGGATGGTGTAACCCTCAGCGACCGGGCGATACTTCGAACACGCTCGGGATCTATTTCACGGGATTGACCTCCATCTCCGAATATGGGCCCAATTTCGTCCATCAACAGGGAGCGGATATCACTTCGGTTAGCAACTTTGTGGTTCCTGTGAGTCGTCCTAATAATCCTCTCAACCGGAACTTCACCATCGAAGAACATTTCCTTGCCCTACGTTCGCCCAAAGGTGAACCAACTGGCACTGGCGGTATCGGCTATAACAGGTTGAAACAGTAGTCCCTGCTCTGACATCTATAACGACCTGTGGAATACACACGAATTTCCCGAGGGTTGGACACACAGCCTAGGTTGGCCAAAGCAGCAACAACGTGGAAGGCTACCGTCCAATTTGCTTCCTGGAAATAATAGCGAACAGACGCCTGATCACCTTTCTAACTGACAGTTCGCCTTTCGATCGAGTATGGTTCCCAACAACTACTTCGCGACTATCGGAGACGTGATATCCGAAACTAACAACAACCGTCAGCACATGGAGATGGCAGCACTGAACCTGGAAAAGGCGTACAACAGAACATTGATCCCGTTAGTGCTGAAAAGTCTGGGAGATTGTGGCGTTGATGGTAAATTACTGCACTTCATCAAGAATCAAGAACCTCGTCACATTCCTCGTCGTCGCTGAAAGGAGCCGGACTTGCATTGCAGGAACAGCGAGGAAGCAGCACCTCTCTGGCGACGCAGGATTGATAGCCTGTTTTTTTCTATTATTCCATTTATCGCCTTCATCACACAGAGAAGTACAATACATTAGTTTTTGACGTTACGCTATTGTGTCTACGTCGTAGCGTCCGACTTTATATCAGATCAACTTTGTTCTTAATATATTAAGAGGAGTACCGGTAAGTTTCTTGTTTTATTTCAAAAATTACTGCTTTATCCTGCAAAAATGGTTACAAATAAAATATTCAAAGTATTGCCCATCGCTAATCACAACTTTTTCCCATCTTTCTGGCAATTCACGGATCTCTTTGCGGAAATAATCGGCCGGTTTGTCGGATAACCACGAGTCGATCCAATATTTGACTTCATCAAAATTGGAGAAGTGCTGGTCAACCAGGCCATGATAACTGAGCCTGTAAAAATAACCGATTTAAATTTAACCAGACCATGTTGCATCGATCGAAAAGGGTAGTAATCGGACGGAGCAATGTCTGGAGAATACGGCGGATGGGATAGGACCGCCCATTTCAGCGTTTTCAAGTATGTTTTGACCGTTTTCGCGACATGCGGCCGAACATTGTCGTGCTGCAAAATAACTTCATCGTATCTTTGCTCGGATCGTGGCCGTTTTTCCTTCAGTGCATGGCTCAAACACATCAATTGTCGTCGGTAGAGGTCCCCCGTAATGGTTTTATTCGGTTTTAGCAGCTCATAGTACACCACACCCAGCTGGTCCCACCAAACAGACAGCATAACCTTCTGGCCGTGAATATTCCGCGCGGCCGTCGATGTTCATGCTTGGCCGGGGTATCCATACTTTTAAACGATCGGATATGGTTTGCTGAGCTACTCCAAGTGTATCTGCAAGTTCTTGTTGCGTTTGTGACGGATTTTGATGGAGTAAAGCCTCCAATTCTTCATCTTGAAACTTTTTTGGCTGTCCAAAACGTTCTTCGTCTTTGAAGTTAAAATTACGTTCGTTCAGTTGGAGCATGGTCACCATCCCTTTCCGAGATGTGGAGATAAAATGCGCAGTCTCCGATACGAGTCTGAGTGTCGTAAAAAGACGGGTGGGTAATGTCGGAGACATAACCAGAGAGACGTAGGACCAAACCAAGGCCATTTTATAGCGGCGGTAAAATTGGATTTTTCAAGATAATGGAATTAGCAGTATTGTATGAACAGCAGAGATTTTCTTTTGATGTGGGACAACCCTACAGACATACAAACAGGACAAGTTGAATGAAACCGTTTAAAAAAGTAGTTGATTTGTTTTGTTACTGTGGACGCCATTTTCTGGTGGCTGCCATTTTGGTTTTGCATTTTCCATAAGTAACTGTGTTCTACTAGTCAAGTCCTTAATTTGATACCCATTTTGATGGTGTTTTGAGAAAATCTGTAATCCGCCATTTCGTAGCGGCCGCCGTCCTGAATGTTCAAGATCATGAAATACCCAGTTTTACAATGACTGCAGAGACAAAGGTATGTTCCAAATTTCAGATCAATCGGTCAACAGGAAGGGGGTCAAATTTCTATTAAAGTGGTTCAGTGCTATAGACAAACAGGTTACATACAAACATGTTACAGCTAAATAAAACCGTTTAAAAACTCCAGTATTCTATCAATTCGAGGGCGATTAGCCTCTCTTTCACCCGGCGCGACGCTTCCACCGACGCTTTAACACGGGGCACTGGCAACCCTATCCCAACCAATGCAAATTGAGCGTAGGCAGCATAAAGCAGGGCTCGCGGAAAGGGGGCTCACGTATTGTTTACTGTTTGGAGTCCTATATGTTAATATATGATTCCGTTGGATAGTTTTCTTTGGAAAGCGATGTTTGGATACCCATCCGGAAGCTTTCTTGGCGATCTGGAATTAAAATCACTGCTCAGGATCGCGCGGAGCACTCCATTTTTAATTTCAGGTTATGATTTCTATGCTCATGCGTGTCTATGCTGGCTACAGAAAGGCAGCCATCTTAGCAATCTCTTGCTTTAACACACTTCGATAAGCAATTAGGCTCTCCTGTCTCTTCCTCTTGCGATATCGCACCGCATACATCGCCAGCAAATGCATCGATATCTCTTATGCTGAAAAAAAAGTCACAGGAGGGTTGTGTCCGAGACACGACCGCATAGTTGACGTAGGATTCCGTTAGACTATCTGTTGATTTTGGATATGTTTGAAGAATTACATCGTTAAACTCTTTGATACTGATTAATTTTATACGTTAATGTATTTGCAATGCCGATTTCCCCCAGGCTGCTTGGTTCTGATGTCTCTGTTAGGGACCCGCCACATGTGTCGTCAATTTCGATTAATCAGAAGTGGCTATTTCCATTAAGATAGGGGTTGAGATTTTTTAATTGTTCGATAGTTAGTTTCATGACATATTATTTTCTTCAATATGAACAATTCTTATGGAGTGCCGAAATCGATTGACGCAAAAATTTCATCAATCCATCATGAAATGACTGAGCAAAAAGCGCTTGTAATTGGACAATTTTCACGATATACTTGATTTTCGATTTTCAATTTGTATTCGATTCCCGTTCTGTCCGGGGGATTTTTCGTCAGAGAAATTTCCTTCGACTTGCACTGTGGTCACGCGTATTCTACAGCTTGCCCCTCGGAATACATTCAAGGCGTGTTATTTGGCTTAAGAAATCTCAACTAAGTATTGATAAATGACGCTAGTTAATGCATACGTTGGGACGGCAATAGTTCACAGGGAACGTTAACGCCATTCAAGGAGAATAAAAAACAAAGCACAAACGTTTTCGCGTTCACAATCGCTCCTTGTTATCTTTCCTGCTTGGCGTCCGATGATAGAATGTAGCCAAGCACCACAATCGCTCTCTTTATATAGCCAAATAGTTAACGTTGTAGCAACAGCATATATTTATTTATTATCTCTTTCTCGTCCTTCACCTTCCTCTTGTCCATACGTTTCGCCTGTACCCGTGGTTGCTTGAATAGCTGTTTGCTGCGGGAGCGCAGATAAAATGTATAGGAAAGTAGGGATTTCTTTCTACCAAATTTTCATCAATTTGAATGTTATATGAGCTGAAAAACCGTAATGTATAGCATATAAACAATTGCTGAGGATATTTCCTATTAATGTGTGTATTTGGAATCAAAATCCATTCATTGATTGAAGAGGTATTAACGTTCAAAAACTGAACACTTTTTCACATCGAATTATTGAAATGGGCCCCTATATTGAACGGTTAGACGTAGTCCTACGTCAAAACTGAAAAAAAAGCGTCCGATATATATTTGCAATGCCAGTTTCCCCAGGCTCTATAGTTTTGAAATCTGTGTTAGGGAAACATTCTAATTTGCAAAAACGCTCGTTTACAAAAGTACCTACTGCTGGCATCTGTTTTGCCATGCCGATTTTCCCAGGCTCCATGGTTTTGAAGTCTGTGTTAGGAAAACATCCATTTATTCCAGCGATATCACCTCAATCGTTGCGACACTCACTCGAAGCGACACTCCCTTTTATACCGATTGGTGTGATTTCAATTGCCTGTTTTGAAAGCAATTTTAAGGCTATCGAAACAAGTTTTTGGATCAAAAAGTAACAAGCACAGAACGCGTAGACATTTTATCTTTCGAATGAAGTGTATATCATACCATTTCGTTCAGTTGTTTTGGAGCTATTAACGCTCGAAATCTCGTTCTCCGGCGTAACGCTTTCGTTTTCGAAACTTTGAACTTACACCCCAGTATAGAAATAAAAGACGTAATCCTACGTCAAAATTCAAACTTTGACGGCTGTGCGACACTAGTAAGTGAAATAGGATTGATCTAATATTTTGCTCATTTCCTCACTAATTGAAAGGTTTTATAAGATAACCTTTGAATGGATCCTCTCACATTGCTCAATCCTTGGCAGAAGGCGGACTCCCTCGCAAAGATGGATGCCGTGGAAGGCGACTTTTACCAATTCTTGCGTCAGAGTTCCCTCTTGAGTTCGCAAACTGATTGGGACTCTGAAAGTTTTGGGCGGCGGCTATATTCAATTGACCCTAATTTTTCTTCGAGAGCGTGATCGTAAGCGTGAATCGTGACTTTATTCACGTATTGAGTACACTTATGTCCAACCAATTCTCGCTAAATGTACATCTCCACAGAATAAACCTCGGGGAAAGCAATGTTTGTAGGTGTGGAAACGGTTACGATGGCATCGATAACGCAGTTTGGCAATTTACGGATAATTACACCGACCGAGATATGATATATGTTGGGAACTACTATATGCGGTCGATTTGTGTTTGTGGAAAGATCTAATGAAAGAATTTGATGCCTTTGAGTTCTTCTTTTTCGTTATTAGTTTGTTTTTCCTGTCATATCTTATGGGGCTATAAATTTGATTCCCAATAGAACCAAAGTGAATATTCTCGTAGTGTAGTCTCTCACCAATGCGTGGCAAGAATTATCCACTAGACCATGATTTTATCGTCCCTCTTTCACATAATTGCGAACTAATGATTTCCATCAGTGGTGGAGCGCGACGACGGAGATCTTTTCGACCCCCGTATCTTGGCGAGATTTTAACATACACTTCGTACAATAAATTAGTCAGAGTCTGCCATCATAATGAGCGTCTCAGAAAAACTTTTTGTTGCCTAAAGCACAGAGTGACTCAACAACCAAAGATATGGAAGAATGCATGATTTTGGGATGAGCTTCTGCAAACAAACATAAATCGGTGATAACAGTGAGATCAAATCAAAGAACAAATCTACCAAACAAGCTAGACCCAATTGATCAAGCGATAGCCCACAATTGCACCCTCGTTAAGCTTTAACTGAATGTATAATTACCTCACAGGCACCTCGACCTCGAGCGTCTGAAATTCCTTAAGATTACGCGCTGCTGTGGTAGGGCTGGGCGGAACCGGCGCTATCTTACTATTCTCGAGTCGCACCTTCTCCATCCGATCCAGTCTATCGAACCCGTTCTGCAGCTTGTTCAGCGAAGTTTTCAGCTCAGCCAACCGGGCACTTCGGCTCAGCTTGCTCTTGATCTCATTGAGTGGCATGTTGGCCACATTTGGGGCCGCCGGTCTGACCGGAGCTTGTGGCGTTTGCTTCGTTGGCGTCCTCATGCCCCGCTCAACATTGCTAGCGTTGTTTTTAACGGAAAACTCCGCACTAGGAACCGTCGCCGGTTGGGACGCCTTAACCGGACTGGCCAATTGTTGAGACATCTTTTTCTTCGGTGACAAAGCTCCCATTTTCAAAAATTTTACCAATTTTGGCTGATCTAGCATCTGTTTGGTCTTCTCGTCCACCGTTACCGCCCCAATGCGTTTGATGCTTCTGGTGGATCTGGTAATCCGCTTCGTCTCCGGGGTGAGGCTTGCAGCACCCATGATTGATCCCTCAATAGCGGCATTCTTGGAAAGAAAATTCTTAGTGTTGGCTAGAACTTGGCTCGGACACAGTGGCTCTGGTGCAAACTCAGAAGCCGAATGCTCTACCACCAGTACCTTGTTACGTATGGTTCCACTCAATTCTTCCGCTGCTACGCGTTTGCGAGTATTAAAGTATGCTGCAACCGTTGGTTGAGACATTTCGCGCACTTTCACTCAGTAGCACTGAAACACTATTGGAAAATTTAAAATTTTCACCACCTATTTATTCTTTCAGAATGCCTCGCACTTTCCGCTTGAATAGCTTAGAAACTTCTGACACTTTTCCTTACAACCGCAATGGCGAGAGCGCGGTTTTCCCTCCAATTTGAATCCTATGTACGACGTGCATTCCACTACAATCGCCAAGGCGAAACATAAATCGATGAAGGTGGCCGACTTGATAGTCGAAAATGGTTGGTGTCTACGGTGCGGTGGAATTGCACTGAATGAAAAAACATATCGTTTGCACGCAGAACACGTTATGAACAAGCCTGCTACAGAAATCGAAAATCACTTTTAATTCAACTTAAATCAGTATAACCAAGACGGGTCTATGGTACTAGGTGAGGCCGTTTCGTCACTAAGTTGATTAGGGGAGCGGTATATGAAAACAGTACGGAAGAAAGCAGAAGGGGAATTATTTCCTCGAAGCGTGAAAGAGACAGACTGATCACGTGCGAGCTTGGGCACAAGCGTATTGTCCCAGTAGTAAGTATTCTGTGTCGGGCACACGTACAGAGCATTGGAGACTGCAACATCCCAATTATGAGAACACTTGTAATACTAACCTCGAGCCAACCGCGAGTAATCGGTTACATATTACTAACATAGATGATAAGAAAAATTTTCGAAATATTGAACTCCCGGCCCAGTCAGGCTAACGCGTTGGCTTTGGCTCCTTGATAAAAATATATATTTTGTATAAAAAGAAATATAAATTACGCTTACAATTTTTTGTTCTCTAGCTCGTAAACCGAGCAATTTTATACAAAAATAAATTGAAAACTAAATTGATCGTTTTTTTATCTTCTATAACAAAATCGTATTTCCTTTAACTTAAGTCCTTTAGTTCTTTTTAACCAACTATAGTTTTAAGCTACCGTCCACTTTGAGATTTGGTATAAGTATAGTTTACTACTCAATGGTCTGTACAGTCCATTTCTTCTATAATTCGCCTATTCAAAATGTTATTCTCTTCTACTTCCTTCGATTATTCTTCACTGTTTCATCTGTCCCTATCTATGTGATGTAAACATTTTTCTATTGCTTCACGTGCAGCACCCGATCCATGATAACTCGGACAACTCCGTCAAAATAATTCGGTGCATAGCGGGCTAACAACAAGGTTTGTTCGGAAAGTGATGAGCTTCATTTTTGCGATGTGTGTGATTTTACAATGCAGCGTGTTGAGACTGGTTGGGAGGAATATAGGAAGTCTTCGGATTTCTACCGATACCATTGCCAGTTGCCTCCAAGAGTGCTGTTTTTTTGTGAACCACTGTTTTGCGACCTCATTGAAGCTACGATGGAAAAACAAAACTTTAAAGCAATGATTCGCGGGAAAGTTTTTTTTTTATTAAATTAAACAGAACACTACATAACACATTTGTCGCTACGTTGAGACGGTGATGCTTCTCTAGGAACGTTAGTGGCATTGAAGAAGGAGAAGAAGAAGAATCAACTTTTTACCACCCCTTATACTCAAATATTTGTTAAAAGGGGTTGTTCAATCCTAATTCTCAATTTCATAACAAACAGGGCCATAAATCATGCAGACAAATAGCCAATGGACTAGATTCCAATAGCCGCATTTGAATATCCCTAAATCGCCTTTCAAACAGTATTCAATAATGCGTAGCAATTCCCTCAGCTTAATTGTCTACATCAAAAAGAGTCTGCGCTCTATTATCCTTTAACCCAATTCTACCGATAGCCACCAGTCAATAAATATCGTTGTAAAGCATACGAAGGAACACTCGGAATACATCTGTCGAACCAAACGCATCTCGTTATCTCTTGTTTTTATCTCGAAAATTACTTATCCTTTTGTCGCGCATTTAAACCGCTTCTCGCCGAACAGTGTCGAAAATTAATTTTCATTTGTCGTGTCGAAACAGGGGTAGTAAGAAAAAATCCGTTGTTTTACATGTAATTTAAAACTAAGAATGTTAAGTTTTATTGTAAGAATGATTCGTTTAAAAAAAACACCGTTTTCTTCGATAATTTGTTGCATTTTCTCTCATGGAAACCCTCGCTCTCCTTGACAAAAAACTGACATGGTTAATTTCTTTAAACTTCTCTTAACACTTTATCGAGCTCTAGTCTATTAACAGGATTTTCAATTCCCAACGCTTCTCGGCCACTGCCCTATTAAACTGCTTTTCGATTCACAGTAAAAGTATGAGTTCAATAATTACAAAAGAAATCAGCGAAACACGATAAGTAACGAAGAATTACTCGGCACTGGGAGTAAATACGCTCGAAACCAAGCTGGTTCTTAGTAAATGGTGGTTGATGAAGTGTTGAGATGAATCTCAAACCAGCATAATCATGGGTAATAGCCAGGAAGGGGTGATAACCACTTCGTGCTGGCCGGATGAAACTGACCGCTTCTGCGAGATTGTTTCGGTCCAATTGTAGATACAGTCGAAGCTCTCTATAACGACATGTTTGAAGGTCCCTTCAAAATCGCATAGAAATTCTTTTCTTTATTGCGACATTTCTCTATAACGACCTTTTCCTATAACACATTATCGCTTCTATTTACTAAAACATAATATTCTCTATTGCGACAATTCTCATAGTGTGTGTGTCAATGTCAGTGTCTACGAACGTGAATAGTCTATGTTGTGTATTATAAGGTCTGACCAACTCTGAACGTCTGTTCACGCCGAATTGATTTAAATTTTCGGATATTTGAAGAATTGTTGTACAAGAATCCCGTTCTAGAATGAAATTGCATTGAATTTGCAATAAATTTAAAAATGAATGTATTGTTTGCGCATTTGTTATATGGATAAGGTTTTTGATATCAAATTCAGACAATAACTTGAAGTATCGTTTGTTCCACTTCGAAAACATTCACTGCTTAAAATGGGTGGAAAAAACACGAAAATCTTCAACGCTATAAATAAATTGGAAATAGTCTAAAGGTTCGACAAGGGTGCTAAAAAGAATATTGTCTAATGAATTCAATGTGCCGCACAATGCGAATTCATTCATCATCAAAATTATGGACTAGAGTCGTGAAAAGGGTAAGAATATTGGCTATATTGGCTTGGTATATTTTGTCCGGCGATGAGAGAAATAAATCCATTCATTTAATAAATCAGAGCGTGACGGAGCATTCCACAATGAAACTATAAGCCCACCCAGCAAGAGGATGGTTTCTAGATTATCTATGCTGGTTTATAAACAAAAAAATCAATTAACAATTTACTATTTTTTCTATCTAGAAAAAATTTTGTATCGAACGAATGAGTTAAATTTTATATTCATTATTTAATGTTTTTTGTTTCAAGATGGTTAGATTTTGATAATTTTTGATAATTTGATTGTTTTGCGTGAGCTTGGGCGTTTCTCTCCTTATAGCGACATTTAAGCTCTCTATAGCGACAATTCTCTATAACGACGGTCCCTTGCGATGTCGCTATAGAGAGCTTTCACTGTAGTGCAGATCTGAATGAAGTGTTTTATCGTACAGAAGTGAAGCGCATTGAAGAAAACGGTCATATTTGGAGGCGTTTTGAGCATTGAAAACTGGAAGTACTGGTCAGCTAGATCATGTATCATCATCGGAACAAGTGGTGTTCAAAGAAAGAAATGTCTGGAGATTACTTTCCAATGCGTGAATTTGCAAATTTCTGAAGAAGAAATGGAGCATTGTAATGTTATAAGATCATTTTTTATTAAACTACTCCGTACTGATACAGAGCATAACAGAGAGAAATCAATTTTACGTATAATTGGCTATTTTATATAGCCGTACTTATTGTCCCGCTTGCTCTGAATGGTACAAACAGTTTATCAGAGTCTGAGTGTAATCTGACGAGAACTTAAAAAAAATATCGATCACACCATGTCCCTCTGGCGACATCCATAGTTCGAAACGATTTATGCAAAACATGTGTTTTGCCAATACTGACAGAAGTACATAGTATACATAGCATCGACTGCGTTGTAAACATTGCGGAATGTATACAATTAGTGTACGGCTAGAGGAAATGTGAGAAGTGTATTCCCAGCAAACATAAAATCGTATAACTTTTGCACATGCTAGGTCGCATATAAATTCGTGTCAAATTACAAATCACATCTGTATCCAAAATGGTATAAAATGGTATAAATGGTTAAGTCGAATATCGGCATGACGATCCTTGAATAGCGATATGCAGTATTATATACGCACATTCTATTCATTTCATATAGCATGGTCGGGTCAAATCACATATCAGTGTAAAAGCATCGTCTTCCGTTATATACGGCTTTATAAGCGTATGAAATATGGCATATACGTTGATCGCCTCCACTTTTGCATGTATATGCCAGTAATATGCATCATATATCTACCAAATGTGTCTTGGATGTATGTATATCGCCTCCAATTATGGCTGTTCACACGATTTCATGTTTGCTGGGTTGTGTATACTGGCATAACTTTACGGAAGTGTTTTGGTAAAAATGCATTCATTTGAAACATTGAACTTACTTCTATTTTATTCAATGTGTGCTCCATCGGAACCTGCATTCTTGGTCCATCTTTCAGGCAATACATTGATTCCACGCTGGTTGAGACCCGGTTCCTCGAAGCGATCCTGTTGATAAGTAAATTTTGGTTTTTCATAAGATCGGAACCATTCTTTAGAAAGAATCGACGCCATTGACCGGAATAAATACTATTTTGAGGGAGCAATGTCTGCTGAATATGGTGGGTGAGGTAGAAATTCCCATCTATGTCTGTCTAGATAATTCTACAACATTGTTGCATATTTTGCAACAAGTTAGATTTTTCCGTTATTTTTCGTCATCGACACCAATTCGAGAGTATGTACCGTGAGTACATTATGTAGAAGTGTATTTTCTAATATTATTGGCAATCTTTAGAATTGACCAATCAGCAGCTGATCCGAGTTTGACAGAAAACTGGTCCGGAATCGATTCCACTGTTGCCTTGTCTCGTCTCAGATACTTCCAAATACTCGAATAAATTATCAGTCGAAGATAGATTCTAGTTCCAGCATCAACTTCAGCCGAGACACAATAGTGCTAAGTTCGCCACTCGCTCGCCCAAACTACCCTGCCCATACTTGACCGTTTTGTTTGTGTAGACTTTCGCGAACTGTCGTGTTTCCACAAGCGAAAATCTCGCTTCAAATCGTCGAACACTTGAGGTGAGTGTGGAAGTGTGCCTCTTTGCAAATAAAAATGATAACTTGTGTGTGTGGGGGTAACGAACGGTGGTGATGGTTTATTTCATTTTTCGGTCGCGGTTCCGGAAAAACGCATTTTTATCAATTTTTTCATCTTTTGTTTGAGCTAGTAGTGTGTATAGTTTCCGAACGTTGCTGCGGCGGTGAGATTCTCGAGCACAGGCTAAATTTCGCAAATTTTAGCGAACGGTGGAGTGCAAGCATTTCCGAAGCTGGCTCGCTCGGTGGTGTAAAAAGTGCGATTTTCCTCCATTTGGGAGAGATATTTTTTTCTGTAGCGACGAACGAGGAAGAAGGAATAGCTGAAGTTTTTTTTTTCTCGAGGAAGTGTGGAAGACTCCCGAGTGAGTGAGGGAGACGGGAAGAGAATTTTGTGTCGAGTTTAGCTGTCAAAAAAGAAAGACCTCTGTGAGTGGTGCGCAAACATAGCACACTGTGAATTCTTCTTCTTGATATGCGAAAGAAGAATATTCCGGACGATTTCTTCCTTTTTTCGGCATCGTAGTAAGGTGGTCCGCAAATGATCGGAAAAATCGCGTGAAATTGAAGCATTTTCGTTAGCATTCTTTAGTTTTCTTTAGTTGACAGTTGGGCGTTTGTTTTGGAGTTTTGGCGAATGAATTGCATAAGTCAAAAGCGAGAAACGGGAGCAGTTCATAATATTGGAGTTTCGGCTGATCACGATTTTTTTTGCAAGTGATAATCAATACTAGTGCAAAATTTTGGCGAAGCTATCTGAGAGGTTGAACCCTTTTTGTGGTGCTCTTGATAGATCGGGAGGCAGCAGCGTGGTGTTGTAGTGTATGGTACTGGAAGGAATTGACAAGCAAAGTGTGGAAGGCAAAAAATGAACTCAAAATCTGACACCAATCGGCATGTATTAACGATTCAGGCGAAAAAGAAGCGTCATAAGGCAGCGAAGAAAAAAGCCAAACAGCAGGCACAGCAAGCGGCACAAGCGGCATCAGCTCAACAGCAAACGAGCCAGGTGTCGTCTCCCGATAATGAAATGAATCCGGTTCCGGTGAATGACAATCAGCAGTATTCGAGCTTGAATAGCAGCAACAAGAAAAATAGTAGCTCCACGGAGACAATTGAGGATCGTGATGAACGGCTGCTAGACGATGGTGGCGGATATAGCAGTGACGAACGGGAAGGTGAGCAGGAGTGTCGGGAGGATTACTGCCGAGGTGGGTATCATCCGGTCAAACTCGGTGACTTGTTTCTGCAGCGTTATCACGTCATCCGAAAGCTCGGGTGGGGTCACTTTTCGACGGTGTGGCTCAGTTGGGATCTGGAAGAGAAACGATACGTAGCGCTGAAGATTGTGAAATCAGCGCAACATTTTACCGACACAGCTAAGGATGAGATCCAAATTTTAAAATCGATAAGAAACGCCGACCCGACGGATCCGAAGCGAAACAAAACGGTGCAACTGTTGAACGATTTTCGGATAACCGGTGTGAATGGCACCCACATTTGTATGGTTTTTGAAGTGCTGGGACACAACCTGTTGAAGCTCATCCTGAAGAGCAACTATCGGGGAATTCCGTTGCCCAACGTGAAATCGATCATCCGGCAAGTGCTCGAAGGGCTGGATTATCTGCACACAAGGTGTAAAGTGATTCACACTGATATCAAGCCGGAGAATGTTCTGCTCTGTGTGGATGAGAGTTACATCCGAAAGCTTGCGTGCGAAGCAACGGAAATGCATACCATGGGTTGCCGTTTGCCCTACTCACTGATTTCAGCTGCCCCTCCGCAGTTCCAGGAGCAGCCACTTAGTCAAAATATGAGCAAAACTAAGAAGAAAAAACTGAAGAAAAAGGCCAAGATGCAAACCGAACTAATCCGACAACAAATGGAGCACATACAGCAGCTTGAGTTCGGTGGGAAAGCGGTTGAAAACGGTGATATGGATGTGACTTCTAAAAAAATGGACCAAGAGCAAACCGATTGTGAATCCTCGATCGCATCACCGGAAAGCCCCCGGCTGCTGAACGGTGACCGATCTGGCACAGGGCCGGACTCATCCGGCGATGAAGAGGAACTTCCCACTCCGAAAATTACAGCAAAAGTGGTGAGCGACATTGCCAACACTTCCACCAATTCATCCAGCCCGGACCAATCCGCTTCCAACAATAATGACGACTCGTCTCACGAGAAGGCTTCTTCTTCGTCGCTCCCGACCGCATCTTCATCCCAACCGGCGACGAACAAACTGGACATTAGTGAATCGATGCGGAGAATTCTGTCCAGTGTTACAGAACGCAAGGATCCAGCCTTTGAGGTGTGTGATGTCGAGGTTAAAATTGCCGATTTGGGCAATGCCTGCTGGGTGGATAAACACTTCACGGAGGACATTCAGACGCGTCAGTACCGTTCGTTGGAGGTGATCATTGGCTCGGGGTACAACACATCGGCCGACATCTGGAGCACGGCTTGTATGGCGTTCGAGCTGGCCACCGGAGATTATCTGTTCGAGCCGCACTCGGGTGACAATTACTGTCGGGATGATGATCACATCGCTCACATCATCGAACTGTTGGGGCCGATTCCGAAGCGCATTGCGCTATCTGGTCGGATGTCGAATCATGCGTTCAATTCGAAGGGCGAACTTCGGAACATTACTGGTCTCAAGCCGTGGGGTCTTGTGGATGTGCTGCGGGAGAAATACGAGTGGGGACTGGAGGATGCCATCGAGTTTAGCGATTTCCTCAGTCCCATGCTGGATTACGATCCCAGGTCAAGGGCTACCGCCTCGCAGTGTCTACAGCACTCGTGGCTAAAGCACTAGGCTGGTAAAAAAGCAGTCAGGAGAAGCATAAAACGATGTAGAAGTGGTGAAAATACGATGTGCGTGTATAAAAACGGTGAAGGCGAAATTTGTTGAATATTAGCAAAAACAAATTAAATTAAATGTAATGAGTTGAAAAACTCGGTGACAAATGAGCCATAAATGATATTGCAAGTGGACACACGGGATACATGCTGAAGGAGGACGTTTTGTGAAGTGAAAAATAAGGGAGTGACTGCGGATAACACCATACAATAGGAAAATTGTAAGTTTCCTCGTCAACGTGTTTTTATTTGCGATCTGTGTGAGTAAAAAGTAATTTTGTTTGGTCTGTTTGTTTCTGTCCCAGTGTTGGTATTCATTGTGTAGGGCTCAGGCGGGTTCAGAATTTTCTTTTTTTCGCTGTTTTCATTTGTCATTTCCCAAGCAGCAGCTGTGTGTGACGACTGAGTCTAGTCGAATTTCTGATTATTTTCTTCTTACACAATAAATATCTTTGGAAGCGGGGACCGACACTCATATTGTGTAAAAGCCCTTGATGGGGTCTGAATGGAAAACCCAGCATGAACAATTCGGGGCTCTATGTGTTAATCATTGGGAAATTTTCCGACTATCGATTCATTTGAACACAATTTTCTTTCAGTATTCGATTATTGAGTGAATATTTGTTTTTTGTAATACAGGTCGGACTCGATTATCCGGAATTTTAGACTCGATTATACGGAGTATTTCAGCTTTGATTTTTTTATAAAAAAATTGAATAATTTGTTATAAATGTTATAAAAAACTTTATGAATAAGGGGCTTAGAAAGAAAGGGGTGTAAGCGACTTGATCGATTTCTCTTCATCAACTTTTTCTTTCGTGAATAACTCAGCGCACCAAAACGTTCCAATTTGATTCTGCTATAAAAACCGATTATACAGGTTCTGACCCATCGTCCATATTGTCAAATAAGCTGGGAATGTGTTTGCAGTTAAGTTATGATCAAAAGAGAAAGTCGATGGGGAGAAATCGATCAAATCACTTACACCCCTTTCTTTCTAAGCCCCTTATTCATAAAGTTTTTTATAACATTTATAACAAATTATTCAAATTTTCTATAAAAAAAATCAAGTCATTTAAGCCCAATTTAATTTAATCAAAAATCATTTAAGCCCCTCAAATATGATTATTTGAACAAAATTGAACGTAGCTAAGTAGAGGAGGGGGCTGGAATAGGGGTTATTCGGTACAATTAGTTTCGATTATCCGCAGTAGATCTATAGACGTTGAAAATTCCAAATTTAAGGCGGTAGTATGAAAACTTGAAAAAAATAATAAAATATTTCTGGCTCGATGTTCTGTGGGATGTCTACTTCACTGTAATTTTTGTCTCAGATTTGTCCGATGCTCGGTTCGTTTTCGGTTCCGAAGTTACAAGCCAATTAGTGGACTTAAGTCTTTGCTTAACCCTTTCATTACGGCAGTGTGCTCCGCCGAAGTGCTACCCCTGTACGGAGCACTGCGGCGGAAAGTATGCACATCGCGCTGGTGTGATCGAAGAACAGTATGAATTTCATGTCGTCTAAAGACGACGCTCGTATACACAGCTCGTCGCGCGGATGTCGTCTATAGACGACGCTCGTAACGAAAGGGTTAAGGAGCGCGTGAAGAATGCGTGCAACGCATACATCAGTTGATTGCGGGAATGGATAACCTGGCTACAAATGCTATCGAACAATATAATGGATGAATATATCTAGATTGGTTTTTGAATAGAGTGGCTCAGAATGCAAGGGGTGTAGGTGACTTGATCCATTTCTCTTCAACTTTTTATCTAGTTAATAACTCAACTGCAAAAACGTTCCAATTGAGGTTTGCTATAGAATCCGATAGATGAGGTTCTGTCCTATCTTCCACATTGTCAAATACAGCTGGGAATGTATTTGCAGCTATGTTATGACCAAAAGAGAGAGTCGATGTAGAGAAATCGAACAAATCATTAACACCCCTTTCATTCTAAGCCCCTTAATTGGTCTTATGTGAGTTTGTCGATCAAAGAATCGAACAACTTGTTTCGCTTACTATCGCGACCCGACCGATGGATTTGCAATACTGACGCATGCAACCAAAAGTCAAATGTTTTGGAAATTGCAGCAAATATAGCAACCTGTAACTTTAACGAATCTCCTCAAGGCGTTTTGGAGATAATTAAACAGCTTAAGCTTGAAATTCTTGTAACAATTTCTTCGAACGAGCAGAGGTGCGGTTGTCAGAAGCAGTTAGAGAAGCCCACAGTTCTAATTTGTCAACTAAAAAGTGACAGGAAGATCACCTTTGAACGTTGAAGAACAGTTTTATGATCCAGAGAGGGCAGACTGAAGGTACGATGTAAAATATATCAAACGTAAAAGGACGGTCATCAGATTTACTTGTAACGTAGAATATGATTTATTATAATGCATGAATTGATCTCACATGGCAACTGTTCAAACTCTTCACTTACAAAGCAAATATGTTGAATTCAATTGAATTCGAAAATTGTTTCATTCGACCAATAATTTAATCAATATAAACAAATGCTTACGAAGTGAATGGTAGTCCCACGTCAACCTTGCGGTTATATCATAGATATAATCAATACAGTTTTAAAAATCAATATTTTCAAAAAGTCCTACGTACGATGACAGGAAATATATCCAAGATCACGTGAAAAAACAATTGGTTGAAATCGGTTCATTAGAAAAACTTGCATTCCCACCAGTTTACAAGGTTTTGGCTGCAAGGGTTCAACAAACCGGTTGCAACTATATTCACTTTTTTCCATACATTCAATGTGTATAATATGCAACAAAGCAAAAGTATTTTAGAGAAAAATGGTAATTTTTATATTTTTCTCTAAAATATTTTTACGTTATTCTCGCAGCAGAATTTTCGAATTGCTTTCCAATTGCAATCCGTTTTTCTTAGCCCAAATAATAACTTCTTCGATTCCACGTGAGGATGTTTCTCTTGAAACCCAATTTTCGACCTCTTCATCTTCATCAACCTGATGTAGTTCCAAAACTGATGAAGCATTCGCACCCTCGACAGTCGAAAACGAATTTGTTTATGTCTTTCGATGTCTCAGGCCTTCTACACATTGGGCAACCGCAACCTGATCTATGTTGGCGATATCAGTCGCATCTCCAACTCAGCTCTGCACATTGAGGCAACTCAAACGGGATGGAATCGTTAAGTTTTCATCCGCCATCATGAACTGCATTTTCACTATACAGAAAAATCTGTTTGTATGGCATTCCTGGATGTACTTTGTAGTGCTACAGCCAGAGATGTCAAGTTTAAAGACATGTCTTCATTTTGAAGACGTTGAATTCACTGCTAGGACATTTGATTTTGGAAAGATATTTTGAAAATATTAGAAAGTATGTGAAGACATTTCAGTATGATAGTGTATGTGAATTTTCCAGAGATATTAGGCTGTAAAAAAAGTCTTGCGGTATTTCCGCGAGGTGTCGTTGTAAGCGCGTAGTTCTAGTTGTATTCATTGTCATACTATAGCTTGTTGGAAAGGTATTTTCGCGCTATAATATAGTCCTTGACAGTGTTTTGTTTGGTTAAGTCGTTCGTGAGTTATAGTGTCGCAAATATGGAGTAAAATAAAGAGAAAATCCGACATATTTTACAGTACTACTATGACAAAGGCAAAAATGCATCTCAAGCTGCCAATAAAATTTGTGCAGTTTATGGACCCGATACAGTTTCCATTTCCACCGCACAACGATGGTTTCAACGTTTTCGTTCTGGTGTAGAGGTCGTCGAAGATGCGCCACGCTCCGGAAGGCCTGTCGTCGAAAATTGCGACAAAATCTCTTAATTAGCCGAGAAAGACCGGCATAGTAGCAGCCGTAGCATCGGCCAAGAGCTGGGGATAAGTCATCAAACCGTTATTAACCATTTGAAGAAGCTTGGATTCACAAAGAAGCTCGATGTATGGGTGCCACACACGTTGACGCAAAAAAACATATTTGACCGTATCGACGCATGTGAATCGCTGCTGTATCGCAACAAAATCGACCCGTTTCTGAAGCGGATGGTGACTGGCGATGAAAAGTGGGTCACTTACGACAACGTGAAGCGCAAACGGTCGTGGTCGAAGCCCGCTGAAGCGGCTCAGACGGTGGCCAAGCCCTTATTAACGGCCAGGAAGGTTCTGCTGTGTGTTTGGTGGGATTGTCAAGGAATAATCTATTATGAGCTGCTTCCCTATGGCCAAACGCTCAATTCGGACCTGTACTGCCAACAACTGGACCGCTTGAAGGTAGTACTCATGAAGAAGAGGCCATCTTTGATAAACAGAGGCCGCATTGTCTTCCATCAGGACAACGCCAGGCCACACACTTCTTTGGTGACGCGCCAGAAGCTCCGGGAGCTCGGATGGGAGGTTCATTTGCATCCGCCGTATATTCCGGACCTTGCACCAAGTGACTACCACCTGTTTTTCTCCATGGCGAACGAGCTAGGTAGTCAGAAGTTAGCCACAAAAGAGGCCTGTGAAAAATGGCTATCCGAGTTTTTTGCCAATAAGGAAGTGAGTTTCTATAACAGGGGTATTATGAGGTTGGCATCTCGTTGGGAACAAGTCATCGAACAAAACGGCGCATATTTGACTTAAAACAGATGATTGTAACTAATTTTATGAACAAATGAAAATTCAAAAAAAATACCGCAGGACTTTTTTGATAGCCTAATATTATTTTCATAAAATTGGCCCATACAAAATAAAACTTTTGTCTTAGTGTCATCCGCTCACATTTTATCAGTGTCACTTGTTTACTTTTGTCCTCAGTAATCAATCGAGCCTCTTATCTTGATGTCATTCACTAGCTTTTTTTTCACGACCACTTCAAATTATGAAGCCCGAACGACTGAGAGTGAAATCCAAATCACTTGTCGAATTTGAACCCACAGAAACCAATCTACTGCTACCTGGAAGTATTGGAATAGGATTTTCAACGATGTCCGCAATCAAAACAGCAAGTGATTCCGCCAAAATTTCCGATAAAGGTGTTCTAATATTTCGTACTAGCTGTCGTGAGTTCTACTGTATATTTTTAAAGAAATTGTCCATACGACCACTATTGACATAATCCATCATTCGTTACTTAACATGTATTAACCCGGATGTGATTTCGAACTTTCCGGATATAGCGAAGAAACTGATGGAGTTATGCTTGGAAGTATTCGTTGATAAACATTATTAGCCTGGCACTCGTGCAGATAAAATAAAGGGTATGGACAATTGTGTTCAACGTCTTCTACTAAAAGTATATTATCTGCATATAAAAAAAAATAATCAAAAAATGGGTGGGTTATATCTATGATATAACCGCAAGGTTGACGTGGGACTACCTTAGCTGAGCAAACATTTGTTTGTATTGATTAAATTTTTGATGGAATGAAACAATTCCCGAATTCAATTGAATTCAATATATTTGCTTTGAAGGTAAAAAGATTGTATCATGCATCATGCATTGTAATAAATAATGTTCTTCGTTACAAGTAAATTTAATGGCAGTCCTTTTACGTTTGGTATGATGCCTAGGACAAAATATGTGAACGGAAGAATTATCAAACGTTTATTCTATTTTACGTATCCTTCTGAAGTTTGCATCTCTCGAGTGTACTTACTTCTCGAACCGCGAATTTGCTTGATTTGATGAACTTCAGGCACTCAGTTTCGATTTTGACATGTACGTCGAACGCATATTGTTTAATCAAAAGGCGTTATCGCAGCAAATGGTTAACAACATTTTTCCTAATCAGAAGAAGATATGAAGGCATATCCTTCAATGCAATAATGAATAACCGAGCCAAAGCGTTGTATTCGTACCCGCTTTCGTAATCCGTGTAAGGAAAACACTTTTCGGAGTGCAAAAAAATGCGGGTGCAGAAGTACCATCGGCTTGCATGAATCAACAACTTCAAATTCTATTTTTTACACTGTAGAGGTTATAAACTTGAAAGTTCATTCGTCTCTAAAGTTTGTACGATTTTCCCAGGTTCCTAAGTTTAGGAGACCGTGTTAAGCAAACATATTCTAGTTTGCACAAAGGCAAGTGAGTACAAAAGTTCTTCTTGTTTTTGAAGTCTGTGTTAGGCGAACACATTTCAGTCGAAACAAAAATGCTCCCTACTTGCATGAATTTGCAATGCCAATTTCCTCAGACACCTTGGTTCTGAAGTCTGTGTTGGGGAAACACATTTCAGACGGAACAAAAATACCCCCGACTTTCATGTATTTGCAATGCCGATTTCCCCGCTCCATGGATTTGAAGTATGTGTTAGGGAAACACATTTCAGTCGAAACAAAAATGCCCCCGACTTACATGTATTTGGAATGCCAATTTCCTCAAGGCTGCTTGGTTTTGATGGCTGTGTTACGGAAACTGTAGAGCGAGCCAATTAAAATGAGACAGTTAGGGCGTTTAGATAACACTTAACATTTTACCGTTATTCAATTGTTTATCTAATGAAAAAAAAACATTTTATTAATTGCGATAGAAGCGTAGAAATATTCCCTATCAATTGATGGTAACATCCTTCCGATCCAGTAAGAAATGTTCGAGTTATAAACATTCGGAATCTTTCATTTTTTTCTGCATGTTCTGTGTTTAGGTTTTATTTTACCCCCTATATACTTCGGTTAGATGTAGTCCTACGTCAAAATTGGACAATTTTTGAATGGAACTAATTCTTCAGTCGAAGGATCTTCCAAATTTTACACAATCACCTTGTTTGTGAAAAAAGCTCTGATTGTATCGCATGACAGTGCATCATTGGAGAGGGGGTTTTCTATACTTACAGCACATAGAATCGTGTACCATGCAATCACGAATGCAGGAGGAGTTACTAGTGTTGTCGTAACGAAATCGCTCATCCATTACGGGTGTAATGCTCACTCAAGATACTTGGGGTCCTCAAAAGCGAAGCAAACTGAAGAAGATAAGAAAGAAATCGCTGCAAAATGAAATCGGGAAGCAGAAAAAGAAGCGTAGGAACTGTATAACTGTATAATTTGGATTTGTAATAACGCTTAATGAATGAAATACCATTGATTCACATTCTTTTTTCTTGTGGTTTTTTATGGCATCCAATAGAAACAATCGTATCTTTGAAAAAATAGTAGAAAAAAAATAGTGGCCAAAATTTCAACTGAAATGTAGTACCAGCATATGGGTCGAAACAAGTCCTTAAAATAATTCAAGTAAAAATGAGACTCATTTTAAATAAAAAGGAGTCAGAGTCAGATTCAGTTCTACTTGCTTCGTGTTATTTACTTCATCTCATCTCATATGCCTCTATTCCTGCTTAGCATTTTTGTCCAGCATTATTTTAACAAGATAAGTTTTCTGTTTAATTTTTTTTGCGATAGTTAGAAATAATTAAACACGGGTTATTACTAAAAACCTGAAAAAATCCACATATCTCACTGAATCACATACATAATGAGCTTTAAAAACATGATTGCTTATTTTTTTATTTTGATGGTTGGGGCATGCGGATGAGATTTGATTCAAGTAACATAATTACTTAATTTGACTAACATTAAATGAATCGTAGAATTTCGATCGCATAGAAGAATCGCATTATGGGTTTTTGGTTCTACTTAGAAACAGATCATAGAGGCCATCCGGGATAATGTTTGGATGTGATCAATGCGGTTCTGGTCCGTTATTCTAATAAATGAAACTTTTTAAATTCTGAGTATGTAGAGGTGGGTGGGTCTGATACTTTTGAAAGGGCTTAAGGTTACAGGTGCACATATTCCAGAAACAATCCCGGGTCGATCTTCTGACCCTTCATCCAACCCAAAATCTGTTGCTGAAATACACACCGTTAATTTTTTTTGTCAACTTGGAAACAATAAAGTAGAAATAGTTTCGCAATTCTGTTTCCAATTTTTAACCAACGACACAATATTATGGAATTTTCATTTTCGAAAGTCGGGAATTTCGTGAAATCATGCGGGAATTCAAAAATTGAAAGTAAGTGGCCACCCAGAAGGTTGTCAAATTAGTGGTCACAAGTCATATTTACACAATCACATTCATTAGGCTGACAGTGAAAATTGTGACAAAATCGGATGGTGACATAAGGTCTAGCCGGAACGTTCTTTTCTAGAACTGGGACATCTATCAAGATTTCGACTAAGTGTCAGACGTATGACACGGTTGGATTAAATGGGACGGTTCAATGACGGTACAAGATAAATGACCTGGAAAATACAATTTTTTGAGCTTTCAAATGTGACATAAAGAACACTACTGATGATCAAAATAAAATGCTATTGATGTTTGAATAGAAGTATGAAATGTTTATTCAAAAAAAAAAAAATTTTAAGAATTAATTCGGTTTTTCAAAGATCGATACGTTGAAACCGATTTTTATCAGTGGATCGATCCCTACCGCGTTAGAAAATCGCTTCGTCAAGATCGACCTTTTTCTAAAGATAGCTCAATCCTAAATAGTATGCAGTCAGAAAGGACCAAGTGCATACGACCATAGCGGCTAGAGAGAAGCCACGTTTTCTGACACAGAAAATTGAAGGAATTTCAAATGAAAATGAAACCTGGGTGTAGTTTATTATCGCCGTTTTTTGCAAGGTATTTTTTGTGCAGATTTTTCAATTTCGCGGTTTTAAGGAAACCGGAGCAATATCACATCTATCCCTCAGCTCATATTTCTCCCTCATGTTCCCTCAAATCATATGACAGTAATTAGTGCATGACGGAAATTAGTGCCGAATTCTATCGCGATTCTCACGTTGATATTCGATGACCTGGTATTTTACGCGGATTTTCCAATTAACGCGTTTTTTTTACGCAAATTTTCGAATTAACGCGGGTTTTTTACGCGGATTTTCCAATTAACGTGTTTTAAATTATCGAATTAACGCGGTTTTTTTACGTGGATTTCCCAATTAACGTGTTTTTACGAGGTACGTATTTAGAGATAATACGGATATCCGGTAACTAGCCCGTTATTTGGCTTATCCGACCAGATACCGGGTATTTGAACAAAAAAACAAAAATTTCTCATTATCACAAGATAAACCTTTTTTTTCAAGATAAAATCAATATTAAAACATAACATTAATTCATTAACATTATTATTTTAATAATATATTCTTTAACCCTCCTGTACTCGCGTGCAAAATCATAACACGTATACTCGGGTATGGTGTCACAGACCGAAAATTGTTACACAATGTTACCATTGTGTATTTTTCAGGTTTTATTGGCATTTATTTGAAGAAGAAGGTATGATTGAATGAAAAAACTCCGAAAAATATGTTTTCTTCGTCTTTATTATGTTTTAATAGCCATCTAATTCAACCTCCTCAAAATAGAGTAATTTTTGATACTCCAACACAAATAACGAAATTCGAATTTTTGACGTAGGACTACGTCTTTCATTTCTATACCGGAGTGTAAAATCAAAGTTTTGAAAACGAAAGCGTGACGCCGGAGACCGAGATTTTGAGCGTTAATAGCTCTTAAACAACTGACCGAAATGGTATGATAAACACTTCATTCGAAAGATTAATTGTCTACGCGTTATATACTTGTTGCTTTTTCATCCAAAATCTTGTTTCAATTGCCTTAAAATTGCTTTCAAAACAGGCTATTGGAATCACCAATCGGTATATAAGCGCGCGACGCTCGGAAATCCACTCAGTTATAATTGAACAGCGATTGGAGCATGTTGTCGCTGTTCTGGTGAAGCTGACTTCGTTCATCATGAAAGCGCTGATGCGCTTATTACCTGCCCTGACCTGACCTGACCTGATCTGATATTGTGCCTTCAACGTAACGCTCTCGTTTTCGAAGTCCCCCAAATATTCGTTTATTCATTCATTCAGAATTGATTCAGATGCAACTAAAAACAAATGATCACTGAATCAACGATAGTCCTACGTTACCCTTGCGGTTATACCACAGATATAACCCACTTCCTGTTTTTAGTGTTTTTAATTAAAAGTAAGCAACTGAATATAATTCATAGTAGTATAAAGAGCTATAAAATAACACAAAAACGTATTAATTGATTGTAATTTCATAGGAGTAAGAATCAGAACATAGCATAACTGAATGCTCGAAACAAACATATTTTTTACACTTCATGCAGTTGTTGCGTGTTTTTCGGGTCTTTTATCGAAGAGAAGAATGTATAACGACCTTCTAGATAATTACCAGACCATAAAGGTTCTGGAATATAAAGTTTGCATATTTCTAATATTCTCTGTCTCTGTTTTCTTGGTAAACTAAGAATTAATGCCTTTTTTAGATGGGGCATAAAAAGATGATATAAAAAAGACACTTGTCCAAAAAAGTTACTCCTACATTCGCGTCGGTGTGTGAGACCGAAAGTGCTAAAAAAGTGGCATACGTCCCCTTTGTACCGACACATGCGATACGCTAAACGATGACGGACGACGAATAATGAAGCTAGAGAAAATCGCAAAGTCGTAGCTTTGATATTTTCTGAGAAATGAACGGATTATTGATTTCTCGGCCCGACAGACTAATGCGCGAGTATAGGAGTGTTAACCGACCGAATACGCTTTGCTTTGTACACCAGTACACACTACTGCAAGGAGCTGAAAGATAGACTCTAGCACACCTTGCCAATTCGGGATACTACATAGAGTTTGATGACCATGAAACGTAAGGAATGTGATTGCGATTAATCGAATAGCGATTTCGAATAGCAGTCGAATCGTTAGTAATGGGATTTTTTTCCTGAATGCATCATTTTCATTTGGAACGTTGGAACTGTCCCAAGAGTTGTCGTGAGTAGGATTCCGTTCCACGTCCCAGGAATCGATTCACTGAATAAATCGGTACCAAAGAATCGTTCTTTGGTCAATTCTTCTCTTTTTTCGCCTGCTTTGGCATGGCTCGGATGGTTTTGTTAATTGCAATGCAGATGCACTTCAAGTGAAATATTCGCTAGCGTTCACAGCTCGAGGTAAAACATAAAACACAAAACGAGCAGAATAAGCGACCTTTGTTGTTTCGGGCAGAGAAAGATTCTGAGAATTTTCCTCAGAGGAGAGGCAATGCAATGCAATAAAATTTCAATTTTATACGCTAGCGACAGCTTACTTACTATGCAAGGGTGGAGTTTGCTTCGCAAATATTATCGTTTCGCTGTCCCCCTTCTTTGTTTCTATTCTAGCGGCTGCATAAGTTGCCCGTTATTGACAGCTCTGTTCGAGAAAGCACACAAATGGACAGAACAAATGTATGGGGAAATGGGAATGCTTCCAATTTTCATCAATTTAAACAATATACAGACTATGGGATTATAATGTATAGTATATCAAACCAATCTTAGAAAATTTCCGATTCGAATTCGAATTCGATTTTCGATTCGATTCGATTAGTATGCAAATATTTAAAATCCGTTCGCAGCAAAAAAAAAGTCACAGGAGGGTTGTGTCCAAGACACGACCGCATAGTTGACGTAGGATTCCGTTAGACTCTTTGTTGATTTTGGATATGTTTGAAGAATTACATCGTTAAACTCTTTGATAATGATTTGGTGGCCCTGAAAAGGGCAATTTTGTTTGGTTGTTGGGTATTGTTTGTTCACTCCACCAGTGTTTACCGAGTGATGATGACAGGAGTATGGTAAACAGTCGTTGTGTGGTACATATCAGATAGAAGATGCCTCAGTGGCCCTAGACGGATGCCTCCTGTGTTATGTATGGATGAAATAAAGAAAAAAAAACTCACCAATGTAATTTAAGACAATTACCAATACCGAACACAATTATCAGTTTTTCTCATCAGTAAAAACATGTTACTTTAATATAGAGAAAACATATTTGAAATGGAAAAGGTAATTTTTCAATGATTTTTACTTTCCGAGTGTTTATTCAACTCAATGCGAATTTTAATTGGACTAACAACACCTAATACTATATGTAAAGTATATGGGGAATCTCTTTTTCAAATATTCCTTCAGTTTTCCAATCTTCTCTCGCCGCATGAACTTTCTTTGTGTGAAAATGAACGCAACAAAACAGACAGCTCAAACCAAACGATCCGTTCTCGAGCGAGAACATACCTTGGTTTTTATTTATGAAAATTGAAATAAATCATTTCATATATCGAGTCTTTTTTAACACAACTGCTGCCAACAATTTTACAATTACACTTGTGCGAAACTTTTCACAATACACGATCGGTCATTGATATGAAATTTCACGAGCAACCAACAATAAATTTTCAAATTTAAATTTTATTTGCTAGAATTAATCGTGTCACTCACCCTACTTGCAATATAAAGTTGCCCCCGACTTGCATATATTTGCAATGCCGATTTTCCTCGGGCACCTTGTTTTTGATGTCTCTATTATGGAACCCATATCGGTGGGAATCAAAACTCACCTTACTTCCTGTATTTGCAATGTCGATTTCTCCCAGGCAGCTTGGTTTTGATGTCTCTGTCAGGGAATCGCCGCATGTGTCATCATTTTCGACCAATTAGACGTGGATATTTCCGTTAGGATAGGGGTTGAGATTTCTCAATTGTTCGATAGTTAGTTTCATGACATATATTATTTTATCCAATATAAAAAATTGTTATGAAGTGCCGAAATCGATTGATGCAAAAAATTCACCAATCCATCATGGAATGACTGAGCAATAAGCGTTTGAAATTGGACAATATTCATGATGTGCTCGACTTTCGATTTTCAATGTGTACCCTAATATGTTCCCGAAAGACGTAATCCTACGTCAATAGTTTATTAACGTTAACTTTATTTCATAAAAACGTGTTTTCTGATTTGGCACCCTTAATGTAAGACGTAGTCCTACGTCAAAATGTTGATCACTGGAACTGAAAACTATAAAATATGGAAATATTTAGAAAAATTGTTTTTTTTTATGTTTTACGATACGTGACTATTTTATATTTGAATTATATTCGAACTATTTTGTTGCAGGCTGAATGGAAAACGTAGCAAGAATTATTCGGGGCTCAACGTATTGATGTTGATGTTCATTGCATAATTTTTTTACATATGATTATGTTTTTGATTTCTATATAGGGGGGTCATTCTACGAAAAATGTAACGATTTATTAAGAGTTTTCAAGCGCATATTACTCAAAATGTCGACATATGTTGTGTTATTTATCATTAGACAGGAAATTTATCCATATTTTTTTTTGCTTGAAACATAAACAGTGAATATATTAAAAAGAAAGTCAACAATTTGACGATTTAATTGGGTATGTTTTCTTTCGATTGCACTATCCACTCGCTTCCTCCCCGACGCAACGAGCAAACTTTTTGCCTAAATTCGGGCGTTAGCACATAATGTGAGTTGATGCGTGAAATGAATTATTCTCCATTTACCGATAATAGGCATTCATTTTATATTATACTGTATGTTGTCCAATCAATTTGTGCTCAATTTATGTTTTTATCGTGTAGGTCTCACTACTAACAATTTTTGTAAATGTGGTCCTGGATGTCATATCGAGTATGTTGTTTGGTTATGTTAAAAATGCAATAAATGAATTTAAATGGCTGCTGATCTAGAAGATCGAAAGGGTATACCCACGTAAATCAGATTATGATAGCTTGAGTAGTAGCGATCTTACAGGGCTATAAAGTTATTACAAACAATGTTCCGGACAACGTGGTAAAGAGAGATTATGCTATTTTTATCTATGATATATTTTTGTAGTCATAGATTGATTTGACTCAGGGTTATATTAATTTAGGTCTTAAATATTTAGACTTGTGTTTAAAAATGATACATGATGACTCTTTGTTTTCTTCTGCATGATTGAATAAACAAAAGAAAAGGGTAGTAATGGCTTTAATGGGTGACCGGAATAAATCGCCACAGTAAACAACTGCAACAGAAACAACCGCTTAGAAAAAGTGTAGTAGGCTAGAAATATTTGGCGCGGGAAAAACATCATGTGCCTCACATTTCTATTATAAATTTATTCTCTTGTTCTCGTTTTTCGAAATTTATTCTGAGGACAATGTAATGGGGACGAAGTCCCCATTTGGCGAGGATAAGGAATCGAGGCGGCCCATGCCGCCAAGATGACGCAATCCGAGTCCACCGCCGACCCGCCGTCGGAAGCGGCGGTGTCTCGCACGCAAACCTGGGATCCACTGATTGCCCGGTTAGTTTGAAACATAGGATACGATCCTTTAGCAATGTCCGACCGAGCTCTAGCGAGCGTCGGACGGTATACGTCTGCCCGGGGCGTTACGTTTGCCTGGGGCGATACGTTTGCCCGGTTAATTCTTGTTTTGAAATACAATACCGCGCCACAATATTTATAGCCTACTACACATTTTATAAGCGGTGGTTTCTGTTGCAGTCGTTTTCTGTGGCGATTTATTCCGGGAACCGCTTTAATGGTATTTTTGTGTACATTTTTGAACAGAATTCGGTACCGAATTCTACCACGTTATGTCTCTAACTCGTTTAAAGAATACAAGTACATACAGGAAACGGGTTTTCCAGGGCAAGAGAAAAAAGAACAGATTTTGAACAATAAAAAACTCAATTTAAATGCAATTACTGCACACAATCACAGTCCTATGTCAAGACTCCTTCCGTGCCCCTAGCCTCAGACCCATCAACTTTTTTTCTTAATTGATCATTTCTACAGGCTCAGTTACATAGGTTTAAAGGAGCCGAACTATTATATATGGTCGGTGTTAACATATTAAGGACCGCACATTTTGGGGCAAACTTGAACGCTTCATTTGTTCGAATTCCACGAATGAGATCGTTATCTTCGATGTGGATGAGATGAAAGCGAGCCTTGTTAGATTCTTGGCAAACCAAGAATTTAACCTTCAAGTGTAGAAAACACGGGCTATTTCGTGATCCATCCGTAAGGCCAGGCGCAAATTGAGACGCGTATAGCGCGAGTAGCTTGGCGCGATATAGCGCCTGTTTTTGTGGCTAATGAAAACAGATAGAACGGCGCAAATTGGCGCGGAGACGCGAGATGGTGCAGCGCTCGTGCGGCACGATTCGCGTGACGCTCTGGTTGCACCACAGTTTTTCGTGTTTGTCGTGCTGGCTATGGTGGCGGATTGGTGAACATTCATATAACGCCGTGAGTCTGGCTGTATGGTTGTGCCGGTCGGGTGGCTGTATTAGTAAATAAATATATCGCGAAACCCTGTGTGAATCAGACATTATATGCGAGTGGCACGGCATTTACGCCAAACTGCGACTCAATATGCGCACCGCCACGCTTCGTTTGTGGTACATCTGAGTCGTGTTTGTCGTCTCGTGTTAGCTTACGAGCGCTATACGCTTTTCAATTTGCGCCCAGCCTCACAGACGGAACGCGAAAAACGAGAAATCTCGTGAGCGGTCCGCAATGTGTTAAGTCAGACCGAACCATGTATTTTTTTTATGATTTCTAGGAAAACAAGTTTGAAGTTTGGTGGGGGATGAGGGGTTTTCATTGAGCATTCAAAACAATTTCGATAAGTTATTCGTGCTGTATCCGTGATTTTCTAAATCTGATAAATGTGGAATGTAACTTACGAAATGTTTAACCTAATGCAATCAAGAACTTGAAATTTTTCATTTTGCGACTTGATCTCCTCTGACTTAACACCGACCATATAGTGTTATACTAATATGTATGAACATTTTTCTGTATGATTAGGGTAGGAAACCGATTATTCGCGTTCGACTCGAGTTTAGAAGGATGACCATTGCATTATGTTTATCGCGAAATATTTGATTGATTTTTTTGTTATTAGTATAAAGTTTATTTCTCTCTATTTTTGAAAGAAGCAAAATTAAAAGAGAATCAATGGAGCGTCCTGGGATTGAACGATGATTCGCTTCATAAACGATCCCATTTGGCGACAAATCTCCCCCAAATTTCCTGAAGTATCTTCAAGCTACATGATAGGTAGTCAAAATAATCAAAATATATTAAAATATATCAAAAATATATATTTGAACATTTGCTATTTGTTCGAGCTTCTTAATATCTGTATCGTATTCTACATAAGGCAAAATATAACGTCTACTTCACATTATTTATTCCATATACGATAGTAATTTGTCTTATTTGTTATCTAATGTTCCCTTTTTGTCTTTCCTGTCTCTTCCATTTTCCGCACAGACACACAACAACCATCGGCAGATTTCGGTCGGCAGCTAGTGTGGTACACAGAGAAGAGCCGAGGATACTCACAGCGAACCGCCAACAAAGGACGAATTTTACTTGCTTTTTCACATGAATAAAGAAAATGTTTCAACTAGGTAAAAAAAGAAGATACTATGAGACAGCAATAAAAGAAGGAAAATCACCTAACCGAAACACAGTCTGGACATTTTATATAAGCTTTCGAACATATATTTGTAGAGAGAAAACAAACGATAGACTCAGAGAGTCGTGAGTCAGAGCTTTTTGTCAGTACTACTACTGCTACTAACACTAATAGTACTGCGTTTATGAGTATGGAAATATGCCACTGAATGCTATTTACTGTCTCTGTTGCTGCTGTAGAGGAGTTGATGAGGAGCACCGGCGAAAGATATGACACGCTACACAGCACTCGAAGGAAACCGGTGAAGATGGGGGTGGGGAGGCAGACAGATAGGAAACCGAGTGCGGTTTTTAGTTCATGCTCGAGGCATATACATCAGTTAGTTGTTTATGAGGTGGCCCTCTGCTGGAAAGGGAATTCCAGAAACAGATCTCGAAAGAACAAAAAAAAAATACGGAAAAGCAACAAGAGAGGGAGGAAACATGGCTCGCGTAGCTGGCAAAGGATAAAATGAACGACCAATTTCTTTCTTCATCATTTTTGTCGTTTCAGCTCTACTGGCAATGTTTCGGATGAACTAGTTTTCCCCTTTTGTAGTTGTGTAGTGAGTCTTAGCGCGGGCTAGCCGGGTGGCTCTGTGCGGCGAGGGGAAATTCTGAACGGCAAGTATGGCCTATAGGGATCTGCGACGATAAAATGTCATTATCAAACAAATTAACAATAACGTTAGTAACTTATAATAGTTAGCTGGATGAAATAAGAGTATAGTACCCGTCGCAGTGTTAGTGGGTAATACGAGATGAAACTGTGTAATCCTATATTGTTGATATATAAAAAACTAAGCGTGGAAATCATGTCACATACAGGCACTTTTTAAAGGATAATAAATATTTAATAGGGAAAAAACAACAACAAACGTTAGCGTCACAACATTATTGCAATCATACATAGAGAAATTACATACATTTTACACCCTTTCACCCCCCATTCATCCATCCATCCATGCATTCAGAACACACAGGTGGATACATCGGTGGGTATCCAGAGGAAAACTAACACGGACACATACACATTGAGTACATACTCGTATAATCTGATAGAAAAACGAGATTGAGCGCGGTGTTAACTTTATGAGGTTTCTCTCGAGAAAAAGAACAGTGCAAATGGCATTGGTGTAATGATAATACTAGGGGAATAACCTGTTAACCGGTAGGGTCATCTGCCAAAGGTGCAGTGGGTGTACAGGTAGGTGCACATAGTAAATTAATGCAGATATCAAAAGTCACGATTGGACAATTGCTCACTTGAACACTGCCGGTTAACAAAACAAAAAAAGGCCTTTTGCAGACTCGGGTTTGATTTTGAACAGGTCAGTGTGGGTTTCTAAGTTGGATGGCTATCAAATGAGTGAATAACGTTCATGATTTGATTCTAGGATAAATTCCATAGATGGTACCGCATTTGCACTTCGGAAAGAGCTCCAGTTACATTCGGGAGAAGTATTCATTTTGGTGCAATGTCCGCTCTCCTGTGTGCAGGATGATCCATGTCCGGTATCCTATATAGAGAATGAGATTCTTGTTGTATATGGTCGGTGTTAAGCCAGAAGGGACAAATTCGCTAAATTAAAAATTTCGAGTTATTGATTGCTTTAGGTTGAGCATTTCGTAAGCTACATGTCACATTTATCAGATTCGGTAAATCACGCATACAGCAGGAATAACGTGTCGAAATTGTTTTGAATGATCAACGAAAACCGCTTACAGCACTAAACTTCAACCTCGTTTTTCTCGAAATCATAAAAAAGTCACATGGTCCGATCTGACTTAACACCGACTATATGAGAGGCTTGCATTGAAAAATAGTCAATTTTCGGATGACTATAAAATAAAACTACAAAAGATAATTTAATGGGATAAATTTCTTATAAAACATAATTTTATTGACCATATTACTAAAATAATTCGGCGCCCTGTCGCGGTCTTCCGGCAGTTGGCTATTGGTTCGCCATTGTTGTGGAAAAGGTATTTGTTAGGGTGTTGTACCTTCCAGTTCTTCCTTAGCTTCATTTATCAGTTCCTTCTTTTTTTTGCCACTAAATTGTTTGATTAGACCCTCCGCTTCAGGTTTGCCCATAAATATTCGGTGGGACAAACGTTCGGGGGGTTGACGGATTTCGGAACAATGGGCCTGATCACAAACGTCACTTCACGGTGGAAAAGAGTTGAAGTGTATGTAACCTTGCATAAAAATCATTTCA